>NC_056743.1:695255888-695488388 GCF_019279795.1 Protopterus annectens
AAAATCAAACAATTCAGCAGTTATAATATTCAATAACCTACACTCATATAGAGTGTTATAGATGCTTCTTGAATTTCATATACAATATCAAGAGAAACTGCCTCATAGGCTTCACTCACTAACATCTGAGCATAGTAGTCGTAATCCATCACAACCACGGGCCCTCCTTTATCTGCTGGCCGTATAACTATATTGCTATTATTTTTAAGTTTATTAAGTGCAGCTAATTCACTTTTAGTTAAATTGTTATCATTGACAGTATGAAAACATTCCAAATCATTATACAAACTGTTCTCAACTGCTTTGAGAAACGTTTCTAAGTTTGCTGGTAAATGTGGAACGAACACACTCTTTCGTTTAAAACAATTCTGACTTTGACTGGGACCATCATTAAATAATAACTTCAGGGCTATATTATGCATGAATAACCTTACAGACAAAATTGCCTCACTTATGTCCATGTTACATGAAGGTATAAAGTTCATACCTTTGTTTAAAAGTTTTAATTTGTCTTGTGACAATCCATATCTCGATATATTCCATACTAAGTTCCCTGGTTCCAAGATTTCTTCAATATGTGTGTTTGCTGGTAATTCAGTGGTTCTTTCCGTTTGCACAGCTTCACAATATGCACCCAACCCAAATTGTATTTAAAATCCCCTGACATATGTCTTCTCCATTGTTCATGTCTGAATGCTTATGTCACACAGACATCTTCTCCACTGTTATGTCACCTTGTGTGACAGTCACATCATATACACTTGTCACTGTGCAGTCTGTCCTGTGTCATGTTGAGATGTGATCAGTCTTCCTTTTACATGCCCACATCTGCAGTACATTATAATGTTTCACCTGTCCTCCTTCCCGGTGTTCATCCCTAAACTTCATCTGTGTGTCCTTATTCAATAAACACACTTCCCATGACTGTTTCTTATAAATGGCATTCCATGTATCCTTACAGATCATTGACACAACTTATATAGACTGCCTGGAATGGGATTCTACAATACTCAGCACTATATACACTGTCCTGTGCCTGCAACACATACATTAGTATACAATAAACCCTAGTGATCATTGTGACATTCCATGCAATACCGCTAGTCCAGTCTGCTCTGCTGTACATATACACGGTCTTGTCCTTCAAACATATACATTAATATATGATAACCTATGGTGATCATAGTGACATTCCACGTAATCCCATTAGGCAAGTTTACTCTGCTGTAAATAAGTTCGCTATCTGTGTTACATTACATGGTTTCCTGGCTGCCAATACTGTTGCCAGCCACGAAACCCTGTTTGTTTACATTTGAAGGGAGTAAGTGGCATGAATATTCATTAAGCTCTGCTGCGTGAAGCACAATGCCATGCAAACACATAAAGTCCTTGTAGGCTTTTCGTGAAGCCTACATGGAGTTTATAGAATCCCAGGACTGGAGAAATTAAACAGAGGTCAAACTGTCACTTTTTGATTTTAGTCTGAATAACTTCCTTAGTAAAGGTGGAATTGCACTGAATATCTAGCAGTCTTAAGGAAGCTACCAATCCTTCACCTAGCATTTCTTGAAAAGGTTAGTGACAAAGGTCTTTCAATACTTTGTTCTTTAATAATTACAGGGTGAGCTCTAACAGCCCAACTTCCTTCTCTAAGGTGGATCTAGTAAAGTTGATCGACCATACACATGGTTAAACAATAAAATACTGAGACCACAAGAGTGAACACCCACAACATTGACATTCGCAAGAAGAAAAAAAAAAAAGAAACAATTCATGCCCCTGCACCCCCCCCCCCCCTGCTAATTTTATATTCCAACTCCGTAACTGCAAAGTAGCAAGGGAAGAGCAAATCTCTACCTCTGCTGTTGCTTGATTTCCCACATACAAATTTTGGCATTTTCTTCTATCGGCATTTGTTCAATACTGCTCTTGCAGTCTCGATGTCTTGTTGTTCAACCATGTGTATGGTGAACGAACTGAATGGGACCCCTAAATTCAGATTCTGAAAAGGTGAGATTTTGACAATCACTTTTACAAACTAAACATTATAGATTTTCCTTCTCGTCCTCTCTACACACTAAGAAGAAATATTCATTTTGTAGTGCTACATTTCAAAATCCTTTTTAGCCCTTTCTAGTTGTTGTGTCTTTTGGCTTTTCCTGGTTAGGGGTCACCACAGCGGAACTCAGGTCCGCTAATTGATTGGCAGTACATTTTTATGTGCCGAGTTGCCAGCCCTGACGCACAATTTTCAACGAAGGTATGCCCATTCACGCATGTCTCCAAGCAGAAGATGCTCTAGCTGAGAATCGAACCGAACAGCGTCTTACTGGGAGGCGACAACGCTACCACAGCACCACCACCGCAGTCAGCCCATTCTAGTGATTTTGTCACATTTTCACTATCCCTTCTACTAGGTTCTTTGCTTTTATTAATGCATCTGTATAATGTTTGAGCTCTTTCTGCAGATAAAATGGCTATCCTTTTACTCACGTTGGAGTTTTTTTACTTCAAAATATACAAATACTTGCTATTATGAGTCTACAGTTTTCCATAGCCCCATTCCTTCATTTATGTTTGCTATATCTTCTGTAAATCACTAACCTTTTTCAAAGACTGCTTTTCTTAAAGTCCCGAACCTCATTTTTGTGAACATCTGGTATCAATGACTTTCATTTATTACTCCTATTATTGTTTGCCAGCTCCCCCAAGTCTGGTGTTGTCTGCTCATACAAGTCAGCACTAGAAGTTCAAACTAAGAAGGCTGTCCCCTCAGACTGTTAAAACTTCAGTTACTCTCTTTTTGATATCTTCTCACAGTTTAGAGCACACTACAACACAAAGACTATTAACCCATTTTGTTCTGATTGTGAAATCACAAACATCTGGGCAAGCTTACCACTCAGTTTAGGATTAGTATTTCTGTTTTGCTCCTAGGGAGAGTAGGAACAGAAAACAAGAGATTAAAAATCACCAGAAATCCTAAAAACTGCTTCTTAGGAGCCAGATTGGCTTTAGTACTACTGTTTTGCTACTGGTGAGAGAAGGAGAATGGAGACATTAATCCCTCACTGCCTCTGATTGGGCGGTGTATACGGAATTTCCCTGACTGGTCTGAATTTGGACTGTTGTGTAACTTAACTCTCTTATGCTGAGCTGCTTTATGTGGTATACAGGACATCTATCAGAAGAAAACTGCAACAAGCCTACAAACCCATAGAACATTCTGGATGAGACTGCTGATCATCAAAGAGCTTGTCAAAAGCATCTTAAGAACCAGTTTTGGATTAGTGCTATTGTTTTGCTTCTGCCTGGTGAGAGAAAAAACAAAAGGACATTGATTCTAAGATGAGTGTAGCTGCAATGAGATCACCACTAGCAGTAGCCAAGCAAAAGCCAAAAGACCAATCACTACTATTTGTTATTCTTGGCTAACCTGGTAAGTGGCTAAATTTGTGAGATTTTGCTGAAATTAGTTTACTGGTTCCTTCTGGTGAAAGAAAACTGTTTCCAGGCTTGTTGTGGGCATTGCTTGTTACTTAGTCCAAATTCATGTGTTTTCCTATTGGGATTATTGAGCTTTTTGTTGTGTATTTTCTGTTATAAATAAAGAAATTTATCTTAGAGGTGTCTATCACACAGTGGCACAGCATTGTATAAACCCAGGCAAACTTACCTCCCAAAGTCCTACTGTACTTTAAATAGTCACTAGTTGCACACACAGGATCTGGTTTGTGCTAACTGGTGCATTGCTTTTCGTGTGTAGACTTAGGTTCATAGGTTAGTACTAGGCTAACTGTACTTGCGAGTCATTTTAAGACTAGCCAATTATCCCCTGTGAGATTCAAACCCTGTACCTTGTGTTTGTAAGGCAAACACCTTAACCATTAGGCCTCCCTCCCAACCCTGTAGATGGTTTGCTTTAGACAGTGAGGTTTATACCAAGTGTCAAGTTGCTCTTCATGTTTGGCCTTAGACTGTTTGTATTAGGCAGATAGCACAGCTAATAAATCAAACCCCGAAGGCACAATTAACCCTACCGCCCACAGTAATAATCATGTGGTGCTATGGCTATGTACCTTCCAGCTATCTCTGTAGCCAGCCTGGTTGAAATTAGCAATTGTTTCATGTTTACAGCTAAACACCTAATACTTAAACCAATAGACTCAGTTCTCAGTACCATACAACACCACACTAAAAGCACAAACAAATTTCATACCAAACACATAGGCTTTTAAAAGGAACCTACCTAAACCACAAAGGCCTTCAAAGAGTAATTTAAAAAATAAGTACCCTCAGCAACCTCACAAACACTCAACACAGGCAGCACACACCATGAAATGTAGATTTGCAAGTCATACTGACTTAGTTTAAAAGCATATAAGGCAAATCTCCAAACAATCCAACACCCTAATCACAGGTGACTCCATACTGAGACACATGGATGCATCACTCACCCGACCATGCAAGGAGAGGGTCATGGTCAGTTGCCTATCAGATGCCAAGATTGACTACTTTATACAAGCACTCAAGTCCTTCACCACAAGTACACACAATACAATCAAAATACATGGGGGGTGTAAATGACTTGAAACAATCCTCCATGTACTATATGAAGAGATATAATGAAGCTTTACAGAATATGTACCTGAGGCAGTTATGAACCTAGCACTGAGCAGAATTCTACCATCACCAAGAATGATGCCAGAATACAAATAAAAGATTATTATTTTCAACAATTGCTCAGCTTTTGGTGTCATTCAAAGGGGGTACAATATATATCAGCCTGAAAGGAGATAGTAAATGGCCCTAACTGCTTTGCCAGGGTTGGCCTGCACCTCTCCCCTCAAGGCTTTTATATACTGAATAAATCCTTGTCCATCTCCATAGTGCCTTTTAAAGACAATGTCAATCTTCCAAAGCTTCCAATAAAACCAAACAGAACAGCATCTGGATAACTTTAAGGTATTGCTGCTCAGTGTTAGGAACCTTAACAAATACTCCACTCCTTAAAAGCACTCTTTACCCTGGAAAACATAAATACGTGCATCATCACAGAAACCTGGTACAAGAGCAATGAAAGCACACCATTATCACAGGGTTTCAGTGCCTATCACACTTTCAGACCCAGTGAATTAGATCAAAACATCAACAACAGTGGTGTCTCCATATTCTTAAAAAATTCCAGACTCATGAGATACGACAGCAATCCAGAACTTCTCCACATCCAATTTACAATTAACAAACCCCCTTACCACATCATAGCTAAAGAGGACCCCCCCCCCCCCCATATCCCCCTTGGTGCACACCTCTTACTTAACTTGTATGGAATCAATTCTACTAGGAGACTTCAACTTCCCCTTCATAAATAACAGACTAATACATCCTCAAAAATGTATGCCCATAAATTTCTGGACTTTATCAATGCAAACTCTCTGGACCAGTTAGTTTGCACTCCAACAACTGACAACAAAATCCTTAATCTGGTCTTTACCAATAATGAGCAGCTTTGCTCACCACCAATTGTAGCCTCCTCAAATAAGACCTCAAATCAGTCATATTCACCATATGACTGAAGCCTGAAGCAACTTCCAATACTTCAATATTCAGAGATTATACAAAGACTAATCTACTAAAACTGACTGATGACCTGGCTAAATTCAAACCACTTTTCCATGTTGATGAACCCACTGATTATGTGGAGCCCTTTACTACCAAATTCTATGCACCTCCCAAAATAAATCCCCAATGGTAGAATCCTAATATAAACAGGCTCTATAATAAAAGAAAAAAAATCAATGCATGCAAAAATAAATACTGTCAAGGTGTCAAAAACGTTCT
The DNA here is from genome assembly GCF_019279795.1 of Protopterus annectens. Classification (NCBI taxonomy): domain Eukaryota; kingdom Metazoa; phylum Chordata; order Ceratodontiformes; family Protopteridae; genus Protopterus; species Protopterus annectens. Next base: position 695,261,730 of record NC_056743.1, read on the forward strand.
TTTGAAACTAAACAAGGAAATCTGGACCCTGATCAAATCAACCACAGACAGATATGAGATAAAAAATAGCCACCTAAATAATGGAATAACCACAGTGCCTTATTTAACTATGTTAGAAACCTCAGAAAAAAATACCCATCACTGAACAGAGCTAATAGTAAATATCACACACTCAGACCCAGATGGCTTTGTCGATCTACTATCATAGGATCATAAGAGGTTACAAGTTATTAGCCCTGAGGCCCTTATAAGCCTAGCCAAGAGTTTAGCCCATGTTTAGCCAAGTCAGCACCCGATGCCCCTGTCCAACAGGGACACAAGTAGAATCCCAGAGGTGTATTTTCTGTTTCCCATCCAGTTATCCAGGTTGTGCTTAAAAAGGGGTAAAGACGTACTCTGCTTGAAGTGGAGAGGAAGTCTATTCCACAGATGGGGGAGTCTCTGGGACACAAATCTGTCCCACCAACAAGTCCTGTTGATGTCACAGAACACATTGAGGCTGCACGTGTGAGTTACTCAAGTGGAGCTTCACTTGCGGATATGCAGCAGTCCCATCAAGGTGGGGTCCTTGATCACCTTGTATGCCAGACAGAGGTCACCTCTGAGGAGTCTGTATGAAACTGAGAAGAGGGATAGGGCTTTTAGCCTATCTGTGTATGGTAGATGTTTGAGGCCCTGGATTCTCCTAGTGAGGAACCTCTGTGGTCTCTCCAGCTGCTGCATGTGCTTTGCAAGGTACAGGCCGAAAGGGGCTTTGTACTCAATAGGCCTTATAAGGGAAGAAAACAGGGATGTTATGACCTCCTTGTCCCTGGATGAGATATCTTTACTTAGGAGGTGGGCCATGTAGAAGGCTTTCCATACAACAGAAGCAACATGGTGGTCAAAAGTCAGGTTGCTATCAACCTGGGTGCCCAAATCCCTCACAACTGATTGGGTGCTTAGGACATTGTTATTAAAGTGATAATTTGTGGGGACGTCACTCCCCCCAAAGGGGATGCTGCTGCATTGTTTGGTATTCAGCTTGAGGTCATGTTTCTGGCACCAGTCATTTATCTGAGTGAGACCCTCTTGAAGGATTGTCCACATCACTAGGGGAATTGATGACGGCACCCAGCTTGCAGTCATCTGCAAACTTGATCAGCCATAGCCCACTGGTTTTGGCCTACACCTCAGAAAAGTATATCCCAAATAACAGAGGCCCCAAGACCAAACCCCTGGGGTACGCCACTTGTTACAGGTCTACTGCTTGAGGTGGCTTCCCCTATTTTAACTAGGTGGGTTCTATCAGTGAGCCAGTTTGCCATCCATCTGGTAACATACACATTGAAGCCAAGCTGAGTGAGTTTGTCTACTATGCCCGAGAGGGGAATAGTGTCAAGGGCTTTGGCCAGGTCAAGGTAGGCGGTGTGCACCATCTTCCACTCGTCCATGGCTCTGGTGACTGTCTCAAAATCGACCATATTTAATAGACATGACCTCCCCTTAACAAAGCCAAACTGTGGGATTGAGTATTTGGAGGTTGCCAATGTCCTTGTCAATGAGGTCCATGATAATCTGTTCCATGGCCTTGCAGATCAGGCTAGTTAGGCTGATGGATCTATAATTTCCTGGATTGGTGAACGCTCCACCTTTGTGCAAAGGGATGACAGTGGCTGTTCTCCACTCAGCTGGGATGAAGCCGGTACTCAAGCTTTTGGTTGAAAAGGGTGGCTAAGGGTACTGCAAGTTCCTGCCTGAGTTCACATAGGATGATTTCTGGAATGTTATTGGGTCCCATGGAGGCTGTATTTTTTGCTTTTGAGAGAGCAGTGATGACCTGCTCCCCAGATATAAGGAGAAAGTGGCAGGTACTTAAGATGTCCTGCTTTACTAATGGAGGGACAGAGGGGTGACATTTTCATTGAATCTGTCAGCCAACAAGTTTGCTACATCTACGGCATTTCTATATGTGGTGTCCTTGACCACCAGTTCTAAACAGATCTGCATGCTTCCTTTGAGGTTGCAGACATATGTGAAGAAGGCCTTATGATTGTCTCAAGTAGATGTGGCCAATTTGGACTCAAAGTTTGCTTTGGAGGATTTCACTAGTGCTCTTATTTGCTTGCTCAGTCTAAGGAGACATTGCTTCCAGTTGAGCACCTGCTCCTTCTTGGTCTTGGATAGCATTTTTTTCTTTTGTTATAGAGTTTATTTATTGCAGATGTCCACCAAGACAGGTTTACTCTTCCTTGCGGAGGATGATTTAGTTCTGTTGGGTATTCCTGATTCCATACAGCTATATAAATGCTCATATAGTGCTTTGGTGTAGTTTTGGATATTGGTGCCAATTCCTACAGAGGTGGAGGGGGCTGTGAAACTATTTATACCATCCCCCAGGAGACTGTAATCAACTTTGAAGAAGTTTTTATGTCTGATCCTAGCTAGAGGGGTTTGGGGGAGATGGTGACTTTGAAAGTGACAGCTTTATGGTTGGATCTTACCAGGGAGGATGATAGTGTAAGGATGCTGCAGTGGTTACTCATGTTGGTTAATTCCAAGTCCAAGATATTATCCCCTCTTGTGGGGGTATTGATTAGCTACTCCAAGATATTTGCATTGACAAAATCGAGGAATCTCTGGGCATTTGTGCTCTGGCATGAGTTCTTCCAATCTATGTTTGGATAGTTAAAGTCACCCAGGATCAGGGAAAAGGGTTGAATCTTGATAGATTTGAACAGGTCCAAATAGGTGGATTGGACATCTTGAGTCAAATGTGGGGGTTGGTAGCCAACTATGATTTGAAAAGGAGTCTTGTCAATGGTTAACTGCACCTGGAGTGTCTCCTGTGCATCATATTGTTTGACCAGCCTGGAGGTGTGAAGGTCTTTAATATATATTGAAACTCCACCTCATTTGACTTTACTGCCCACAGTTTGGGATCTGAATGTAAGACAGGATGAGTAACCATGTAAGTCTGGGGTGCTCTCTGCAGCTTTAAGCCAGGTTTCTGTGACTGCACAGATGTCAGCATTTTCCAGGGATAAGAATGCTTGCAATATGTGCAGTTTCATGTTTAGACTCCTAGTGTTTAGCAACATAATCTTTAATTTGTGTTCTGTTTAAATTTTTATGTTGGCAGTTTTAACCTCATTGCTTTTCCTAAAAAATGCACTATGGGGGAGGCAAGAACCTTTGCCAGAAGCCTGAAGCCCAGGTGAGACAGATGCAGGTCACCTCTGTCAAAGCATCATGCTCTGTCAATCATATTTTCCAAGGCTGTCAGGTACTAGATCCCCCTGGAATGACACCAAAAATTAAGCCAATTGTTAAAGTCAATCATTTTTTGTTTGTATTGAGGCATCATTCTTGGTGATGGCAGAATGCTGCTTAAGGCTAGGGGCATACCTGACTGGGACACATAATCAGCAAGCTCAATCATGTCTCTCTTCATATAGTCAAGGGAGGTGTGTCTCAAGTCATTCACACCAACATGGACTATGACACAGTCATAACAGTACCTGTTGTTGAGATACTTGAGTGCGTATGTGATATGGAGGATTCTGGCACCTGACAGACAACTAATTGTGACTTTCTCCTCATCCAGCCTGGTGAAAGGCTCACTTGTGTGTCTCACAATGGAGTCTCCTATGAGTAATATGTTAGGTTTATGGTGAAGCCTTAGTGGCTGTGAGACACAGGTATGCGGACTATGTATGGTATATGGTGTGGAGGGCTGTGGTGATCCCGTGTGTTTTTGCCTCGGAGGTCTCCTTTGCTTGGGTATGTTTATGTTGAGGAACTCTGCATATGTGGGTGTGTGTTGTGTAGGTGTCGGTGGTGTTTGAGATGTAGTGATTGTGTTGACAACCTTTTCGGTGCCAGATATACTACCCTGAAAGGGACAGCGCATGGACTCTAGGTTCCTAATGTAATTGCATCTCTCACAAATTGTGTTCCTAGGTGGTAGTAATAGATGGTTCTCTGTGTACATGAGGCAGTTGCTACACTATCTCAAGATGCCCATATCAACCAGACTGTCAGGAGAAACTCTAGGAAATTTTCCATCCATATTTGTCAGAATCTGAGGGAGAAAGGCCAGGGAGAGCTAACAGGTGGGCCTAAAGCCCAAGTGCTTAAACCAAAACTAAGAGGCTTAGAATAACACTTAACAATTTAGACAGAAAAGATGCAGTTGAACACTTTAGAGAACAAACAGCAAGTAGCAGGAGAAAGCAAGATGAAATAACAGAGTAGTAGGAAGAAACACAAATACAGAAAAATATAAGCAGCTGAATAAAGTTTTTTTTTTATATAAAGTGGAAAGGGAGAGAGGAGGAGCAGAAGATAGTTCAAGGTTAAGAGACTATGGGTTTGGTCTTACCAAATGATCTCTGTACTAGATAGAATGAGCTAATGAGATGGAACTAGGAGGAGTGTCCCCAATCAAATTTATAGTAGGGGTGGGCAACTAAAAACACAACAGCAGTTGGGTGGGAGGATGGGAGAAATACATTTCAGCACAGATCAGGAAACAAAATTCAGCTACAGGTCAGCAAATATATAAATGCAGACACAGATAAGACAAATAAGTAAATAATTCAGTCAAGCAAAACTAAAGACAGTGCAGAACACTGAACAGTTATATGAAGTGCAAAAAATATACTTATAAGCTTTATTATTTCCAGATTGTTTGAGACGCATTCTCAGTCAGGCACAATGGAACTTCTAGCAATGATATGCAGAAATTCACACAAAGGTAATATTTTAAACAAACTTAGCCAAGACATCACTCCCTTTAATATTCTCAGATCACATACTAGCATCTACACCCCCCAGCAAATCTCCCAAGAAAAAGTCCTCAAGACACTATTTAAGACCAGGAACATTATGCCTAAGGACATGAACAACATTCCAGGCTTCCTGCTGGCCAGCTTGTAACATGATTTGTCTGAGCCCCTACAAAGGTTATTCAACATCAGCCTCAAAATAGGCTTTGTGCCAGATGAATGGAAGATAACACAGCAGTCATTTCATTACATAAAGGTGGGGCTTCAATGTATCCAGGTAATTATAAATACATAGGCCTGATCAGTCTTATCTGTAAGGTTATCCATAACCCTAATTAAACTCATCTGTATGGCTATGGAAAACAGAATTATACAATTAATAAATAAAGATGTGGATGACCTGCAGTTTTCTCAACCCAAGTCAGCTTAGATTCTTCAAGGATAGATCCTGCCTACTTAACCTGGCTGATTCTTTGAAAACATTACTGTAGCAAAGGACAAGGGCAAATAAGTACATACTACATATCTAGACCTTTTAAAGGCATTCAACACCATCCTACATTAAGATAAACTTTCTGAGTTAAATGTAAATCCCTATGTAACTTATTGGATAGCAAACTGACTTACAGTTAGAACCCAGGAAACAAAAGTGGGTGGCTCTACCTACTCCAAAAGACCTGTCACTGTCAGCATACCCCAGGGTCCAGTCTTTGGGCCACTTATTATTGGCATTTACATATTGGACGTCAAAGCTAATGTTAAGAGTTTGATACTGACCAAGTTTGGAGAGGGCTGCAAACAACGTGCCATCGTAAATTCCCCAGATGACACTATGATCTTCCAAGATGGCCTATCACAAACAGCCAGTGTCAAAAACCATAATCTAAAACTAAATGTCAAGAAATATATAATCATATCCTTTGGCAAGTATGACTTGTAACTTTCACATAAATCCCTGAAAAATTGATCCTCTTGTCAGCAATCTGGGAATCTATGCTGTTAAACTGTCCTTTGATCACCACAAATCAACTACTGTAAGGAAGTCCTTTTTCACTGTGCAGCTTATATCTAAAAGTATGGATCCAGGTCTAAGGATATAATCATTCCACTGTACTCGGCACTCATTACGCCAATTAGTGAGTATGATGCCCCTTTCATTATGTAATTGTCCTAACACTTGCCACAACTGGAATGACCACAATGCATCCTCACTAACAAAATACAGGATCTAAATCATAAAAACTATGCAGAGCATCTCACAGCCTTGTACATCTTCTCAGTATCATACAAGCTACTGAGAGATAACCTCTTCTTCTCATATACAGCCTCAGCAGATGCTGTTCTGTCAAACCTATAGCACATTCACAAATCCAATAGTAGCATCAACACGTCCTCATGGGATCTCAGTTTCTTCTGCAAAATAAAGATAACATGTTGGAGAGATAGGTACGTATCACAGACAATTATGCTTCTAAGGAAGCGTTCTCCACTCCATATAAAGCAAAGCACATCTCTTACTCTATTCAAACTTAATTTGGATGAATGGATGGGTAACTGCAACCTCATCCTTGGTTTAGCACCCTTGTCCTTCATGGCTAATGGCAACACGTAAATGTCCCAAAATACCCTTGTTCTGCCCAGATCTGGGTTATTTGTACAGAAAATGTAAGGGCTAAAAACTACCCTGGGAATGTAGGGCTTGGCATCATACTTCTCAATTACTCAGCCAAAACTAATGGGGAACAAAGGCCCAAAAATAGGAACAGATTTTAAATATTGTTCTTGTAAACTTAGAAAAATGACAGAATGAAAGGCTTTACATTAGCATGAATTTTTCTAAAGAATATGAAGTCTGAAACTGAAATGTCTGTCATTATTTAGTGACTTCCATCCTCAATGATTTGCCAGAAAATCACATATTTTCTGACTAGCAAGGTAAGAATAAAAGCTGAAAATCAGGACATTCTGTGAAAATCTGGACACTTTAGAGGTATGGTTAGGCTTCTTGAGATTCTCACAGATCAATAGCCTAGTACATGTCTATGAACCTATAACACAGTATGGCAGAACCACAAAACAAAGACAAAATAAAGTCAACAACGCATGACCTTGACTTCTGCAAAATGAAAAAAAAAATTTTGCAAGCGGGAGCTTACCTTCATCTGCTACACAAGGGACCATGCCTCCCACACATTTGCATCTTATAAATGAATCAGTATTAACTCCAAAACAGTGTAACATGGAGGTTAAGAAGTTTCCTTACCATTCATTTCTTCAGTCTCACTAACATTGCCTATTCTGCAATTAAAAGGACACTCGATTAAACCAATCTACTAATACCATTTCAGTGTTAATAGGATGATAAAACTTATATATCCTCTTTATCTGTAGTTACTGCTGCCCTACAGTGCAGCTTCAAGTCTTTGCAAGCACACCTTTTAGCTGTAGAACTGCTCTTTAAATGCTGCAAACACAATGGCTATTCTCCCTGCCAGCAAATGTCATGCTACAGGGATCAATTACCCAATGTTTCTTTGGTCCCTTAAATACCTCCTCTTTGAGGGGCTCAGACTGTAGCCACCACTAAATTGCTAAGAGTTCTTATTGATAACCTGCTCATATTTGAACTCTGTAAAGTCTTTTAACCAAGATATAAAAAAACTAAGTCCTCACTATAGGGCCAAAACACTAATTTTCCTGACCTTGATATAAACCAGTACAGCAATGAACTTAAATCATTTATTTTACATTCAGAAAATCTATTCAATAGCCTAAATCACTACTAAAGCAAAAGCCTGAATTAGGCTACACCACAATCTTCAGATCTTCTGCAATCCACCATAGAAAGATGCACCATTACCTTTCAGTACACAGTCTAAAATGATCTAAATCTGAATACTGCCTATCATCTACATGGCTAAATTTTGCTCACGCACTGCCATTATCTACATGGCAAAATTTTGCTTGCACACTAATCTATGCTCAAGTGTCTAACAAAAGTCAAACTTGGCATAAGCGTCAGGAAATGTTCCAGTTCTCTACTGGTGGTTCCATGTCATACATATCCCTAAATCCACATCTAGGCATGGAGATAAATGCTATTTGAACTATTTAGGCAAGCAATGAAAAAGCAGAAGACACATCTCACACAGATCTGCATTTAAACATGTATTAATTAAAAGCACTTCACCAGACAATGGAAATACATCCGTGATATAACACAAGGTTTGCACAAAGTCATTTCTACAAATGTTTTACCAAATGATATCCATCTTTTTCCATTTTGCCATATAACCCAGAAATTCAACACTAGTTATGAATAGTAAGCAGATATGAACACTGCTAGTCTGAGTAGATTTTGTTGCATGCATGTATTGCTTGTCAGTTGTTTAACTAGTAAAAAACATGCATTATCCTAGCTAAGACTTGCATTTCTCAGTTATCTCTATTATACAGTTAACAATGTATCTTACAATAAATAAAACTGCAATACCTAAATATATGTTTTAAATACAATGTATATCAAACCTTTTTCATCAAGATTCCACTGAATGTTGTAATCTCATAGTTACAAACTTATGGTCAACAAACGTGTCAGTCAAAAAGATTGATGTTCTGACATTTTGTTGCAAAATTTGTTTTAGTACAACCTATAGGTTCATAGGTTGGTACTAGGCTATCCTCCCTAGGGCCTATACAAGCCTAGCCATAACAATTCCCTGGCTATTTCTTCCCACAGTATTTACTTCCCTGGACCCCTGTCTAGCAGGGGGACTAAAGTGATCCCCGGGGTGAATTTCCTATCTCCCATCCAGTCATCAAGGTTCCTTTTGAAGAGGGCCAAAGAGGCACTCTGCTTGACATGCATGAGCAGTCTATGCCAGAGTCTGGGGAGTCTCTGGGTCAGGAACCTATCCCTCCAGCATGTTTTGTTCATTGTAATGACAAGGTTTAGATCCCTGGAGCGTGTGTCTCTGAGGGATTGGGATTTCTTTAAGTCTAGCATGTCCAACAGCTCTGGGTTTGACATGGCCTTGTATGTTAAGCAGAGTAGATGATATGCGACAGAGTATAGGTGGAGTTTTTTTTAGAAAGTCAGCATAGGGCATCTGCTTTAGGCCTGTGATTCTTTTAGTGAGGTATTTCTGTGGCCTTTCCAGTTGTTGCAGATGTTTTGAGAGGTACATACCAAATGGGGTATTTTATTCTATAATGGGTCTGAGGGATGAGTACAGTGGGACAATGACCTCCTTTTTTCTGGATGAAAAGCCCTTAGTGATGAGGTGTGCCACATGGAAGGATTTCCTGACTGTTGTGGTGATATGGTTATTGAAGGTGAGACCACTGTCCACCTGTGTCCCTAAGTCTCTCATCACACTTTCAGTGTTTAATGTACTGCCACCTATGTGGTAATTCATGGGTACATGGTTTTTCCCAAAGGGGCTAACTATACATTTCTTGGCATTAAGCTTGAGCCCATGGCTCTGGCACCAAGCATCTGTTTCTGTAAGGTCCTTTTGTAGAATATCCACATCATTTAGGGATTCAGTCATGACTCCCAGTTTACCTGCTTTCCGGGGACAAAGCTGTGCTGTTCACACCACTGTTATCTTTGTAATTAGAAAAAATACTAAACTCAATAAAAACACACAATTAATCTTCCAATAGCAGATAATCACATAGGAATGGTGCAAGAGAAGCATTCTTGCCTTCAATGTAAAAAAAAAAATGCAGCATTCAGGCATTTGAAAAAATTCCCCTACCAGCTTTATATACTACTGATGGGCAATAACAAAAAATTGACATAACAATAAAATATATTAGAGTCTCTGTAAATGAAAAATTTCATCTAAAAGTCTCGGTCATACACAAAGAATATTGAATTCCCCAACAGATCCTCTGTGGATCAAGAGCTGAGCCAGACAGGTACCGTATACCTGTATCTAGCTTTTACCAGATTCAGTGTAGAATACTGAGACCATTTCTGTTACCTCCTCACATTCCTTCAGACGAAACTGGTGAAACTGAAGCAGGTACAAAAAATTCCTCACAAAGAAAACAGAAGGGCTTCAAAGCTTCTCTTGCAACCAATGACTATAACAATCAGTTCACCAATTCAAACCTTTGAGAAGGAAATGAATAATTACATGGGCACCCAACAGCTCAGCATAGGTTCAGAAGTATCAAGTTCTTATTTTTTTTTTTTTTTTGTAAATATTTTTATTCATTTCCAAAAACAAGAAAACGTGAATGCAGGTTATTTATGACAGTGAAGTATTTACAAATTATTTAAAAAGGTTGGCTAAAACCTCTAAACAGATATCAAACATTAAAACCAAAATAAAGTATTTACAAGGGTGTCTATTGTTGGCATATAATTGACTTTCTATACAATTGTTTCATGATTATAATCTGCTACAGTCATTACTCTCCAGTATTTCAGTTACTTTTTGCCATGTTATATATAATGATGTAGTTCTTTCAGTTCTTCCTCTAATAGTGTTCATTTCCAATTGTGATACTGCTGACACCATATTCATGAATTGCTTAAAAGTTGGAGAAGCTTTGGATTTCCAGTTTGATGTAATGTTCTTCCTTGCAATGGCTAGGAGAGTCCACAAGATTACATATTTTGTTCTTGGTAAACAGTCAGGTACAGGTGCATTAAACAAATAATAGATTTTGAAATCTGGAATTTGTCTTCGAATACCATTTGCAGAAAATAATTTATTTTATCCCAATATGGTTTAATCAAATGGCATTCGTAGAACATATGTTGCCAGTCTACTTTTATTGATAAATCACATCTCCAGCAACCAATATTTTGATGGTGATTAGCCCTTCAGCTTGCTCAGCAAACTTATGAACCTATTAGAGCTCTGGTTGGCTCCGCACTCCATGTGAAGTACAGTTGTGTACCTACCATAAACGTAGATGTTCAAGTGTATTCACTGTTGCAGTCATCACACTAGGGTTATCCTTCTGGCAGGCTACCCGCAGTCGGCCTGAATTCCAAAGTCTAGGTCTGGCGTTGGTTGCTGTCACCTCTTCCCTGACGTCAGTGCGCCAGGGGTATAAAACATGCAGCCGATGATATTTTCTTCAGTTTTTCTTGCCCCAGATGTCAGGTGCCCCCAAATTGGTAGGCTAAAAATTATGTCAATAAGTATGCATGCACTAAAATACACATTTCCTTCATCTACAAGCAAATACACCACATAGGTTGTATAGGATAGAGAAGTACAGATAAGTTCCAGCAAAGAAAGGGGGGATGGTGGGTGGGTAACCTGGACTGCAACAGTGAATACACTCAAACATCTACATTTATGGTAGGTACACAACTGTACTATGTTCATCATGTTTCACTGGTGCAGTCATCACACTTGGGTTGAATCCCAAAGCTGAGGTTGGGTGGCTGGGTCTAAATAGGATTAGGAGAGGCTATAAGGCCCTGCAGAACTGCAGTGGCAAAGCCTGCTCTGGATTTAGAGTAGAGAGGTAAGTGGTAGTGCTTGGTAAAAGTGTGCACTGAACTCCAAGTTGCAGCCTCTAAAATGTCTTTGGTTGGTACTCCTCTGAGGAAGACTGCTGAAGTGGCTGCTGCTCTGGTTGAATGTGGCCTAATGCCCTTAGGCACTGATTTGCCATGTTGTGAATAGCAGAAACAAATGCAGTGGCCTATCCATTTTGAAATAGTCTGCTTTGAGATAGCCTTTCCTTGTGGTCCTGCAGCATATGACACTAAGAGTTGCTCAGTCTTTCTGAAAGCTTTAGTTCTGTCCAAGCAGAAGTGTAGCTGTCTGTGTATGTCCAAAGAATGCAGGAGTCTCTCACCCTTATTCTGTGGGTTTGGATAAAAAGTGGGCAAATGAATGGTTTGGTTAAGGGCCATACTGGACACTACCTTAGGCATAAATGTCGGGTTCGTCCTTAGAGAAACCCTGTCTGGATGGAAAATGATAAAAGGTTCCACAGTCATGAATGCCTGTAACTCTTGAGACTCATCTTGCAGAGGCTATTGCTAGGAGCAGAGCTGTTTTCCATGATAAGAACTTTATTTCAGCTGTATTGGCTGGCTCAAAAGGCGGCAGTGTGAGTTTTTCCAAGACATAATTGAGGTCCCATGCAGGTACTGGTGCTCTCCTTAGAGGTCTTATGTTTTTGGTCCCTCTGAGGTACTGCCTTAGCAACGGATGTGAAAAAATAGGTGGTTCCGTATTGTAATGAGCTGAAATGGCAGAGGCATGGATTTTAATTGATGATAAGGATAGGCATTTGTCCAGCATCTCAGTTAGGTATTGTAAAATCTGAGGAATATTTGGTACAAACGTGTCAATTCCTTGTGCCTGGTTCCAAGCACATAATCTCTTCCATTTTTCTGCATAAGATTTTCTGGTACTGGGCCTCCTGGCCTCCAAAATAACATCCATCACTGCTTTAGAGAGAGGTGTGTTCTGAATGGCTACATTATCTGCCATGCTGCCAGATTTAGGGTCCTGAGTTGGCTGTGCAGGATCTGATTGTTTCGTTGGGTCAGTAAGTGAGGAATTAGAGGTAATGTCCAGGCTGGGCCTTGAGACAAGCTCTTTAGGATTGGGTACCAGTGCTGGCGGGGCCAGTCTGGGGCAATCAGAATAATTTTTGGCTTCTCTTGTCTGACCTTTAGGAGTACCTTGGGGAGGACAGGCAGAGGAGGAAAGGCATATACTGTTAGGGTTTTCCAGCTGAATGATAGAGCATCCACTTTCCATGCTTGCTTGTGATAAGTCCTTGTGCAGAATCTCTGTAGTTGGCAGTTGTGAGGGGAGGCAAATAGATCTATGTCTGGGCATCCCCATTTCTTTGTTATCATGCTGAAGACTTGTGGATCCAATTTCCACTCGTGGGGGTCCATGAGGTTTCTGCTTAGTTCGTCTGCCAGAGTATTTTTCTTTCTTGGCAGGAATTATGCTTGCAGGTATACTTGATAGGTCAATGCTGTGTCCCACAAAGTCAGTGCTTGTCTGCAGAGGGGGTAGAAATGTGTGCCTCCCTGCTTGTTTATGTACCAAATGACTGTAGCATTGCCCGTCCTTATCAGTATTTGTCCTGGATGAAGTAGATCCTTGAAAGTTGTCAGGGCATTCTGAACAGCCAGCATCTCTTTTTGATTGACAAGAAGTTTCATTTGGCTTGTGGGCCATGTGCCCTGAATACATTTTCCTACCATGTGGGCCCCCCAGGCATAATCTGATGCATCTGTTGTTATTGACTGCCTGGCTGTGGGTAGTGTGAATGGCTGTCCCTTGTTGTGGTGACAGGCCTGTGCCCACCATCGAAACTCCTGTTGCAGGCAAGGAATGAGGGTAATTAATGTTTCCAGGCTGTGGCAATGTTGAATCCAAACACTTTTTAGATACCATTGTAGTTTCCTCATATGCAATCTGGCATATGGAATTAGCAGAATGAAGGATGCCATGAAGCCCAAAGCCTGCAGAATTTTTCTTGCAGATAACTGGGTCTTTGTTGCCAACATTTTGAAGGAGTCAGTTGCCTTTGTTTTTCTGGCAGGAGATAAGCCATCTGGGCAGTTGTATTTAAGCTTGCACCCAGGAATATTATCTCTTGAGAGGGTTCTTGTTTTGATTTCTTTTAGTTTACTGTGTACCCTAGGCAAATTAATAATCTTTTTACAAACGCCAGATGCTGTAGTAGAATGTCCTTGTTCTCTGCTTGAATAAGGCAATCGTCCAAGTAAGGATATATTTGAATTCCTTTTTGGCTGCAAAATGCAATTACTGGTGCCAGGCATTTTGCGAAGACCCTGGGTGCAGTAGATAAGCCAAAGGGCAGTGCAGAGAATTGGTAGTGCATTAAGCCAGCTATGAATCTGAGGCATCTTCTGCAAGATTGTCTGATTGGGACATGCAGGTATGCCTCTTTTAGGTCCAAAGTTACAAGCCAAGTCTTCTTGCTCAGCATGGGCAGAAGCTGCTGCAGAGTCAATATTTTGAATTTTGGAACATCCAGAAATGTATTTAGAATAGACAGGTCCAGTATTGGTCTCCAGGCTTTGTCCTTTCTGGGTACCAAGAAAAGTCTTGAGTAAAATCCTTGCCCCTGCTCTTCCTGTGGTACTGAATGGCCCTCATGTCCATGAGGGATGAAACTTGTTTTTGTGCCTCTGCCCATTGATTGTGTGGCAGGTCTGGCATACCTTTTGCCCTTGGCAGGGTGTGAAAGTGGAACCTGTAGCCCTGGGACACTATATTCAGGACCCATTTGTCCTGGGTGATCATGTGCCAATTTTGAGAAAAAAGTGCTAGTTTTCCCCCTAAGGGGGGCTGCCAAAAGATAAGTGCTTGGTGCTGGCAAAGGGAAGTCATTGGGACTGTTTCCTGTATGGCTGTGATTTGTCTTCTCTGCTTTTGGAGGAAGAAGCGCCCCACTGTTTGGGCCTGTATGAGCCCTAGGGCTGGGATCTGCCTCGGGGGCATCTGTATCTGCCTCTTTGTGGCCTGTCCGACACTGGAAAGGACCAATTCTTTGTAGGTCAGTTCCTGCTAAATCTGGGTGGCTGTACCTGTAAGAAATCCTTTACTGTTTGCATAGATTTCACTTTGTCCTCCATTTTCTTCAACACCTCCTCTGCTTTAATACCAAATAAAGTATCACGCTGTAATGGAGCATCTAATAATTTTGCTTTAACATGATCAGGCAGATTCTGTTCCTTTAACCAAGCATGCCTCCTAATAACAGAACCCGTAACTGCGGCCCTGCAAGAGGCCTCCAGAGAATCAAAACCACATTGCAATGTATGCGTTCCCACTTGTTCAGTTGCATGCGATAAATCCTGCATTTCCTTATTTTCTGCACAATCAGAATTTACCAACATTTTCTGTTTTAGCAGTGACATTAAATATTGCTGATATTTAAGCATATGAAATTGACAATTTAAAGCCCTCACAGCCAAAGTAGCAGAAGTGTAAACCTTTTTCCCCCATCTGTCTAGTGCCCTTGAATCCCTATCAGAGGGGATAGGGTTTTTTGCAGTAGAAGCCTTGACCCCTTTGGGACCCTGAAAAATAGTTTCTGGGTCAGCAGCAGGGTTTTTATAAAGAAATGTATGTGAATCTGGAACCCTGTAGTATCTGTCTGGTTTAACAGGGGCAGGGGGTAAAGAGCCAGGAGAAAGGCCGGACTCTGAAAATACATCATCTACAATGTCTAACACAGGTGGAATAGCAAGAGGCCTGTGCTGAGGTAGTAAAAGAAAATCTCTAAGCCTTTTCTTTGATTCTGAGTAATCTTGGCTCTCCCAATGGAAGTGCTCCCTCATGGTATGCAGGGTTTCCCCAAAAGAATAATCCTCAGGAGGAGAGGCTGAAGGGATAGATTCTTCAGCATCAGAATCCTCATAGGGAGGAAGAGAGTATTCCTGTTCAGAAGAGGAGTCAGAGGAAATGGAACCCTGATCTGAAGATTCATATTGTGTCTCTTGACTAGGCCTCTTATCAGGATGGAGGATGGGAACCTCTGATCAAGGTAATTAGGTCTTCAGCCAATTTGAGCATCTATTTTTTAGGCATGGAAGTCTGTCCAGGAGAATGCTGTACTTGTTTCTTTGTCTTTAGAGCTGCTTTAGACTTTGCTTTAGAAGCTGAGGTAGGCTTTACATATAACTGTGTAGGTCCGAAAACACCCTCAGAAGCTGATGCCTGCTCAGTGGCTCCAGACCCATCTGAGGGAATAGTTTCCAAGTGTCCAATACCTTGAGTATCCAGAGGCCTAGCTGGCTTCACGTGGGAATCGGCAGCGGCCTATGGCTGTGAGGTAGCGGGCGTCAGGGGCTGCGAAAGCGCCTCACTGAGAACCGGCGACTGGCTTAGCGGAAGCCTTGTCGTCAGTTTTGGGCCACGGATGCCTGTCCTTTTCTTTTTCCTTGCGCTTTTTATAAACTCTGGTCATCAGCTGTTCTGATGGCATTATATAACTGAATCTTCGGCCAAAGTAATGAAAGGCAAAATTGTACCGACGCTTAATAGTGCATTGGTTAAATCTAGCAGAAAATCGACAGCTAGCAATGTTGTGATCTGGGCCTAGGCAAGGAATACAGTAAGAATGAAAATCCTTATGAGGTATTTGCTTCCCACAAGAAATACAATTGTTCACTTTTTCTGACATCGGTCTGGAGCAAGAAAAAAGTTTCCCCAACAGGGTACTTAGCTTTAATGAAGACTTTGGATCTGAAATTCGATTTTGAAAATCTCAGGAGTCGGCCCACCGGCACTTGCGAACTGCTTTTGCTTCGGGCACCGTGCCGCAAGAAAAACTGAAGAAAATGGCGTTGGCTGCATCTTTTATACCCCTGGTGAACTGGCATCAGGGAAGAGGTGACAGCAACCGACGCCGGACCTAGACTTTGGAATTCAGGCCGACTGCGGGTAGCTTGCCAGCAGGATAACCCTAGTGTAATGACTGCAACAGTGAAACACGATGAACATCTGCAGGACCTTCTACTACCATATTATGATATACTTTGATATGAATAGTCTGTTTGCTCCTGCAGTCTCAAGCTTTATTCTTTAAAGGAAAAGTTGTATTACTTCAGCAGATGAATTAAATTTATACTGAAAATACTTTTTTTTAAACCAGATGCTGTTTCAAATTAAACATAGAGCCTTCCCTTTCAAGTACATCTGTTTTTCACATGCCAAAAAGATGCACCAATGCCTTCTTTGCTGTAAATGTGCCACCATTCACAAAATTAATACCAACAGATTAATCTGGTTTCACACACAAAATATTTTTTTCTACATGGACCCCAAATCTCACAAATGAAACAAATAAAAGAAATGGATAAACCAAGCCTTTATCGAGAATAGTTTGTCAGCAGTATTTGTATAAAAAAGTGTTAAATCTTTTATAGTATTTGTACTGCTTTTTAACATCCAGTAAAAGTGTAAAAATGGTTTATGTGACAGAAGTAAATCCATTCCAGTATCTCAGACAAAATGGAAATACAAATGATCTCGAAAAATGTGATACTCTGCAATATTTACATTACGTCTGTCTTGCACCAAGTTGTCAATAGCATCAATACTGAGTTAGTGAGTCATGAACCTGTTTGTAAAGAACAGCATTCCTACTCAACAAACACCTGGCACACAATACTGTACTGAGAGTTCTTTTCTAGCAGGCTTAAAATAACGAGGATAATCTAATCTCTGAAGTGGGAAGGGTTCTGAATGTCCTGTCTTAGAAACACTAAACAAGCTCAAGGAATACTAAGAAAAATTATATCAAATAACTATTTTAAGGGTGTCATACCTGTCTATATTTCTGGAACTGATGTGCATAATAAGAAAGCACTGTGCAAAAGTTATTTCTGAAATTACTCTGAAACAAATGCTATACTGAAAAAAACAAAATCGTTTCCACACTATCATTCATTGAGTGCTGAATTAACCTGTTGTTTTTATTTTTTCCCTAATGCTGCCATCTATCTCTTCATTTTCCCTGTTGTTTGTACACTATATAAATGTGAAACGTAGGCTGGAGTAGCAAACGAACACTGATTGCAGTTTGCAGTTGTGGCTCTTCGTAGCTAGCATATCAACACCCCCCCCCGAATTTGATTTAATTTATTTACGCTTTGTTAATATCCGCGGTGGTGCAGCGGTAGCATTGTTGCCTCACAGCAAGAGGTTCTCCCATTCAATTCTCATCTGGAGTGCAGGGAGTGCCTTCTGTGTGGAGTGTGCATGTCCTCCCGCAGTTGGGTGGGCATTCAAAAGACATGCGTAAATGGGCATGCCTTCGTTGAAGGTTGAATGTCGAGCTGGCATCTCAGCGTTCGTCAAAATCTACTGCCAATCATTAGCGGACCGGAGTTCCGCTGTGGCGACCCCTAACCAGGAAAAGCCGAAAGACAACAATAACACTTTGTTAATCAAATTAGTCCCTCTTTCCGTGGAAACCTGAGGTGGTAGTCATAGCACACAGAGGAAATTTGAAGGACAGTGGGTACTTCCCCTTTTTCGATACATGCCATGGGATCTTTTACATCCGCCTGCCCTGAGATACCCCCAGCACAGGCAGATGGGGCCTCAGTTTAACATCTCATCAGAAAGACAACACACTGAGGAGTGCAGCAAACCCCTTATGCTGCTATGCAGATTCAGCATTGGGAATGTAATCCAACTATCTGGTACAGAAATAGAATCCACAGTGTTCTGGTACCAAAAGGCGAGTGCCCTACAAACTGAACCACTAAGACTTCCGGTTCTGTCCTGGTACATCAATAAGCACTGTTACTGGCACTTTATGGAAGCAATCCATCAACACTTCTCTGACATCTGGTAAGGTGGTAGTCATTTCACTCTTTCACATAATTTATGCTAACCGAACATCTACCAAAAAACTTTTTAAGAGTTATTTTGTGTTAAACTGATCCGAGTTAAATAAGTGACTCCCTCCCATCCCAGCCTCCCTTTTCCCTAAAATCCATGTACCATATCAGGTAAGATGGTGTCTATAACTAACTTTTACATGCAGCAGATCAAACTTGGAAGGGAAGGTGGACTCATCAAAATACAGTCACTGTCTGCACACAGTCTTTGGCATATTTCTACCCTGACAACAACCGCAACAAACTAATTGCTCAGATTAGCCTAAAAATGTACACTTTACCACTCTAGGAACCTTATCTCTGCAGCAAGTAATCCTTTGAGCCTGTTAATCTAAAAGCAGAAAATGACTTACAGCTTTCATTCGGCATGGGGAAGGAGAGTGGAAAATCTTAAATATTCAATGAACATAAGGTGCAAATCAACTACCGACCGTCACATGAGGGCGTCATTATTTTTAAAAAAAGAAGTTATGTACTCCCCATAACGTTCCATGTTTGTTGGCCGGTATCTCGCCTTCAGTTTTGCTATTTTGGGTTTGGAGCAGAAACCTCGGCTCCGACTCCATATACTAAAGCTTGAGAGCGTCTACTGGCTCGAAGCTGAATACTATCCCATAGTGCTTAGTGGCTATTCCCCAGATCTCGTTTGAGAAGGAAGGTTCCCATATGTTCAGTATCCAAAAAGATAATATCTGAAAACATATTGTCAAAAAATTAACAAGAAAAGGCAAGAAGGGAATCAGACCTTATCTGCCAATTTCTGAGAAAAATTCCTCTAGATACTCCAGGACGGAGATGGCTGGGAGGGACGCAAGACTGAAGGTGAGATTCTGGACAATAAACATGGAATGTTATGGTGAGTACATAACTTCTTTATGTTATGTTGTCCCATCTCGCCTTCAGTCTTGCTATTTTGGGACAGAGTCCCCAGCACCTTTTTCTTGGGTGACTCAAGGGAATAAACTCCTCAGGACAGTGGAACCACAGGATGCCCTGTTCTGGAAGGCCACATCTATTTTGTAATGAGTAATAAAAGTATGAGGGTTAACCCATGTAGCAGCAGCACAAATTGAATCCAGTAGAAGTCTGGATTGAAAGACAATGGAGGTAGATATCACTCTAGTTGAATGTGCTTTGATTTTCCCTGGCGGTTCCTTATTGTGGGAATCATAGACAATGTGACGGCTTCAGTAAGCCATTTCAACAAAGTAACTTTTGAGACTGCCAAACCTTTTTTATCATCTGAATAGGAGACAAACAATTGGTCTGACTTCCTAAATTCTTTGGTTCTGTGCAAGAAAAAACATAAGTGTCTGTGTACATCCAGTTGATGGAGATTATACTCTGCCTTGTTGCCATAGCTTGGAAAAAACACTAGTAATTCTATACTCTGGTTTAAATTGGCTAGATAACAAACTTTTGGTAAAAAGGAAGGATTTGTTCTGAGGGAAACTCTATCTTTTTGGAAGATCAAATAAGGTGGACAGATAGACAAGGCTTGCAACTCTGATATTCTCCTGGCCGAAGTAATTGCTGTCAGGAAGAGTGTTTTCCAAGATAAAAATTTTTTTGAACAAGATGATGCTGGTTCAAAAAGGGGGCAGAATCAAAGATGACAATACTAGATTGAGGTTCCAAGGAGGAGGAGGTTCTCTGACAGGAGGTCTTAACAGAAAACTACCTTTTAGGAAGGCTTTGCATAATCTGAGACATTAGACTAGATCCTGATTCTCCCACATGATAATTATTAATAGCAGCTAACTGAACTTGGATAGTGGCTGCCGCTGTCCCTTGATTGAAGGTTTCTGTTAGAAATTCTAGCATTACAGGTATAGATGCTGTAAAACGATCTACATGTCTTTTGTCAGCCCAACAAGAGAACCTCTTCCATTTGCTTGCATAGAGATTCCTAGTTGTCTGCTTGTGTGAAGAGACTAGAATGTGATGAACTGCAGGGGACAATTCTGGAAGCCTAGGTAAGAGTGGAAGTGGAAGTTTGAGGGTGTGGAGTGCAGGATGGAGTGTTCCTGATTGATACGATAGAAGATCCGGCACTGGGTCCAAGATCCATGGGTCCTCATGAAGGCAAGGCCAAAGGAAGGGGAACCAAATCTGACGAGGCCAGTATGGCGCAATGAGAATTAACCTCCTACTCAACAACTTTGCTTTCTGTATGACCTTTGGAATCAAGGGAAACAGGGGAAAGGCATAAAGAAGACCCAGGGGCCAACTGTGAACCAGTGCATCCCTCGGTGACTCTCCCGGAGGGGAAATTAGGGCAAAGTAGTTACTGCATTTGGAATTGAAGGGAGTAACAAAAAGGTAGCAGCAAGGCATTCCTCATTTGCAAAATATTTGATTCGCAACTTCCTGATTAAGGGAACACTCATGAGGCATGAGAATCGCTCTGCTTGGCCTGTCTGCTATAACTTTGGATTTCCCTGGGATATGTCTTGCTGTCAGAAAGCGTTGAGAAGATATCACCCATTGCCATACTCTCTGGGCCTCTCAACATAGAGGGTAGGATCTGGTTCCTCCCTGCTTGTTGATGCACCAAATCACTGACATATTGTCTGTCTGAATTTCAATAGCTATAGTCCTGAGTCCTGAATAGAGTCCTGAAGTGCTTGCAACGTCAGAAGCATGGCCCTCATCTCTAGGACATTGACATGCAAATGGTACTTGTAATCTTTCCAAATTCTTTGGATCATCTGTCCCTGATAATGCCCCCCCACCCTATCTGGGACACGTCCGTGGTTACTGTAGTGATAGGTTGAGGAAGTACAAACGGTCTGCCCATTGTTACCTGAGTGGACTGACCCCACTAAAGTAAGTCCTTCTTGCAGGAAGGAGTTATGAAAATTTTGTGATACATGGGTAACTCCTGCTTGGACCATTAGGTATAGAGTAGCCACTGCAGCATTTTCATGTAAAGTCGTGCCATGGGAAGTAGTGTTATCATCACTGCCATAGAGCCTAGGACTTTCAGCACAAATCTTTCCTGTACTCTGTTCTTGTTGAGTAAAATAATCATTTGACTGCGTAGTGTCTGTATCCTTTCTTGAAGTAGCTTTGCCAACATGTTGTTTGTATTTAAATTTGCACCAATGAATGTAATATGCTGTGATGGCAATAAGGCAGATTTTTCTGTATTTATAGTAATGCCTAGTTTTGAGAAAAGATGAATGGTGTAGTCTCTTGCTTTGATCAGTAGTTGCTTGGTGGAGGCAGTTAGGAGCCAGTCGTCCAAATACGGAAACACCTGGAAACCTTGGCGTCTCACAGGAGCCGTGACTACTGCTATGCATTTGGTAAACACCCTGGGGTCTGTGGTGAGTCCAAAGGGCAGAGCTCTGAACTGGTAATGACTGGCTCCCAGCCGGAAGCGGAGAAATCTTCTTCAGCGCCTGTCCATCTTTATGTGGTAGTATGAGTCCTGAAGATCTAATGAGCACATCCAATTGTCTTTTTCCAGGAACAGGAGTATAGACTGCAGTGTTACCATCCAGAACTTTGATTTTTTTTACCGACATGTTTAGTCTGCTGAGATCCAATATGGGTCTCCAGTCCCATGTCTTTTTGGGACTAAAAAGAACATTGAGTAAATTCTGGATCTTAGTTGGTCTGCAGGGAATTCTTGGATGACTATTTTTTTCTAGCAACTTTTGTATTTCTAGTGTTGTTTGATCCCTTTGACTGGGTGGAATGTCTGGGAGAGACTTTGGTGCCTGAGGTGTATATTGGAAGGGAAAGTTGTATCCTCTGGATATAATGGACTGTACCCATTTGTCTTGAGTCAAATTCAGCCAGGCTTCTGGGTACAGCAATATCCTCCCCCCGACTGCCTCCAGAGCTGGACAGATGGGCCTCCTTTCAGGAGTGCTAGAAGGGTCTACCAGAGAAAGTATCTCTGTCGCCCTGGTTTTGCGGACCCCCTCTGCCACGTGGATGGCGTCTTCCGTAGTTTCCCCCTCTGCCCCTGGGGGAAGGATCACCGTGGGTGTCAGATAAGGCTCTTTTGGACTTACAGAACCACATTTTTCCACCCTTTTGACCTTTAGGATATGGTCTGGTAGGTGCAGAAAAACTTTACTTTTGGCCCGAACAATGATGAACCACCAAAGAGAGTGTCAATAAAGGAAGAACGTAAAGGTTCTGCAAACTCACAAAGGCACATCCAGGAATGCCTGCGAAGAGTTATTCCTGTGCCTGCTGCCCTGCTCGCTCCATCGGCTGCATAAGATATAAGCCACATGGAGGAGTTAGATATGGAGGTTAAGGTTGCAAGCTGAGAGTTAACCTTATCAGATAAGTCCTGGGCTGTAGCACCTTGCAGGGTATCTCCTAACTCTTTTAAGAGATCCCGCTGAAGTCGCATAAAATGCAACAAATAATTCAGCGACCGTAAAGTTAAGGCCGCTGAGGAGAACATATGCTTCCTGTATTTGTCCATTGTATGAGAATCCTTGTTTGGTGGATGAACAGATACAGAAGTTTCAACTAACTCCTTTTTTGTGGCTGCTGCCACCACCATTGCATCTACAGGAACCTTTTAGTTAAATACTGCCTATCTTCTGGGGTCGTAATGAACATATTAGGCCTCCGCGGAATGGGGACCACTGAGTCTGGAGAGTCCCACACCTTCTGGCTCACCAAACCCAGGAGAGGGTCAAAAGGTGGAGACACCCAAGAGGTGGAGGGGCGAAAGCCAAATGCCTCCAGGTATACCGAGTCATCTTCAGAAGGGGAAAGGGATTTCCAGCCACCCCCCTGTTTAAGGATCTCCAGGATGTCTGAAAAAGAAACATCCTCAGAAGGGGAACTTGGGGACCCTTCTGAATCCTCTAAGTCGGTATCAGAAGTGACAGACTCAGGGGAGTCTATGTGCTTCCTCTTACACTGTCTCTTCTGAGGGATCTCCTTGGGGGGGATGTTCCAGAGAGGTATCGGAAGAGGAGGATCCACCCATTGTGGCTTCCTGGGGCACTGGCTCTCTACTCTGTGGTTGATGGAGAGGTAATGAAGAGGTGGACACCGGTCCCTTAGGGAGAAGAGAGACTGGAGCTGAAAGTGGAGTAGACTCTGTGGAGAGCACAGTCTACATCACCTCGAAGGCACTGTGGTCCTGGGCCAAAAGAGACTCCGGCCCCGAGAGACAAGTAGATCTCATTAGCACTGAGGAGGGTGGCTCTGAGGCAGATATGGAAGCCAAACTCACCTGAGCCAAGGCGCCGAGTCGGAGAACCAGCTCCGACAAGTGTCCGACCTGACTCTTCCTCCCAGAGCTGACCAGGGAGTGTCAGCCCCCAGGTCCTTTGATGGACGAAAGCATCGAAGAAACCGGAGCAGACGTCAGATCCAAGATATCAGTAGTAATTACTGGCTCCTGTGGATCCAGCACAATGACTTCCATACTCTCTGGCTCCAAACTCGTTCGAGTTGGAGAAGGAATAGGCACAGAAGAAGGTAGTTGTTGGCTCCAAGGTCCAATGGGCTGGGCTTGAAAGAATTTCAGCTAGGGCCTGGGCCTGAAGCAACCTCTTCACTACCCACGCCACGTCCTTATCTGATAACCTGGAGGATCTAGAGGAATGACTGAAAGACTTGTGGCTACCTGCCACCGACTGTAATAAAGGAGAAACCAGCACCAGCAAACAGGCTCCAAGGACGGTGACCGGCTCCTCTTTCAGCTCTGCAATGGCTCCAATGACACAGATGGAACCAAGGGAGAACCATGTTTTTCGGCTCCGATAACTCTCAGAGCCGAAACGGCATCATGCCTCGTACTGCTTGTTGGTTCACACACTGCAGCTGATGAAGCAGACTTTGGAGTCTTGTCTGATTTTTTTTTTGTCTGAATTCCTTCGTCCACTTTTAATAAGCCCCTCAATATAAGCTTATTCCTCCTCTCCTGCAAGACCCTGGCACTAAAACTATGACAAATGGAGCAGGAGTTTTGAAGATGGAGTGGACCCAGACAGTACACACAACTAGTGTGTTCATCAGTAATGGACATTGTCTGAGTGCAGGAATCACACTTTTGAATCCTGACTTGTGTTCCTTAGCTGATTCCTTAGACATACTAGCTATAAGGAAAAAAAAAATAATAAATGTTAGAACAACAAACTCTGTTATAAAAGACATAAGTATCTAAAATAAGGTACTATATATATATATATATATTTTTTTTAAAGATAAGAAAAAAGAGGGGAGGAGAAGTCTCTAAGTTAAACACCTATCTCCTCCACCGGAGGAGATGCCTCTAACTTAAACGGAGTACTCCTAAAAAGCTTATAATGAAGAAAAGGGCAAGACTCCTCTAATTTAAAAAGGATTCTTGTGGATAAAACAAGGCCCAAAGAAAGGATAGCCCAAAAATAAACTTATTTGTTTAGAAAAAGCTAAAAATAGCACAAAACTGTTACTATAGCACTAATAAGTAAAAACAGCTAACAATTTGACAGAAAAAGTTATAAAATATTAAATTGTTCAAGCCTGAGCCAGTGAAGCCAATCCCAAAGCTTCAAACAGCAAATGAGATCTGGGGAGTAGCATCTAAGCACTATGTCTTCAGCCTCGAGCCAGTAGAAGCTCTCGAGCTTTAGTATAGGCCGAGTCTGAGCCAAGGTTTCGGCTCCCAACCCAAAATAGCAAGACTGAAGGTGAGATGGGCCAACATAATATTTATTTGTTTCAACTCCTGTTAAGTTTCACTTTCACTTTATCCCCTATCCCAGCTATTCATTGGGACACACTTTGATCTTCTTCAGCAGCAGCAGCACTAAATTCATATGCAGTTGAGAATCATATACAGGGTTGCCACCTTTTCAAATGCCCAAAAATGGGGCATTTTTTGTAGAAATATGAGATTTTGCAGGACAAAACATACCCACGGCCAGTGCAAAAGACAGAACTTCACTTTTTTACCAAAATAAAAGCTTATACTTGTAGGATTTGAGTTGCTAAGACTATTTTATATAACATTTAGGTGTTTCAGATAAAATATAACTGTTTTATGCAATTATTAAAGAAAACTTAGGAAATATTTTTTGTCCTAAAATCTCAGGACATTTTCCATTTTGTAGTTTTTTTGCAGGACACAAATGTCCAAACAGGGACTCTCCCTCACAAAGCGGAACAACCCTAAGTATGCACATTTTTTGCAGAAAGAGTAATTAGTCTCAGTGATGGATGTTTAAATAAACAAAGTGAACTGAATAATTTCATTTTCCATTGCTACAAAATAGTAACACAGCAAAGGGTGTAGTTGCCGTCTGACAATCGCTGCTTAAGTTGCAGTATTGATGCTGAATAATATGTAAGTGATGGGTTTATTTTCTTCTGGATAGAGAATGTGCATCAGCACTTCAGCTGCCCCTATTTTTATTGTAGGAATGACTTGAAGATGGCCTTACATTCACTGCTGCAGTATTCTTCACAGATGGGATTCCCTGCTGTGGAAACCCGTCTCTGGCCAGTCTACCAAAACCTACTCTTGTTTTAAGGTACGCCGAACATCACTCAAAGACTCTGTGCATAGGGCATAAAGGTGATATTCAGGCGTATCATCTACAGAACTTCTTTGTCGCCAGTCCGAACTTTGCTTTTTACCATTTACCTGTTTGCCTACATCAGTTTTTCACTAGCTGTACGCATTTCTGTGCTATGGGTAATGCCAACGCCTGTTGGCTGAATCTTAGCAAGTTGCAGATAAGTGCCTGTTGGGGGTTTTGTTTTTTCGTGCCTTTTTTGTGCTTTTTGGGGTTAATGTCATCCAGGAAGGGCAAATGCCAGGGCAGGAGACAGATTCCCTATGAAGGCTGCCATGATGAGTGTCTTTTTTGCCTAGGACAGACCACAATGCTTTTCCAGTGATGGTCTGCACCTGTCACCCCTGGGATTCAGGTTACTGGCTAAGGCTCTTGCCAGCCCTATAGTACCTTTTTTAGGCAAAGTTCAAAGGACAAAACTACCACCGTAACAGGTACAAGCATGCAAAATCTGAAGGTAATGCTAGTCAATGTTAGAAGTCTAAACCTCAAAATGCACTCTCTCGAGACACTCTTAAAAATGGAAAACATCGATATATGTGCAATAACTGAGACCTGGTTCAAGGCTCCAGAGAGCACCCCTGCAATATACCAGGCTACAACTTTTACCACACTTTTCAGCCACCAAACCAGGACCAAAACACTAAAGGTGGAGGAGTGTCCATTTTCATCAAGGATATTCACACCACCAGGCTAGTTGCCCAACACAATGCATCTGAAATTCTCCAGGTGCAACTAACACTAGGTAAGACTGCAATCCAAATTGTAGCTTGTTACAGATCCCCCACAATGCCCCAAGATTCTCACTACATGTTTCTAAACATACTAGAAAATATTAAGATACATCCAAACACCCTAATACTGGGTGATTTCAACTACCCTGCCATTAACTGGGAAAACTACTCATGTACCTACACCTTTGCCCAAAAGTTCTTGGAATTCATAAATTCCAATGCCCTGGATCAACTAATACATAGTCCCACCAGGTGCTCAAATATCCTAGACCTGGTCATTACCAACATGGGAAATCGATGCTCCACACCTATAGTCACCCCCCTTGTTGGTCAGGTCTGACCATAAGCTAATCATCCCTGACATCCACATCCCTCCACCCCCCCCAAGTAAGTAAACCTCAGTAAAAAAAACTTCCCCAAAGCCAACTTCATGCTACTCAAGTCAGAAGTGACAAACTTCATGACACCCATGCAGACGGGAAATGAAAGTGCAACTGCTGAATCCTACACTAAGGCACTGTACGAGCACATCCACTCGTACATGAATCATGCCATCCCAAATAGAACCAAGCCGCTCTCCTCCAAAAAAAGGAAGCTAATCTGGTGGTCCCCTGCCATACACAAACTTTACAACAAAAGGAAGAAACTGTTGCAGAAAAGAGGAAAATTCCATGATGCAAAAAACTCCCTTACCAGCCTCAGTAAGAAGCTGAGATCCCTCATAAAATCCTCCAAAGCTAGTTATGACAATAAAATTGCCAAAGTTTCCAAAGACAACCACAAGGCATTCTATAGCTATGTCAAAAATCTAAATGGCAATGCTCAGATTTGCTCTGAGCTACAACAGAATGGCATTAAATATACTGATCCCAAGGATATTGTCAATATCCTGTCAGATCGATTCAGTGCCAACTTCACCCCCTCTCACACCCAAAATGGCCCATCTCAATACCGAAAGACTGCCAAATTCCAGTAATAACACCCACACAGGTAAAAACTGCACTCTCCTAAGCTTAGAATACAGCATCCATGGGACCGGATGACATCCTGGGCTGTGTACTTACTAAATGAACTACAAAATGAATTGGCACCTCACCTAAGTGTCATGTTTAATCATAGCCTCACCTCAGGCTTCGTGCCCACTAAGTGGTGCACAGCTACAGTTATCCCACTCCACAAGGGGGGATCCACCTTGGATTCTGGGAACTACCGCCCCATCAGTCTAACGAGCCTGATCTGCAAGGCCATGGAACATATTATCGTGGAACTTATAAAGAAAGACATTGGCAACCTTCAAACATAGTTTGGGTTCGTGAATGGACGATCTTGTCTCCTGAACCTGATTGACTTCTTTGAATCAGTCTCCCGAGCTGTGGACGAGTGTAAGGTGGTCCACACAGCCTATCTGGGCCTTGCCAAGGCCTTTGACACCATCCCTCACTCTGGAATCATAGATAAACTTACTAAGATGGGCATTAATCCCTACGTCACTAGATGGGTTGCTAACTGGCTTACTGACAGAACCCACACTGTAAAAGTAGCCATCTCCAAATCCAGCTCCAGACAAGTGACAAGTGGAGTACCTCAGGGTTCAGTCCTGGGACTGTTCTTGTTTGACATGTGCTTCTCTGAAGCACAAGCCAACACTAAGGGAATCTGGCTAACAAAGTTCGCAGATGACTGCAAACTGGGAGCCATTATTGAATTTCCAAATGATGTGGATAATCTACAAAAGGTCCTTACAGAAACAGATGCTTGGTGCCAGAGCCATGGGCTCAAGCTCAATGCCAAGAAATGTATAGTTATTCCCTTTGGGAAAAAACATATACCCATGAATTACCACATAGTGGCAGTACACTAAACACTGAAAGTGTGATAAGAGACTTAGAGACCCAGGTGGACAGTGGTCTCACCTTCGATAACCACATCGCCATAACAGTCAGGACATCCTTCTATGTGCCACGCCTCTTCACTAAGGGCTTTTCATCCAGAAAAAAGAAAGTCATTGTCCCACTGTACTCATCCCTCATTAGACCCATTACAGAATACAATGCCCCATTTGGTATGTACCTCTCAAGACATCTGCAACAACTGGAAAGGCCGCAGAAATACCTCACTAAAAGAATCACAGGCCTAAAGCAGATGCCCTATGCTGACCATCTAAAAAAACTCCAGCTATACTCTGTCGCATATCGTCTACTCAGAGACAATCTCTGTTTAACATACAAGGCCATGTCAAACCCAGAGCTGTTGGACATGCTACACTTAAAGAAACCCCAATCCCTCAGAGCCACACGCTGCAGGGATCTAAACCTTGTCATCACAATGAACAAAACATGCTGGAGGGATAGGTTCCTGATCCAGAGACCCCCCCCAGTCCCTGGAACAGACTGCCCATACATGTCAAGCAGAGCACTTCTTTGGCCCTCTTCAAAAGGAACTTTGATGATTGGATGGGAGATAGGAAATTCACCCTGGGGATCATGTCAGTTGCCCTGCTAGACAGGGGTCCAGGGAAGTAAATATTGTGGGAAGAAATAGCCAGGGAATTGTTATGGCTAGGCTTGTATAGGCCCTAGGGCCGATAGCCTAGTACCAACCTATGAACCTATGAAGGAGCTTCTCACAACCATATGTCTAGTTCGATTTGTCAGGCATTCATCCTGAAAACCCTTCACAATAGGCTTTCTTCTTTTTCCTTGTATCTTGAGAACCATCGTCTTAAGCCTCTCACTAAAGCTACAACTGAAGGAGCCTCCCACCCCAAGGGTCAGCCATTAGGGAAAAAGGTGAAAAAGGTAGGGCTAGAATCTTCCACTGTCCAGCCTCTGCCAGATGTTTCTCCTGATGTCATTATGAACCCGGAGGTTCACCCATCTGTTTTTGGATTTCTCTGCCATGACCGGGTTGGAGGTTGGTGAGGATTTGGTTGGCAGCATGTCCAAAGAGACTTTGCAGCTGTCCGTTTTGGATGTTCAGGGGGAACCATGGTTGATTTTTTTCTGAGGGGCCTAAGGGGCTTCCTTAGATTTTAGTTGGGGAAGAAGTTCCTACTATGGTTCTTAACTGTGGTCCTCGGTCTGAGCCTTCTCAGTTTTATAGGGGGGACATTCCCTTAATAAAGGAACAAAAATCTAAACATATTTCTTCTGCTCCTAGGAATCCACAAAGTGAATGGCAGGCATTTACTCTGGCTATTTACTTCTTTAATGTCATTAAAGCCTCCTCTGGGGTTTTCTGTTACCGCTCCTCCTTGGTCTTCTACTCCCCTCAAAAAGCCTAGAGAACAGGATTCTTCTAAGGAAGAGTCAAATTCTGATGCCAAATACCGGACTTATTCTGCTCAAGTTCCTTCTCCTTTGGACTGTGGGTCATAGGAGGAGGAATCTATTAGTCTTGATGTTCCTTGCGAGGAAATTTTCTTTGAGGGGGACACTTTTTTAAGTGGGATTGTGCTCAGGTCTCTGATACCTGTAAGATGTAGTGTGAGTTGCTGCATTTGTAATCTCCTAAACCTTTGTCCTTTCCTCCTGTTTTGGCTGCTTTGCTTGATGCTTTTTCCAATGCCCGTCATGCACCTGATTCTCTGCCCCTACTCTGAAGAAGCCTGACAGGTTTTATAGGGTGCCTGAGGATTACTTTTTTGGACAAATGTCCTGCTGCTGATTCTTCTGTAGTGTCTGTAGCCTCTGATAAGCCATCTCAGTTGCTTCCTTCGCCCAAGTTATTGCCTTCTGATAAGGACAGCAGAACCATGGAAAGGCTGGGTAAGAAGACTTACACTTCTGCTACCCTAGCTTTTAAGGCTATTATCATACCCATATGTCTAGGTATATGTTGGCACTTCAGGCCTGTCAACTTATTTCTGATTTTCCAGTCTCCGAGGGTAAAACTTCTGCTCTTTTCTTGATAGGGATTTCCTCTCAAGTCATTTGTTATTCTATCAAGTTTAGTTATGATGCAAAAGATGCCTCTTTAAGGACTGCTATTTTTGGTTCAGTGATGAGAAGGTATTCTTGGCTTAGGCTTCAACCTCTACCTAATGATATTAAGGTTAAGTTGATGGATGTTCCTTTGGATACCAAACTTTTGTTTGGGGAAGCAGCTGCTAGTTTGTTAAAGTCCCTTCAGGATAAAGGTAAGGCCTTACAGGAGCATAAATGTGTTTGTTTCTCCTGTGCCTAAATTTCAGAGAAACTACCCCACTAAGCCAGCCTTTGTTTATAGGCAAGGGGAAGGGTTCTACTGCAGACTGTTTCTAGCACCCAGAAAAGAGGGCACTTGGAGACCTATTCTACACCTCTCTCGTCTAAACATCTTTCTGAAAGTGCCCTCCTTTCAGATGTTGTCCCTTCAGACTCTGTTTCCTCTCTTGCTCCTCAGTCCTATATGGTATTTCTGGATGTCAAGGATGCTTAGCTCCATATTCCAATCCATCCTGTTTTCAAGAAGTTTTTTGTGTTTCTCTGTTGCTTCATGACATTTTCAATTCACTGATTTGCCCTTTGGCCTTTCTACTGCCCCAAGGGTGTTCACCAAATGCCTTGCTCTTGTGATTACTTTTTGCAGGCTTCAAGGGATCCAAATATTTCCTTACTTAGACAACCTGCTGATTCAGGAATACTGTCCAGAGATTTGTTTGCAAAATCTTCATTTTGTCTTTCACTACTTCAGAGCCTGGGGTTCACAATAAATTTCAAGAAGTCTTCTCTGATTCCTTCTCAAAATCATATTTTTTCTGGGTTGCAGGATTCAGACAGTGCCAATGCCTGCTTCCTCTAAAGGCCTTAATGCTCATTTTTTTTTATTTCACACGCTTCTTCCTCTAACTTCTGTTTCTGTCAGGGAGTTTCTCAGAGCTCTGGGTTTCATGGTATCCACCATTCAGATGCTCCCTCTGGCTAAACTTCATATGAAAAAGTTTCACTGGTTTCTGAAGTAATTATAGCTTCAACATGCACATCCTCTAGACTTTTTAGTTCCTCTTCTTCCTTGTCTCAGACAGGGACTTCGCTGCTGGATTCAGTAGTCACTGACTCCAGGGACCCCTTTTCAACCCCTCTTCCCTCTCAAGAATTGTTCACAGATGCTTTAGACATGGGATGCGGGGGTGACACTTGGCTCCTAAAGGTAAAGGGGTGTGGTTGCCTCTCTGCAGTTACAGGGGGTGAGGGCACTTCTCAGCAGAAGGAGCACATCCATGTGAAAGAGAGAGCTCTTCTGCTGGCTCTCCAGGCCTTCTCTCTGGGGCTTCTCAAAGTGTTCACAGACAATACCATAGAGATTAGGTATATCAACAGGGAGGAATGAGGTCTTATCTTCTTTGCTAGTTGGCACTTCTGGTATGGGATCTTGCTGTCACGTATCAAGTGACTCTTCATTCAGTTTATATCCCATCTGGTCAGACTATTGTGGCAGACACACTAAGCAGGTCCTTAACTCAGTTCCACAAATGGATATGTTTCTGGACATTATCCCCTAGTGGGCGTAAATCAGTGCATATAATGAACCTAGTCAGCCACTGTAGCTAGTCAGCACGTGCATATAAGTTAATGAGCACATGCGAGATCAGTGTCATTTTGTGTAGTCAGTGTGAATGTAAGCTTGAATGGAGATATACATCTGTGTTAGAAGTAACCAGACAGCCAGCAAGCATATGAAGTAAGAAATATATCTACATGTTACAGCTCCTGATGTGTATATGTATAATAAACAACTTGAACACATACCCAGCCTCAGTGTCTCACTTGAATACACAAGACAAGCGACATGGTGTCAGAATGGGATATGAAGTTGAAGGAGCTTGCAAACCAAGAGGCATGCAGATAGAAGAGGAGCAATATCCAGGAGTAAACCCGCAAACAGGTCAGCAGTTATTCAAATGTACTTAATTTTGTTTCAAATGATTTTCGGTCACCAAACATGTGGGATAGCATTCAAAGTGTTCAAAATAATTTCTGAGATTTTCAAAATATCCGAGATAGCAGCATAATATTTAAAGTGTTTGAAATAATCTCCAAAGTGTTTAAAATATTTGAAAAGGCTAAAATGTCCAAAATTTTTTCGCAATGTATATTTTGTCACAGTAACTAACACTTTTCAAAGTGTCCGGAGTATTTAAGGTGTTATGAAAAAGCATTTTCGGAGAGTGTTGTTACAGCACAGGGATTTTGCAGACCTGAACCACTGGTGTTTGATAATAATATTGCAGAAAATTGGCAAGTGTTTTAGCAAGAATACAATATTTTCATACAGGCTGCATTTTCTGATAATGACGCATGTACAAGAGCATTTATACTTCTCAATTTAGCTGGCTCAGAGTTTCATTGAGCGAGAATGTTCATTTGTGTTTACAGGGGAAGGGGAGAACCACCATATTGTGATACAGGCTGAAATGCGGGAAGAACCTGTGTACTTAAAACGTCAATTTAGAGAAATGTGCAACCCTCAAATGAATATAACAATGGAAAGGCACAAGTTTTACACAAGAAATCAAAAGCCTCATGAAACTACTGCAACATATATTACAGACTTAAGAAGTAAAGCAAAAACATGTAGATTTGGTGATCTACGATATGAGCTGATAAAAGACCGTCTTGTATGTGGTGTTAATGATGCAGTGAGAAAGATTTTGCCTCGAGATAGTAAATTAACATTGAGCAAAACCACTGAGATTTGCCAAATACATGAAATTATAGAAAAGCGTACCAATATGCTAACGAATGAGAAAAGCATATTTGCAGTACCTGCTAGTGCGAATGTTAATACTGTGCAGCAAAAAGTTAAGATGGAAAATAAATATAAACTGAGAGGTAGTGCCACACCCACCTCATTGTTAACTATCGCAATTGTGCAGGAAATCATGAACCCAAACACGAAAAGTGTTTAGCTTTTGGTCAGCAAAGTCACAAGTATAAAAAGTGGAATAATTTCAAAAGGCTTTGCAGGTCTAAAGTGTTGTAGATTTATGTTAAAAGACAGTATCCAAAGAAGCAAATAGATCAGATAGAGACTGTTGGAAACCTGACACTGCGAGCAAACTTTCTATGTTGATGGTGTCTCTAGTGATCAATGAAACAGTTAATACAGCAGACTATCAGTTGTCAGCAAAGAGTGAAATATTTTGTACAGTACAAATTAATGGGAAACCTGTAAAGATTAAAGTAGACACTGGATCTACAGTGGATATAAAAAGTGTACACACCCCTGTTAACATGCCAAGTTTTTGTGATATAAAAAAATGAGACCACAATAAATCATTTCAAAACTTTTCCCAACTTTAATGTGACCTATAACTTGTACAATTCAAATGAGAAACAAAGAAATCTGTTAGAGGAAAAAATTAAAAACGTATAATAAGCTGGTTGCATAAGTGTGTACACCTTTAAACTAATACGTTGTTAAAGCACCTTTTGACTTAATTACAGCATTCAGTCTTCTTGGGTAGGAGTCTATCAGAATAGCACATCTTGACTTGGCAATATTTGCTCACTCTTCCTTGCAAAAGTGCTCTCAATCTGTCAGATTGCGAGGGCATCTCTTGTGCACAGCCCTCTTTAGGTCACTCCACAGATTTTCTATTGGATTTAGGTCTGGGTACTGGCTGGGCCATTCCAAAACTTTAATTTTCTTCTGGTGAAGCCATTCTTTTGTAGATTTGGATGTATGCTTGGGATCTTTATCATGTTGAAAGGTGAAATTCCTCTTCATCTTCAGCTTTCTAGCAGATGTCTGAAGGTTTTGGGCAATAAGTGACTGGTATTTGGAACTGTTCATAATTCTCTCCACCTTGACTAAAGCCCCAGTTCCAGATGAAGAAAGCCCCAAAGAATGATACTGCCACCATCATGCTTCATCATGGGGATGGTGTTCTTTTGGTGATGCGAAGTGTTGTTTTTGTGCCAAATGCACCTTTTGGAATTGTGGCCAAAAAGTTCAACCTTGGTCTCATCAGACCATAACATATTTTCCCACATGCTTTTGGGAGACTTGATGTATTGTTTTGCAAATTTTAGCCAGGCCTGAATGTTTTTCTGTGTGATAAAAAGCTTCCGTCTTGCAACCCTACCCCATAGTACAGATATATGGAGAATACAGGAGATTGCTGTCACATATAGTACACAACCAGTACTTGCCAGAAATTCCTGCAGCTCCTTTACTGTTGCTGTAGGTCTCTTGGTAGTCTCCCTGACCAGTTTTCATCTTGTCTTTTCATCAATTTTGGAAGGACGTCCAGATTTTTGCAACGTCACTGTTGTCCCATATTTTTTCCACTTTTTTTTTTTCAAAACAAGTTTATTGTTTTAACATATAAGAGAAATATCATAACAATTTTATACAAATAATTAAAAATAGGTATTATTATAATATTCAACAAAACAACTAAAGTATTTACAAAGACATCCACTACAATCAAATCAATTAATTAAACTAAAATATTGTGCTATTGAAATTAGAATTTTTTTAACAAATTTTGTAAATTATCCCATACAATAAAATGTGATGTTTTTCTAGTTGTTCTCATTCTAATTGTGCTTATTTCCATATGACACATTATATTCATAACATTTTTAAATTCATTGAGCGAAGGAGGTGTATCTGAAATCCAATTTCTAGTTATTATTTTCCTAGCCACTGCTAGGATAGACCATAACAAGGGAAGCTTAATCTTTTTAACACATTGAGGTACAGGTGTGTTGAATAATATAAGAGACTTAGAAATAATGAAATTATCTGTAAAAGAGCCTGCAAAATTCATTAATTGACTTCCAGTATTCTTTCAACTTCATACAGTCATAAAACATATGAGCCCAGTCAGCATTAATTTCTACATTACATCTCTTACATAGATTATCTTTATTATTAATTTTATTCATCATCAAAGGTGTATAAAAGATCTATGTAAAAATTTCCATGTATAAAGTCTCCAGACAATGGAAGATGTAGTTCTATAAGCAGATTCCAATATATATTGTTTATCTTGTTGAGTTGGTGGGTCCCCATTAATAGAGGTGAAATAATTCCAGTATGAATCTACATTGTAAAAAGTTTCTTGTCTGATAATTTTATATATATATGAAAGTTTACCTTTATCAGAAACTTTATGCTGTAAATTTATTATCAAGTAATCAATCAGTTTTGGAATAGATTCTTTAACTGTTATAGACATTAGATCTATTCTATCAATGAGATGTTGTCTAAAGATCTGAACCTCTAACCAGCAAGTTTCTCTTAGATCAAATTCTTGTTTTAAGAAATCTAGATTTTTAACTTTATTATCAGATATCAGCTGATACCAGTACTTTAGATTATTATCTATAGCTAAATGAGCTCCTTCAGAAGTAGATGACATAAGCATACCCTGAGTATAAATTATAGGAATACAATAAAATTCCATTCCCTATACTTAGGGTGCATGAATATAAAGTTACGATAACTAATAATAATATTTAATGGGTAACAGACCATATGTTTAGGTGTAATAGGTGAAGTACAAAATTCCTTTAGCAACCACAACATGGAGTTATTTATAATCATATTTTTATGTGTTAAGGAGATTTTCATGAAGTGCATACTAATTAGCTCCCAATAATCTTTCCATTTTCCGACATATGACCGATCTATTAATAAAGTAATAACTTTTATAATAGAAGAGATAATATATAAATTAAAGTCTGGAAAAGAAATACCCCCTTGAGACCAGCTATTAGTATGTTTCTTTAATGCAATCCTAGGTCTATTAGGTGCCCATAAGAAATTTAACATTAGTGTATTCAGTTTCTTGATAGTTATTTTTGTAGGTGAAAGTATTATTGATTGTATTAAGTATAAAATCTTGGGGAATATTATCATTTTAATAATTGTAAGTCTCTCCTCCATAGTAAAAACATATTATTCCAGGTATTAAAAGATTTTGTATATTAAGAAAACAGGTATTATAGTTATTATATATAATAGATTTAATATCTTTAGATAGTATTATACCTAAATAAGTTATCTGACCTGAGTTGGGTACATATTTAGTAAAATCACTAATGAGAGTATTTTTTCGTGTATATATAGGTAGTATTTTAGTTTTTTCTTCATTGAATATTAAACCAGAAATACTTTTAAAATTCATCATTTTATCAAATAAAGACTGCATAGAAGAATTAGATCCTGCTGATGTAATTAGAACATCATCTGCAAAAGTTGAATTTTGATGTTGTATTTTCTTCTATTTCAAAACCCTCTATGTCAGTACTGTTTCTAATCAAATTAGCCCAAGGCTCCATTACTAAAGTGAATAATAGTGGAGAAAGTGGACATCCTTGCTTTGTACCTTTAAGAATGGGTATTTTTGTGAAACATATGTTCCTACCTTAATATAAGCCAGCGTTCCTTTGTATAAATGTTCAATTAAATTTACAAATGCATCAGAGAAATTTGTGCATTTCATTAAGGTAAACAGATAGTCCCAACTTACTGAATCAAATGCTGAACCTATATCAAGACTAATAAGTGTTAAATCTTTCTTTTTCCTATTTGCAAAATCAATTAATGTTAAAGTTCTTCTTATATTATCAAAAGTATTTCTATTTACAATGAAGCCGTCTGATCTATGTCTATAATGCAGGGATAATTGTCTTCAATCTATCAGCAAAATACTCATAAACATTTTATAATCAACATTAAGTAATGAGATGGGTCGATATGAAGAACATCTAGTTGGATCTTTATTAGGTTTTAAAATTGGTGAAATAAATGTATATTGCCAAGATGGGCGGTTATTAACTCAGTTTGGGCCAGAATAAAAACCTTATGTATTAATGAATATGTAGTTTTAGAAAGGATTTTATATATCTCTGGTATAATACCATCATTACCCGGTGCTTTGTTTGATTTAAGCTTATTTATTTGTGTAATAACTTCTGTATATGAAATACTCTTGTCCAATAGTTTAATCTGTTGTTTATTAAGCTTTTTATTCATGTTTGTGGTTATAAACTCCTTTATTTTATCTTTAGGTTCCATGTTAATGTTGTTATGGTTAATCTTGTGAAAGTGATTTCTAAATTCATCCAGTATTTCTGGTATACTAGAAACATTCTTCTTTTCCTTAGAGAAAAGATTTCTTTGATATGGTTTTGTTTATTCAATCTTTTTGTTTTATTTTTAAGTCTATGTAAGTATTTGGGGCTTATTGAATAAGACAAAACTTGTATTTCTCTAAAGTTATTTTAACTTTATGAGTTAAAATTTCTTTGTATTTCTCATTTAGTTTGTTTATTTCTTCAATAACTTTCTTGTCCATAATATTTTCTTTATTATTATGTTTATAAGAGTCTAGTTTACTTTGAATATCTAACAATTCCTTATCCCAAGATTTCCTTTTATTATTATACCATCTGATACTTTGTCCATATAGATATGATTTTAAGGCATCCCAAACATAGACAATGGAGACTTCAGGAGTATTATTTATGTCTAGAAAATGTTGTACTTCTGAAAGTATATATTCTTTATAGTCTTTTAGCTGAGTTAAGTATGCTGGTATCCTTTTGATCTGAACATTATGAGTATTTTTATCATGAATTCAAAAACAATTGAGTTATGATCAGATATAGGACATGAAATGATTTTGGAATTAATTAAATCTGTTACCATCTGGTTAGAAATAAAGACCCTATCTATTTTGAATAAGTTTTGTATCTGTTAGAAAAAAAGGTGTATGGTAATGATTTTGACTCTATCTGATTATTAATATCATTCAAATGATAAGAATTAGCAAAATCATTTAAATGTTTTGCATTAGATGTAATTCTTCTTTTCTTTATAGTGGTAGTATCACTTTCATGTAGTATACAATTAAAATCACCAGCTAAAATAATATCCCCTATAGAGAATGATATGATCTTATCAATATGATGTTTCACTGTATTAATACCAATTCCAGGTATCCAATATACATTAATTAAAGTGTAAGTCTTCCCATTAATTTGTATTGTAACCATACAAAACATTCCTTTGTCATCCTGATAAGACTTAATGGTTTTAGGAATGGGCATACTTTTATTCCATAAAATAGCCACTCCTCTTTTTTCTGAGTGTGCTCTGAACTAACCAATACTGTATACTTATTAGTGGCTAGTTTATCAATATCTTTTTCAAGAGATGGGTTTCTTGCAGGAAGACTAGATTGGCCTTGTGTAGATTAATGTATCTTATTAGGCTTGCCCTTTTACATGGATTATTCAATCCATTAATGTTTAAAGAAATTCCTTTTAAAGATGTCATTTGGTATTTTTAAAACTCAAGAATCTTATGATCGAAATAACAAATAACAAGATAAATAATGTTACATCTCCTCTTTTAGGTGTACCTTTAAATATAGCTGTATTTATTAAATCTCTTATGGGATTTTGTATAGGATTCAATTTTGTTTGTAGTGACAATGAGTGTACAAAATATATTGTGGATGTCAAAACTATATACATATAACAATGAACAAGTGAAAATAATGTAAGGATTAAACCTTGCATCCCGCCTGGAGTTAAAACTCCAACTTAGAGTAGTATTTGCTACTCAAGTTAACCCCTACCCTAAGCAGCAGTACCTCAGCTACCACCTTATCAATTTAATACTAGTTATATTTAACTGAGGTTAACAGTTTTCAATTCAATTATCTATCAAGACAAAACTACACATTTGGTAAAACAGCATCATATAAACTAAAATAAACTTTTTTTTTTTTTTTTTTTTTTAAAACTGTTCATACTATTATATAGATCTATGTAATATATAACACTTGTATTCTAATAGCATTCAAATAATCTTAATGTTAGAAATCAAGAGGAGAGAAAATTATGTTCTAACATTCATTTAAATCAAAAACTTTGGCTAATATGATTCAGACATTACATGCATTAAGATGCATCTATTTTCTGTCATGTGAATTCTATCAACAGCTTCCAAAAAATCTTGAATTGTTTGTATATGAGCATTTACTTAAACTCATTATTGTCAATAGAGTTAAATATTGTATTCATAAAAATTATTATAAATCATATTGCATAGTTATGCAGATTCTCAGAAACACCTGCGTTATTACCTAAAAAAAAAAAGCCATCACACACCCACACCCACACACACACACACACACATATACACATACACATATATACATACATACATACATACACACACACACACACACACACACACACACACACACACACACACACACACACACACACACACACACACACATATATATATATATATATATATATATGATCTCACTGAGTTGTGTCTTTGTAGAGCAGTATCCTACTTGCTGTTCCTAGAATAAATCTGTCTGCTTTATACAAAATAATGCACAGCAAACACATATTAGTAACCAGATTTTACAATCATGCTAACCTACTGCTTCAAAATATATCACATGACATTTCTTCCAGAATAGAGTTATAAGATTATTTATGTTTGTCAATCAGATGAATTAAATGAGTTATAGTAAAGTATATGTTTGGGACACAAATTTTTAACACAGATTATTATGCTGCTGCTAAGTAGATTTTCCAAAACATTTAAATAAATGTTTCATTTTTATGCCTTCTAAAATAAGACATTTACTTACTACAAGAAACTACATCATTTAAACTCATTATAACTGACATATTTTATGAACAGGGTATTTTTCCTGAATCTGTGGTGTGTCAGTGTGATAACCTTGTCAATGTTTATACTAACTGCTTTCAGTTTCTCTGTGAGAATTCTGTCATTTGAAGATTCTGAGGTAACT
This sequence comes from Protopterus annectens, assembly GCF_019279795.1. Classification (NCBI taxonomy): domain Eukaryota; kingdom Metazoa; phylum Chordata; order Ceratodontiformes; family Protopteridae; genus Protopterus; species Protopterus annectens. Next base: position 695,301,956 of record NC_056743.1, read on the forward strand.
CAGACACTGTGCATGAGACAGCCCACATCCCAGATTGTCTCTCTTAACATTTTGGCGGAAACTTATTAAAACTAGTGACAAACATTCATTTAGCAGTGTAAATGCATCTAAACATGACAGAACCTCCACAATGTATTCCACAGATCATCACAGCCTCTATGCAAGTGAAATTAAACTCAAAATTACCAACAAGCAATAAAACTCAGCATTCTTCTCCCAACTCAGTTTTCATACAAATCCTATTATTCACTGTGCCCACACAGTCAAAAGCATTTCTATATATTAATAAAGAAAAGAAAAGAGAGTAGAAAATAAAAGGGAGTGAGGCAGAAATAAAAAAATGTAAGAGAAAGCTGTAAGAAGTATATACAATGGAATGTTACTTACTGTTTATATTAATAGAGTTAAAAATAAAACATATTATTTACTCTTATTTAGTTCTGATTATTATTAGTTAAAGCATGACAGATTATTTACAAACAAGCATAAGCAGTATAATCAAGAAAGTATAATTAGAAATAGCATTTGAAGAACTTATAAACTTTTACAAGAAATAAATATGTTATTATTCTATTAATGATATTTTCATTACTGTTCTCTCCCTGCCCTCCCCCACCCTTTACCCACTACATAATCTAAATAGAATGTCATTGTTTAAACAAAGAAAATAATAAAAGAAGGGAAAAAGTAAAGATAAAAAATGTATCAAATTACTAACCTTACTTTTTCAGAAAGAGAAACAAATCAGTCACAGCCTGCCATTAAATCCTCAGGCATTTTGACTGGTTATGAAACAAAACATTTCTTTGCACATAGAGAATAACTTTGATTAAATCTTTTCCAAAATATTTGTGGCTTTCTGGAAATGCAGGAACTATATTCAAAAGATTAATAATGAACTAAAATGATGAGAGAGAAAAAAACATATAACAAATCATTTGTTTTTAGTCTCTTCTTCTTCTCTGAAGTCTTCCAGGAAGCTTCAGTTGCCAATCTCTTCAATGAAGAACTGGCCCATTCCATTTCTTCTATTTTATCCAAAATCCTTTTTCTTTGACAAACAGTAAAGCAGAGTCTAAATCATCGAAGACCTTAGGACCATCAGGAAGGAAGATTTTAAGCTTGGCAGGAAACAGAAGGTATGTTTTAAACTGTGCTTTTTAAGCTCCCTTATTAGTGGCAGAAAAACTTTTCTTTTAGCAATTACCATGGAAGAATAGTCATTGTCAAAACGCACAGTTGTCTCATTAAACTTAACAGGAGCTTTAGCCCAAGCAGATTTAAGAACCATCTCTTTATCAAAAGATGATAGAAATCTAACTATAACTGATCTAGGATAGTTTTGTTAGAGTTAGTATTAGCTATAGATCTATGTGCTCTTCGATACCAAAAGAGAATGCTTCTGGTAAATCTAAAGTTTTAGAGCCATGTTGTTAAAAAGAAGTAATATTGTTACCTTCAATATTTTCTGGCAGTCCAAAAATCCTAATGTTATTGCGCTAGATCTATTTTCCAGGTCATCCAGCTTTGTTTGTAAATGTGTATTTTGTTTCAGCAGAAACTCAATGTTGATTCCCTCTTCTTGTATTTTATTTTCCATGTCATTCACAGCTTCTTCTATGCCTGTCATCTGGATCTTCTGTTGTTGCAGGTCCATATGTAACAAGTCTATTTGTTTTGTAGTTTTTCTATGAAAGTGTCTATTTTAGTATCCATTTTATCCATCTTAGCAGTAAGTTGCTGGACTATAATTATCAGAGACTGAAGTTCTTTCTTGATGCTGGAGTCTTGAGAATTTGTCTTACTGGAACTCATTTCAGACTGATAAACTGACAGGAAAATTTCCAAAGTAATTTCTGACAGGAATATTATTAAGATTGCCTTTCTTTTTTAGATATAGTTCAAGAACTATATAAAACAAACATATTTAGAAAGAAAATTACTTCAAGAATTAATTTTTTAAGTAATTAATTCCTGTCAATGTAATGAAATTGGTGGAGCTGAAGAAATCTGCTGCTATCCTGTGTTCATCCTTGGCCACGCCCCCCATTTTTTCCACTTTTTGATGACTGTCTTTACTGTGTTCCATGGTATATCCAACGCTGTGGATATTTTTTTGTACCCTTCTCCTGACTGATGCCTTTCAACAATGAGATCCCTTTGATGCTTTGTAAGATCTCTGTGAACAATGGGTTTTTCTGTAGCAAGTAACTGAGTAAATGTCAGAACAGTCCTACTAGGACAGCTGAACTTTACTTGGGGTTAATCAGAGTCTCTTTCATTGATGGCAGATGTGTACCCAAGAAGACCGAATGCTGTAATTAAATCAAAAGGTGCTTCAGCAAAGTATCAGTTTAAGGGTGTGCACACTTATGCAACCAGCGTAGTGTACATTTTTTTTTTCTTTTTTACAGTTTTTTCCCCATTTGTTTTTCAATTGAATTGTACATGTTATAGGTCACATTAAAGGTAGGAAAAGTTTTGAAATGATTTACTGTGGTCTCATTTTTTTATATCACAAAAACCTGGTATTTTAACAGGGGTGTATACACTTTTTATATCCACTGTAAGTGCAGTGTTATATCATCACAAATGTTTGCTAAAGTAAAAGCTGGTGAGAAACTTGATTCAGTAAAGTATGCAAAACTAGTTGCTTATGGTGATGAAGAGATTCAAACTTACGGCACAGTAGTTCTTTCATGACATTCTGCTAGAAACAGCTATGATTTCCAATTTTACATAGTCAAAAGACAAGTGTAGTCACTGTTAGGCCTCAAAGACAGACTGAGAATGGCACTGATTTCATTTAATAAAGAGGTTCACTATATGAGTATGAATAGCAATGATAGTTTTACGCAGAGTATTTTTAGTGAATATGCTGATAATTTCAAAGACGAGCTTAGTAAACTTCCAGTCACATATTCCATGAAGTTAAACCATGAAGTAAGTCCGGTTGTTAGACCAGCACAGAAGATTCCAGTAACAATGCTTGGTAAATTAAAAACAGAACTAGACAAAATGGTGAATTTAGGTGTTTACTCCAGTAGAAGAACCAAGTGAATTGGTATCCTCCATGGTTGTAGCTCGTAAGAAAAGCTCAGATGATATTTGAATATGCATCGATCCAAAAGACTTAAACAATGTACTTAAGGATCCTCATCATCCAATACTTACAGTAGAAGAGGTAGCCACTCTCATGCCAAATTCCACTGTTTTTTCAGTCTTAGATACAAAAAGCTCTTTTTGGTATATTTCGCTGGATCGCAAATTTTCATTGTTAACCACATTCAGTACATCATTTTAGTAGATACAGATTTTTGAGAATGCCATTTGGAATTAATTCTGTCAGTGAAGTCTTTCAACGTGCCATGGAACAATTTTTTTCTGGTTATCTATGTGCTATTATAGTAGACAATATTATTGTCGGAGGCAGTGGTGAAGCCGAACATGACAGAAATCTAAGGAAAGTTCTAAATCGTGCTACTCCTCAAGTGGATCTTTTTGCCTCCCCTCTGAACAGACAGTTTCCTTTGTTTTGTGCTAGAGTCCCAGGTCTTCTGGTATGGAAGATGGGTGCCCTCTCATTATCCTGAAAGGGGATGTTTCTTTATACCTTCCCTCCTCTTCCTCTCATTCTAAAAGTCCTGTTCAAGATTCAACAGGATTCATAGGTTCATAGGTTAGTACTAGGCTATCAGCCCTAGGGCCTATACAAGCCTAGCCATAACAATTCCCTGAATATTTCTTCCCACATTATTTACTTTCCTGGACCCCTGTCTAGCAGGGCGATTGACGTGATCCCTGGGGTGAATTTCCTTTCTCCCATCCAATCGTCAAGGTTCCTCTTGAAGAGGTCCAAAGAGGCACTCTGCTTGACATGTATGGGCAATCTATTCCAGAGTCTGGGGAGTCTCTGGGTCAGGAACCTATCCCTCCAACATGTTTTGTTTATTGTGATGACAAGGTTTAGATCCCTGGGCGTGTAGCTCTGAGGGATTGGGATTTCTTTAAGTGTAGCATGTCCAACAGCTCTGGGTTTGACATGGCCTTGTATGTTAAGCAGAGATCGCCTCTGAGTAGGCGATATCACAGAGTATAGCTGGAGTTTTTAAGGCGGTCAGCATAGGGCATCTGCTTTAGGCCTGTGATTCTTTTAGTGAGGTATTTCTGAGGCCTTTCCAGTTGTTGCAGATGTCTTGAGAGGTACATACCAAATGGGGCATTGTATTCTATAATGGGTCTAATGAGAGATGAGTACAGTGGGACAATGACCTCCTTTTTTCTGGATGAAAAGCCCTTCGTGATGAGGTGTGCCACATAGAAGGATTTCCTGACTGTTGTGGTGATGTGGTTATCGAAGGTGAGACCACTGTCCACCTGTGTCCCTAAGTCTCTTATCACACTTTCTGTGTTTAGTGTACTGCCACCTATATGGTAATTCATGGATAAATATTATTTCCCAAAGGGGATAACAATACATTTCTTGGCATTGAGCTTGAGCCCATGGCTCTGGCACCAAGCATCTGTTTCTGTAAGGCCCTTTTGTAGAGTATCCACATCATTTGGGGATTCAATAATGGCTCCCAGTTTGCAGTCATCTGCAAACTTTGTTAGCCAGAGTCCCTTAGTGTTGACCTGTACTTCAGAGAAGTAGATGCCAAACAAGAGCGGCCCCAGGACTGAACCCTGAGGTACTCCACTTGTCACTTGTCTGGAGCTGGATTTGGAGTCGGCTACTTTTACAGTGTGGGTTCTATCAGTAAGCCATTTAGCAACCCATTGGGTGACATAGGGATTAATGCCCAACTTAGTAAGTTTATCTATGATTCCAGAGTGGGGATGGTGTCAAAGGCCTTGGCAAGGTCTAGATAGGCTGTGTGGACTACCTTACCCTTGTCCATGGCTCTGGAGACTGATTCAAAGAAGTCAATCAGGTTCAGGAGACAAGATCGGCCCTTCACAAACCCAAACTGGGTGGGGTCCAGTGTTTGAAGGTTGCCAATGTCTTTGTTTATAAGTTCCATGATAATACGCTCCATGGCCTTGCAGATAAGGCTTGTCAGACTGATGGGATGGTAGTTTCCGGGATCCAAGGTGGATCCCCTTGTGGATTGGGATAACTATAGCTCTGCGCCACTCAGTGGGCATGAAACCTGAGGTGAGGCTATGATTAAACATGACACTTAGGTGAGGTGCCAGTTCATATTGTAGTTCATGTAGTACACAGCCGGGATGTCATCTGGTCCCATGGATGCTGTATTCTTGGCTTTAGAGAGTGTGTTTTGTACCTGTGTGGCCGTTATTACTGGAATTTGGCAATCTTCCGGTATTGAGATGGGCCATTTAGGGGTGAGAGTGGGGTGAAGTTGGCACTGAATCGATCTGCCAGGATATTGGCAATATCCTTGGATCAGTATATTTAATGCCATTCTGTTTTAGCTCAGAGCAGATCTGAGCATTGCCATTTAGATTCTTGACATAATTATAGAATGCTTTGTGGTTGTCTTTGGAATCTTTGGCAATTTTATTTTCGTAACTAGCTTTGGAGGATTTTATGAGGCATCTCAGTTTCTTACTGAGGCTAGTAAGGAGTTTTTGCATCCTGGGATTTTCCTCTTTTCTGCAAAAGTTTCTTCCTTTTGTTGTAAAGTTTGTTTATGGCAGGGGACCACCAGATTGGCTTCCTTTTTTTGGATGAGAGCATTTTGGTTCTATTTGGGATGGCACGATTCATGCATGAGTGGATGTGCTCGTACAGTGCCGTAGTGTAGGATTCAGCAGTTGAACTTTCAGTTCCCGTCTGCATGGGTGTCATGAAGTTTGTCACTTCTGACTTGAGTAGCATGAAGTTGGCTTTAGAAGTTTTTATGGTGGTTTCTTTACTGGGGGTGGGGTGGGATGTGGATGTTAAGGGTGATTAGCTTATGGTCAGACCTGACTAACGAGGGGTATGGAGCATTGATTTCCCATGTTGGTAATGACCAGGTATAGGATATTGGAGCCCCTGGTGGGACTATGGATTAGTTGATCCAGGGCGTTGGAATTTATGAATTTCAAGAATCGTTGCAAAGGTGTTGGGACATGAGTAGTTTTCCCAGTTAATGGCAGGGTAGTTAAAATCACCCAGTATTAGGGTGTTTGGTTCTATCTTAATATTTTCCAGTATGTTTAGAAAGGTGTAGTGAGAATCCTGGGGTATGGTGGGGATCTGTAGCAAGCTACAATTTGGATTGCAGTCTTACCTAGTGTTAGTTGCACTTGGAGAATTTCAGACACATTGTGTTGGCCAACTAGCCTGGTGGTGTGAATATCCTTGGTGAATATTGACACTCCTCCACCTTTAGTGTTTCGGTCCTGGTTTGGTGGCCGAAAAGTGTGGTAAGAGTTGTAGCCTGGTATTGCAGGGGTACTCTCTGGAGCCTTGAACCAGGTCTCAGTTACTGCACAGATATCGATGTTCTCCATTTTTAGGAGTGCCTCGAGAGAGTGCATTTTGAGGTTTAGACTTCTAGCATTGAGTAGCATTACCTTCAGATTTTGCATGCTTGTACCTGTTATGGTGGTGGTTTTGTCCTTTGAAATTTGCCTAAAAAAGGCACTATAGGAGTGGCAAGAACCTTAGCCAGTAATCTGAATCCCAGGGGCGACAGGTGCAGACCATCTCTGGCAAAGCATCGTGGTCTGTCAATCATGTCATCCCAGGCAGACAGATACTGGATCCCCTTTGAATGACACCATAAGCTTAGCCAATTGTTGAAGTCAATCATTTTATCCTTATATTGTGGTATCATTCTGGGCGAAGGCAGGATGCTACTCAGGGCTAGGGTCATACCTGCCTGGGCCACATGATCCGAGAGCTCTTCCATGTCTCTCTTCATGTAGTCCAGGGAGGTACGTCTCAAGTCATTCACTCCAACATGGACAATGACAGAGTCATATTTGTACTTGTTGTGGAGTGACTTGAGTGCATGCGTTATGTGGCGGATCCTGGCACCCGACAGGCAGCTGACTGTAACTTTCTCCTTATTCAACCTGGTGAGAGGGACATCAGTGTGCAGGACTATAGAGTCACCTATGACTAAAGTGTTAGGTACATTGTCTTGCCTTAGGGGCTGTTGCTGGGTGGCACACTGGTGTTGTGAACTATGTGACACATTGGTTGTGATTGGTGTTTGTTTGCGTTTCAGCTTCAGAGGTCTTTGTTGCTTGGGCAGGTTACAGTTAAGGGCCTCTGCATATGTGGATTTAGTGTTGCTATATGTGGGTGTTGGTGGTGCGGGTTTAGAAGGGCTATGTGTTGCTTGAGGTGTAGTGTGGGTGTTAACCTTCTCCTCTTGACTGTTTAGCACAATCTTGGGTGGAGAGAGCTTTGCTTCCATTTTGGCTATATAAGTGCATCTCTCACAGGTTGTAGTGTTGGGTGGTAGGAGGAGAGGGTTATCTGTGTACATGAGGCAACTGCTGCATTGCCCCAGTATGCCCAGATTCACCAGGTGGACAGGAGAAATCACTGGAAGCTGACCCTTGGACATGGATGCTCACAAAATCAAGTTAATAACTCCCTTTTGGCCGCAACAGCACTGGTTCCCTCTACTTCTGCATCTAGCCACGGCAATCATCACAAGTTACCTCACAGGATGGATCGAATCACACAAGATAAGGCATCTCTCATCCATACCCACCTCTCCAAGCTTCAACTGACACTGTGGGTGATAGGATTTTGATTCATGATGGGCACCATTTTTCTGAGGACGTGCTTCAAGTCCTGCAGGAGGCCAGGAAGCCTACTACTAGGAAATCCTACTTATCCAAATGGAAGACATTTTCTATTTGGTGCCTCTCTCATAATGTGGACCCACTTACTGTGGATGCTTCTTTGTTCTCTCTAATTTGTGTGCGTTGCTCAATAATGGTTTGGCCTATTTTTCTATTAAGGTACACTTATCAGCTATATCCTCTTGCCTGCCTTTATCTCCTCCTTTGGCTCCTAGATTTGAGGTTAAACAATTTTTGTAAAGGCATCCTCAATATTAAACCTCCCAGGAAGCCTGTTCCTCCTCCCTGGGAACTTAATTTTGTTTTGGAGAAGCTAACTCAGGCCCCTTTTGAGCCTGCTGCTTCAGCTTCCTTGCAACACTATTCTTGGAAGACTGTTCTTTTGGTGGCTCTTACTTTTGCCAGATGGGTGTCTGAGTTGCAAGCCCTTATGGCTTGTCCTCCTTTTTTGATATTTCATGAGGAACGGGTGTCCTAGTGCACTAATCATTTTTTATGCCTAAGGTGGTTAATGAGCTGCCATGTAATCAGTCTATTAATCTGCCTACTTTTTCCCCTCTCTGCAGTCTGACAGTGAGCGAGTGCTGCATACTTTGGACATGCATAGGTAACTCAGGGTTTATTTGGATAAGACTAAGGCTATTAGACAATCTGATCAGTTGCTTGTTCCTTTTCATCCTAGATCTTTGGGCCTAGCTTTCTTCTTGGATTTCTAAGGCTGTTTCCTTTTGTTACACTTTTCCTGGCAAGAGCTTTTCTTCTTCAGTTAAAGCTCATTCTACTAGAGCTATGGCTTCTTCAGGTGTTTTTTTTTTAAGGGCTTAGATACTAATTCTATTCTTGAATCAGCTACCTGGGCTTCTGTGCATACCTTTACCAAGCATTACAAAGTTGGATAGTATCTCTACAGCTAAGGCTGATTATGCTAGTGCCGTTCTTCATGGCATTTTGGGGACCTTTTGCTCCTTCCTCCTTCCAAGTTTCGTCTTGAGCTTTGGCACACTCCCATCTGTGAAGAATACTGCAGCAGTGAATGTAAGGACATAGTACAGTTGTGTAAAATCCTACCATATGTTTTTGCTTCCTCCCTCCATCCCCCTAGTCCATTGCCTTCCTAGATGTACAGATTACCTATTAGGTTCCTTAGACTTGTGTTCCTTGTGGGGCAATCAGTTCTGTAGATGGTACGCCTGAACATCAACTTCATGCCCTATGCTACGCAAGTAGCATTTGGGTGATGTTCGGAGTACCTTAAAGCAACAGTAGTGTTTTTTGTACTCTGGCTGGACATCAGGCTTTCATGGCACAGAACTCCATCTGTGAAGAATACTGCAGCAGTGAAGGCAAGGACATATATGTTATGGCAAGATTTTACACAACTGTACTTTCTTTGAGTTCCAATATTGAAAATTATTACAGCCATACCTCTGAACTGCTTTGCCTGCCTGCTAATCCAACTGTTTCGGCTCCCAAAAGAGACTTATCAGAACCTGATGAAGTCTCTTTTGGGAGACAAAAGTACTCAATGTTCTATGGTATAATATTAAATTGCTTTTAAACCATTTGTGGACCCTCCATGGAATTTACTTTTATGATTTTCAAGTGTTTTTGGTTGATGCAGCACCTATTTTGCATCCTCCTAGTAATGTAAGCTACCCAAAGGCAGGGTTAATTGTGGAAGCAGAAATAGTCTCCATTGTATAGGTGACATCATGATGGCTGACTGTAGGGCAGAGGCTGTTGAGGGACAAGTGTGGGACTGAGTATGTGTTATGGTTACATAATAACTTGTGTAGGTGGAGTAAAGTTAAGTTTTGTTAATAGGTAATCAGAGGAAGTGAAGCCAAGAAGTTTGTCTAATAAACTAACATAATAGTAGGTTTGAGCACATTCAGGCCTTGTAATTGTGCGGACAGTTTCAGTGGAAGACTACCTCCACAACTAGCTTCATGCACAGGAAAAGTAGTAGTGCCTGTAGTCATTGCCCAAAAAGAAGACTGCAACATCCTCAGCTTTGCAGTTTATGCTACATCAAGATATTGAAAGTGGGACATTGCTTTTTTGTAGCCTTAATCTCACAGGTGAAGTGAACAGCATCTGTTTTTTATTCCAAATACTGTTGAAAGTATTTACTTCTTATATGACCTCAAAGTTAAAATAACTGAAAGATAAGGAAGCATGTAAAATCCATATGCTGCATGTAGAAGGGCATGACAAAAATGAAAATCAGCCAGTACTGTGAAAAATGGAACACATGGCAAAGCAGAATTAGTCTCATGGGCGGCCATGGTGGTGCAGTGGTTAGCATTGCCACCTCACAGCAAGAGGTTCTCTGGTTCAATTCTTGGCTGGGGTGCCTTCTGTGCGGAGTCTGCATGTCCTCCCTGTGGTCGCGTGGGTTTCCTATGGGTGCTCCGGTTTCCTCCCACATCCCAAAGACATGCAGTAGGTGGATTAGACACTCTAAATTGGCCCTAGGTGTGAGTGTGTGCATGTCTGTGCCTTCTGTGGAAGGTTGGGCGCTGGGCTGGCAACTCGACACTGTAAAACTCCACTGCCAATCATGAGCGGACAGATGATCCACTGTGGCAACCCCTAACCAGGGAAAGCTGAAAGAAGAAGAAGAAGAGTAGGTGTGGCTTTAATCATGAGGAAAAACAGACCAGCACATAATCAGTTGTGTAGTAGTATCTGCAAGAACAGTCATTTGCAAAAAAAGTAGAAAAAATGCATTTTTTTTGAGGAAATCTACATGTTGTGAAAGAAAATAATGTGCACGAGTTGTTTATGGGTGCAATAAGAGCTGAAAAAGTAAACACTGTGCCAAATTGTGTTATAGACCTGAAATGAACAGCCACAGTTGTGGCAAGAAAAGCTCAATGCTAAGAAAAATGTGTTTAAGTTAGATAATAGGTCAGTGTACAAATTAATATCTATAAATGTTTGAGGTACTGGGTCTGAAAGAAATAAAACTGCAATCTTCTGAATGCAAATTGTTTACTAGTTCTCAGGTCATCACACTAAGCCATTTCATTAAAAGCTCTTGATGCATGAATGTAATAATAAGACATCTAAGTTATATTTTCAAACAATAGGATTATAACAATAAATGCATTTGGTTGGTTGACTTGTCAGAGATGAAATGACAAAAATAATTCATTGTGTAAATGTGCAGGTACAGAGAAAGAATGGAGAGAGTTCATCATGTGGTAATGTAATTCACAAGTGCAATTATTTAATTACTGTATTGGTCTGTGTCGCCTCACAGCAAGAGGTTCTCCGGTTCGATTCCTGGCTGGAGTGCCTTCTGTGTGGAGTCTGCATGTCTTCCCTGTGGTCAAGTGAACTTGAGGTGTGTGAGTGTGTGTGCCTTCTGTGAAGGTTGGGCGGTGGGCTGGCAATTTGACATCATAAAAATCCCCAGCTAATCAATAGTGGACTGGTGATCCGCTGTGGCAACCCCATAACCGGGAAAAGCAGAAAGACTTTTGTTAATTTCACAATATATTTTTTATGATTTTTTTTACTTAGGACGAGTATAAGTTTGCTGCTTCTACTACCATTATCTGATCTTATTAATATATAGTGATTAACTAGATATATATCAAATTTGAAAATCTTCCACACACAGAAGTTTCTTACACTGTTTTATTTTGAAGATATCCAAACTAATCTCCCAAAGGAATGGTTGACTAGGTTTGCTGATGACTGCAAGATGGGCATTGTTATCTGCTCATACATCGATATGAAACAGCTCCAGAAATGGCTAGAATATGCACATACCTATTTCGATGAAAATGGTCTCAAGCAAAGTGGAAAAAAGTACAGTGTAGTAGCATTCAGCCGAAACGCTGCTCCCACCTCATATGTTATAAATAGTATTCCTCTTCAGACAGACATAGAATAAGAGACCAGGGTACTTTTGTGGGCAACACTGTCATTTAATCATCTTTTTTCTACCATAGTCAAGAAATCCTTCTATATGGCCCAGTTAATTTCCAGTGAAATAGCTTCAAGATCCAAAGAGTTCATTCTACCAATGGATCTTACCTTTACCAGACCCATCACCGAAAACAGTGCCCCTTTGGCACATGCAAATCCAATTAAATCACTTAATCAGGAAGGCCCCAAAGAATTTTAACTAAGAAAAGTAAAGGCTTTAAATCCTTCAACCATCTTAACAGGGTAGCACAACTCCCTTTATACTTAGTAGCCTACTGGCTGTTCCAATTGAACCATGAAGCACCCAATCCATTTTTACCGCCAGTTTCTCTTCATAAAACCAGTGGCTCTGCAAACACTTGCACTAGAGACCTAAATCTGCACCAACAAATAACCAAGACTCTCTGGAGAGAGAGAGATTTCTGATTTTATGTACACCTAGCCTATATAATAAGTTACCACTAAAGTGCTACTATTGCAACCTTTAAAGGTAGTCTTGATGACTGGACGGCTAGACAGAAATTTACTCCAGATTTTCATGTACACCCTACTCGCTGGCTAGACACAAATTTACATCAGGGTTATCATGTACAGCCCTGCTTGCTGGCTAGACATAAATTTACTTCGGGGTTACCATGTATAACCCTGCTCAATATGGGAAGTAAGCACTATTAAGTGCTTGTATAGGATGACAAGAACTTTTAAATTTGCCTACTTACGGGTGCATATGGCTAGGCATTGTTTGGACCGGTCCCCATGATCACTTCCTTACTATTGTCCCTATGTTCCTTTGTACCCCATACTCTGTGTGTTGTGTAAAACAGAAGAACTGTTTCTTTTTGTCATGCAACGATATCATTTCCTTGCATTTATGAAGTAAAACCAAGGTATGCTTCTTGTTGTACCCACCTCTAATCAGAAAGATAGGTTTTGCTAGAATTCATCAAACTGGGAAATTTAGTTATATTTAAGCCTCTGAGAACTCTCCCAACTCCTGTAAGTTTGCTGACGACATCTGAATGTCAGTTGTTATTCCACCCAGCTCTGGCATAATATAACACATTGAAGCAACTTTGTTTAAGGGATAGAACTGCCACCCACTTTGTGGTGTTTGCAGCTGAAGCACCACCAGCATTTTAATGGACACCAAACATAACCTCAGTTACATCAGTTATTTAATTCATTTACACCTATTAAGCAGGAAAATCATTTTGGATGTAACCAATTTTCCATTGAAGGCTGTGGCAAAAAACACTTAGCAATCATAAAGCACAGAATCTGAACCAACATAAAACACAGAGAGAGAGAGAAATTAGATGATTCCTTGGATGACAAGGTACCAACAGCATTTACACAACATCACTGTGGTATAAAAATATATTAACAAGCATTTCAAGATGTACACGACAGAAAATTACTTTAAGCCATGCATCAGATACAGACAAAAAAATAATCTTATGGCAAATGTTTAATAAAGCTAAAATACAATCATTGTGATAATGCAGCACTTGAAATTTAAAGCTTCTGTCTCCTGACAACTTTCAGTACAGTAAAAAAAAAACTTTATAAATTCTGTGGCTGTAATACAGCACATAAGGAAATTCAGTACTTCACATCTAACATACCTCAGATGATGCAGTAACTATAAATGCCCACCTAGTGCTGCTTTGCTGTTTACTAATTGCCTAGCTGAAAGATGCCAATCACTAGTATAGAACTGCATAATTTCTCCTCTTTTTCCAGTAAATGCTGGAGTTGGTCAAGGCTCAGTGTTAGATTCTCTTTTCTACACAACTTGTGTGAATGTGATTAATCCCTATAAAAAAGAAGATACATCACACTGCTTATACCACTGTCATCCTAACACAACTGTTTTATTTAACTATAAATTACAATGCCATTAACATGAACTTGATGCTATTTGCAACCAAAAATCAACAAACGGATGCTATCCCTCCTGCCACAACAATAACAACTTTTCTTCACATGATACTTAAAAAAACTCATCCTCACTTTTTATACATAACCCCGAGTGAGAGAAATAAGTTCATCTAAAGTCGTTTGCTACATCCTTAATAACATCTCCAATTTGACAAGCAGGTGTCTGAACTGTCTACACACTCAAGCATGCACACACGTACTTATGCCCACTTGCACAGATGTACTTACACTCTTGCATGTACACACGCATTTGTTAGTACTCGCATACATGCGCCTGTGAACACTTGCATGCACACACTCACAGACACTCACAAACAACCGGATGGACACACAAACACACACACACTTTCTTTTCATCTGAAAGAATCTGATGTCCCTTTTCTGAATGGACATACACAGCACTCTTTTTTTTTTTTTTTTTTTTTTTTTTTTTTTTAATAAAAACAGTCTGAGCCAGTAGCTGGTAGCACAATTCATGCTTTTATTTAAAGTGGGGGGTGGGGTGCTCACCCCTCCCATGGTACCAGCACCCTTGTCAAGATGACTGTTAAAGGACAGTGTGTTTTCTAGGAGACTCACCAATATTTTCCCAACACAGCTATTGAATCCACCTGGCATCCCCCTCACACACACCTAACAACAAAATCACCCAAGGACAACAGCCATAGCTCTTGGGACTACCAGCTGCTGTAGCACTTGCAAATTAAAATTTTACAGCCTGCAAAACAATTGTGCCACTATATCTGTGTTCCTTGTTCAGCATTTTTTTTAGAATGAGTGCCAGGTCTAGCACTTACGTGGGCAATCTCATAAACATTATGGTTACATGTGTACATGCATTTTCACATACTTCTGTCCCATTCTGTAATCAAAGGTGCTTTATCCTCATGATCTGTAACCATCAACTGTAACACTGCTCTGTAACTACAATGCAACACACAAACTTTTTTTTTATTTTTGCTTTCAGCCTTCATTCTGACACGGTACATTAATGTCACTTTGGTTTTACCTGACTAAAGTATTTATTCTGCATTAAAGTCCTTAAGTTACTAAGGAGAGGAAACTGCTTTGAAGGGATTTTTTGCTGATTCACACTGTATTAAATGCCCTCTGGACCAGCCTGTAGTAACAACCCTTCTTCTCCATTAGAGAAACATGAGTTCCCTCTTCAATCAGAGCTCCATCCTGAATCACAATGATCTTGTCTGCTTTTTCCACAGTTTTCAGTCGATGAGCAATAATTAAAACTGTTTGGTTCTTTTTACAGGACAGTGCTTCTTGAATCTGGAAAAAATAAACAAATAAAACAAGCTTATAAGCAAGATCTTGATCAAAACACTGTATTGCCTTTATAGAAATGATCTTAGAGTGTGTTATTCTTAGCATGCATAAAATTCTGTGGTGGAAGTCTGGTAAAAATTCCTTTTTAAATTTACTGTAAAATCGTTCACAGCTTTTCTTGATGGGCGCACCCTCCTCAGACGAGAAGCAAGCTAAGCCAGACTAGATCATGGTCCATATCGGAATGTAGGGACATAACCTATTAAAGTGAAAGGCAAAACGTTTTAACACAGAAGATTATGCCTTGCTCTATGATCACAAAGAATTTATTACGTGTTCATTAAGTGTTTGATAAATAGATGTCAAGATCACCTTGACAGCAGACTGTGACAAAGCTTGAAAGTGAATTCTGACATCCATTTTGGGAGCACATAATATATTGGTTATGTTCAGGGAAATCTGATAATTTTTACCTGCTCCAGTGCATTTACAGTTCTAGAAGGGGGAAAAAGTGTAAGATTGCGGACAAGGACCAGAAATGAGTGATCGACCAACAACTTTAAAAGCTGTTAGACACTTTATTATGCCAAGTTTTCCTTGTGACACTGTGAAGAGTATTACAGCTTTTGAAGTTGTCAAATACCTGTAGCACTGTTTTGTGATGGTTACTGTCTATGGTGCAGCACGAGAATAGATTACAAAATCTTCACAAAGGCACAACAAGGTTGCTATGCACTTTTCTTGTGTCATAAAAGTGCACAAGCTTATCTTTTTGTGGATGTCCAAGTGTAGTCACTGTACTCTGTGTAATGAACTGTTATCTTCAGCATTACTACATGCATCATCAACTAACTGATGTAATAAGTGCAATACACTGTGTGCCTGTGCTCTTCCTGGGAGAATACTAAGAAATGGCTACGCAAAACAGTAGGTTTTATCGAAGTACCTACAGCCTGAAAAGCTGCGTATGATTTAAAAATGAAATTTGCAACAATGTTTTTCTATACTTGTGCAAAAATGAGTTCAATCACAATACAACACTGAAGGATGTGTTGCAATCAAAGTATGTGAACCCCCCCCCTTTAATAATGTCAAAAAATTTAAAACATAAACTTGGCTAAGTCACTGTTTGTACAAAATTACACTACCTCTAGGTTATATGGAATGCGTTTTGACTGCTCTTTAGTTTACAGGCTAGTAAACTGTAAACCTATTCTTACAAGTTAAACAAAATGATTCTGTGATCTTGTGCAAGTACTGATTGACAGTTTGGAGCATGCAAGTAAATATACATGTCAAACAAAAGCTTACAGGTACAGACCCCAGATTAATGCCTACAGTTGCATATGGATCATGGAAATAAAGAATGGAGTATTCATTTTCCATTGGCGAGTAACTAAAAGAAACCAACCCTTCTCCCGTGCAAATTATGGACTTTTTTCATACAGTGGAATTCATCTGCTCCCTCTAGTCAGGAAATTCACATTTTCTAGTCAGTTATGATGGATGCCCCTCCCCCCTTTCTCATTGTTATAAAACTGTACATATTTGAACTACTCACAAATGATTGTTAACATGGACTGTACTGGATCTGAAGATGTTGAAAGAAGAAAGCTTATCTGAATAAAACTCTTTTGAGAAACATTACTGGAGAAGGAGCATTCCTTGAAACTGTTACAATTTGTTACTTTGCTTACTAAGGGACCTAATGAAGTGAAGGGCTCAAACACTCTCTGAGCCCTTCTCTGCACGTAAGCTAATCCCTTTAGACTTATATTTCTATTCATCCTGGTTGATGCCTGCTAGAGCCAACAGGTTGGTTTAGCATACATAGGGTAACTACAACTATCTGGGGCATGTAGCTTTACTTGCTGTAAAGAAGGAAGATGGCAGGAAGGAAGAAAAAGAAGGCTTCTTTGTTTGTATCTGCATTGTGCACCCTGTTAGAAAATGTGTCTGTCTAGCAGCTGGATGGTGTTTCTCAAACATCCACAAACATCATCTGCCTAAATAAGGAAAGCTCATTGTAAACTTCCCTTCTATGCATACGGCAGCTCATTGCTGACATAGTTCTGGTGAATGTGGTCAACAGTGTGTATTTGCCATCAAACATGACTGTGGCAAATGCCCATCACTCAGATGTCTGAAGAAGATGCTAGCGATAAAGGTATTTAATTTTCCCTCTTCCTTTAGATTACAAGAGGTTCACTGTGAGAAAATTTAATGTGCTGCAGCAGACAGTCCTGTTTTCTTCACAATCCCATGTTCATCAATACTAGGGACTGAGGCTCTACGGAGCAACACAAGGCTCCCTAGTGAGCCACGGATGAGGAGGAGGACTTGGCCTATTCATTCCACATACACTCACCATTAGACTTTGATCCAGATGATGAGAACACCATTTCCTAAGGCTTCTATTAAAGATGTCTTATTTGAGGAAATTGTATAAGCCAACATTTAAAATGGGGAGAAAGTAGCATTAAGGAGTTATCAACCACCTCTATAAGACATATTATGAATTATTGCAGACTGAATATCCTAAGCCATCAGCCATTGCTCCAGTGACAGCCTTCACAGATACTCTTGAAAATGCTTCCCTTTAGCTATACATCCAGCATTCAACAGCATAAAAGACAGACAATTTAAGTTCCAGAATCTGTTTAAAATCCCTGCAGCAAACCATGCAGTCATTTCTATCTATGGTGGCAGCTGGGGTCAAAGACTGTTCCTAGTCTCATTTATTTGCCAAATGAAGAGAATCCTTGACAGAGCTGTAGAAAGACTTGTACTTTGTTACCCTGGGGATTAGTGCATTTAATTATCAAAATCACAAGATTCAGCACCACAATTCCTTAAGGCAGATAGAGGAACTGCTCTCCAGGAGCATTCAGAATGTTTCTTTGAAATACAGAGAAACTAGACTTTTTTTCAGACAGCAGCAAAGTGTAGTGATGCATGTGTGCAAGTTAAGACTGAAACTGGCTTCATAATGCAGATGGATAAAACCCTGCCCACAACCCATATGATCCAGGATGTAACTAGGGAGGCCAGGAGTGAGCAAACAATGCTGGCCACTCATCCTGGGTGGGGACAGAGTAGCCTAGTGCATTGTTGACAGTACGCACAGGCTTGTGAAGCAACAAGCACTTCTGTGGACAAAGACAAGAGTGCACACAAAGCTGCACATTGACACAATGTACCAGCAATCAGGCACTGAGAAAAGCAGAATATGTGAAAAGAGATGTGAGCATGATACAAGGAGGTGTATGTTCCAAAGCTGCTGCCACTGTGCAGGTTTTTCTAGGCATTAATGTTTGTGTATCCATATCTGCAGGGAAGGGCTAAGGCCAACTACTCAGTGCACACATTGATAAAGATAACATGTTTGCATCTCCCTCTAAGGAAATATTCAGAAAATGCAAGGGTAGTGGTAAGACCATGAACTATCCTTCTTAGACCTGACCACTTTACATGAAGCAACTGATAAAATAAACAAAAGACACCCTCTAAATGGTAACAATGGAGGCATCCAAATGTGATCATGGCCACATTCCCACTGCCCCTCCCTTTTAAACTTCATGAGTAGAAGGATCTTCTACTTTCAAAACCAGTGATTTCTCCTGACATGAGACAAGTGGTTGACAGGAAAAGCAGCCATGAACTATGAACTACACTAAAGTTGTTGCTCAGTTCCCCAAACAAGCTCTCCAAGGAGCTTGCTGCAATAAAAGTAACCATTTGTAATTCCAATTCCAAGACTCATTTGTGTGTTTCTGGAATAGTGAGATGGAATGAGTAAAAATGCACCAAGTCTAAGATCTCTGTGAGATGGAGTATTCCTTCTCTTTGAAGTATGGCAATCTTGGTGTTACTGTACATAAGTAGCAGGGCTGTGGGATGTACAAGAAGGATTACCTTCCAGCAAAAAACAACTTTAAATTAGAACAGAATATCAGCATTTACTGTTCTCCTGCAGTTTAGTATTTTTTTTTAAAATTCTGTGACTTGAAGTTATGTGTCTTGGAATTACAACAGGGAGCCATTGGCATGGGTAAAAGCCAGTCAATGCAACTGCTGACACACAGAGCGGTATAAACAGCTCAATCACAAGAAAGTGAGAAAGGACTTTTATTCACAATTTTTTCTGATATCCAAGAAAGCAGATCAGTGGAGACCTAAACTAGATATGCCCAACCAAAACAAGTAGCCGTAAAAAGTTCAGGATGCTCTCTCTGCAGACTTTGCCCTCTTTTGATAAAATATGCCTTCCAGGTTACACTGTATATGAAGGATATGCACTTCCTTTATTCAAAAAACACATTACCAGTTCTTCCAGTTCAAAGCAGGAAAGACATACGACCACCATGCTCACTTAGCAATTCTCCAATCAGCTGTTCTTAAAGTCTTCACAAACAGGAAGGCTTCTGCGCTCACTCACCTGACAATGAAGAGAGTTTACAATTACCCTTCCACACAGCAACTCCATGCTGCCTGAGCATCATAATACAATGCATTCAAAATTTGGGGATCTCTCTGAATACCCAAAGGTCAAGCCACAAATCCCCAAGACAGAAGAAATTCCTGGGAGACATCCTAGACATAATGGACTGAATGGCACAGGATCCCACAAACAAAAGACCTCTTTCAGCTCATTTCCCAGAGTTCTCAATTATTCCCAAGAACCTTTGTAAAAGTGATGAAATTCATCATCATCAGCCCCCTTTTTGCCATTTTTCTACATGGGGTCGGGGTATCATGTTAACTGTCGCCAACTCTTTCAATTCAGTGCCACACTCTTGCCTTCTTCAACATTCATACCTGACTGTCGCAGATCTTCTTTCACACAATCCATCTACCTCTTTGTCTGCTTTTCTACACATGTGCCCAAACCACCGTAATCTGTTCTCCTTGATCTTTTCTGCAATTGAAGCTGCTTTGGCTTCTGCTCTTATGTCCATATTTCTTTGTCTGTCCCACAGTGTGCATCCTATCACCTTTCTCATGCACTTCATTTCCATCACCTCTACCTTCTTCAACTGTTCTGCCTTTACTGCCCAGGTTTCTGTACCATACAGTAGTACTGGTCGCACCACTGTCTTGTACACCTTACTTTTCAGCCTCCTTGGCATTCTTCTGTCATAGACTACACCTGATACTCTATGACAGTTGTCTGCAGCCCCACTGATTCTAGCTTTGACCTCTTCATTCAGACTGCCCTTCTCCTCAACTACTCCTCCCAGATACTTGAAGCTGTTTACCTGTTCCACTATCTTCCCTTCTATCTCAATTTTCAGCTTCTTCTCAGTTTCCCAATTTGCTGCCATTACCACCGTCTAATCTGTTCTTAGTTTCATCCCGTGTGCCTTCAGTTTTGCATTCCATTCTCCTATGCTTTACTGAAGTTCTAGCTCAGAGTCTGCCTGCACTGCCACATCATCTGCATACAGCAGCTTTGTTGATCCCTCCCCTCCAACCTGTTTGCTAATGTAGTCCATCACCAGTATGAACAGCAGTGGGCTCAGAGCTGAACCCTGATGTACACCTACACCTACTGGGAACCCCTCTATGAGGCAGAACACTGTCCGTACTTGAGTCATTGAGTCCTTGTACATAGCCTGCACTAATTCTACCAATGTTTCTGGGACTTCAAACCACCTCAGTACTGCCCAGAGCAACATTCGTGGGACTTGCCATATGGTTATTCAAGTCTAGGAAAGCACAGTTGGACTCTCTTCTCATTTCTAGCTTCTTCTCAAGTATCTGTCTCAATGCAAACATCGAGTCAGTTGTGCTGCATCCTGATCTGAATCCAAACTGCTCATCTGCCATCTTATATTCTACTACTCTGAGTATCCATTTATCAATCACCCTCTCCAAAACTTTCATGCAATGTGATAGGAATTTGATGCCTCTGTACTGCCCATAGTTGTGGATGTCCCCTTTGTTCTTGTACACTGGCATGAGTATGCTTATTCTCCAGTAATCTGGCATACGCCTTTCTCTCCACACTGTTATTAGTACCCTCAGGAGCCACTTCTCCCCTATCTCAACCAACATCTTTATCATATCTGCTGTGACCTCATCTGTGCCTGCTGCTTTCCTTGACTTCATCTTCCTTAGTGCTGTTATTACTTCTTCTAGGGTGGTTCATCTTCTTCTCTCATCATAGGCTGTTTCTGGGGAAGTGCTGCTTCTGTGGAGTTTTCTTCATTCAGAAGCTGCTGAAAATACTCCTTCCATCTGCCTTTGATGTCCTCTGGTATGGTGAGCAGGTTGCTGCTGGCATCTCTTATGAAGGGTGTCTGACTATCTTCTTTCTCTTTCTGTCTTTGTCTTGCAACCTGATATAGTTTCTTTGTGCCCCTTACTGAATCACTTTCCAGAAGTTGGTACAGAGCCTCCTATGCCCTATTCGTTGCTATTGCAACTTCTTTCTTAGCTTCTTTGTTAGCCAACCAGTACTCCTTCCTAGCCTGGTCAGTGTTTTCTATCTCCTACTTCTTCTTGCACTCCTTCTTTCTTTTGATGACTTCCTGGACTTCTGCATTCTACCACCAGCTTTCCTTATGTACCTTATTTCCATACCTGGTCCAGCCGCATATCTTTTCTGTAGTCCTAACACATGCTGTTTTTAGGAGCTGCCATTCTTCTTCAACTCCACCTATTTTTTTCTCTTCTTGGGGTGCTAGAGCCCTGAGTAATTCCTTGAACTGGTGTAATTTCTCTCCAGTCAACTTCCAGGTCTTCAGCCTGGTCTCTGTTGACCTTAGAGCCTTTTCTGAACATTGCTTGCAGCTGATTGTGGCAACTAGTGGTTTATGCTGTGGGCCGACTGTTTCATTGAGGATGACTTTGCAATCATGGATTCTGTCCCAGTGCCCTTTCCTTACTAGGAGGAAGTCTACCCGAGTTGCATGTTGACTACTCTTGTATGTGATCTTGTGACTGTCTCTTTTTCTGAACCATGTGTTTGCTACTATCAAGCCAATTGTCAGACAGAAGTCTAGAATAGCTTCTCCTTCTTTATTCCTATTGCTCCACCCATGTGGACCCAGGCAGTCCTCATATCCTGTTCTGTCTGTCACAATATGTGCAATGCAGTCACCCATTATCAACACCAATTCATGTTGTCCTGCTTTATCTAGTAGGTCCTCCAACTGCTGTCTGAATGCACTCTTTTCCTCACTATCATAACCCTGTTGTGGGGCATAGGCTGAGATTATGAATACTACCCTATCATTACATTGGAGTCTGACTGCCATGAGTCTGTCATTAATTCCGATGATATCCCTTACTGCCTTCTGAAGCCTCACTCTCACCACACTTCCTACACCATTTCTAGCCTGCCCTCCACCTGAGTAGTAGACTCTGGATCCCAAGCCAAGTGGCTTTGCTACACTACCATTCCCTCTCATCTCCTGGATACACAGGATGTCCAGCCTCCTCCGTATCATCATGATATCCACTTCCAAGTTGCATCCTGTCAGTAAACTTACATTAAGCATAACAATTCTCAGTTCATGTTTGGCAGATTGGTTGGTTTTACGTCCAGCTTATGCTCAACAGAGCTATCCTAGGTAACCCAGGCTGAGCAACTAGGCCAGCCAGTAGCTTACTGCCCCAGGGCTTTATGGCAGGCACACACTGGCCATTAGGGGCACATATACCCCTCCCACCATTAGCACGAGTCCCTGGCATGGGTCAGAGTAGGCTGGGTCCTCAACCTACTTATCACTGGTAACTACCCATGCCCACTTTTGGCGACATTAGTCAACATGACCAAATCACCTAGAGCCATATGATGAAATTCATATGCTCTTTAATCTTGATGGTCCTACATGAACACAAAACAAATAAAAAAAGATCCAAGATCTAAAAACCAAAAATAGTGGCATAATGCAGGAATTGTTCAATGAACTAGTAAATCCAAGAAGTACTTCCTGTCGTGGAAAGAATAAAGAGCGGCTATCAGGTGAAGTTCGCAAACACTTCCTCTCCCACAATGTAGTTAATCAATCAATCAATATTGTACAGCTAATAACAACAAAATGAAATGATGAGCATGCTAAGTAAAACACTTTAAACAGAGTTAAGTGCTTCTGTCCAGAATTCAAACAGGACATCTTCAGAACTGATTTTACACAAACAGACGTAAAAAATATAAATTGAATATAAACCCATATGATTGGTTGTTCTATATTAATGAAATAATTAGTTTTAATTGATTCCCTTGCTGACCTTATTTTTAAAGAAGCATTAACCCCCATTAAAATAGTAAAACTTCATCAAAATTCATAGAAATTCTACAAATACCATTTCCATAGATTAGAAGACACAATAACAATAAAACACTTTAGAAAAAATTAAGTCTAGCTGGAACTGATTATAACTCTTAAAATATACTAGGAATATAATCCTTACCACAGTATCCCTTCCTAAGCTAATACATGAGTTGTAAATTATAATTTAACCACCTTTAATTTAAGAACTGGGGCTATAGAGATCTGTTCATTCAAGCCAGGTTCAAAACTGGTTCATAATAACAGTTGCCAATATAACTCTATATTCTAATCTATTTTCCCATTGTCCTCCCCATGGGACTCTAAGGTTCTGTTCAAGAACAAAGTAAATCATCCGTTATCACAAGTCCTAATGTGTTTAGCCAATGCATTAGTAATCACATCTTTGTTTATGTCATATTTATGTTCACATTTCATTCCTTGAGAGGTCTCTCAGTTTTATCAACATAAAAGGAACTACATATTCCACACAATGCAATATAAACCACTACTCAAACAATTGTAATATTTTCGAGCCTGTAATTGTTTATCATGGGAGGCTAAAAAAATATATTTGTATTAGCTATACACGGACACGAGCTACAAGCTCCACATTTATAAGTGTCTGTTCATGGTCTGTTTAATAAGAGATTCACACTCTCCCCTCTCTCATACAACTCTTTCATATTGGTAGCTTTTTATAAACAATACTAGGAGGTTCAGAAAAAAATATGCAAGGTGATGGGTAACATTTTGAACACGTTCCAATATTTAAAGATCACAACTTTAATAAGTTTAATATCCCTGTTGTACTCCAAAATTAGAACCTCAGAAAGGACTCTGACTTAGGTAAGATAGTCAGTCAACCTTCTATCTGCTGAGTAAGATTAATATAATGGTACCTAACCAGCAATAATATCACCACTTATTTCATTTATCCAATCTTTGGGATAACCTCTCTGCAGGAATAAATTCCTAATAAACTCACATTCTTCCAAAAAGCCACTGTATTCAGAGGTCATATGGGCTGTCCTAATAAACTGACCTTTCATTATGTTCCTTTGTTGATGCTGTGGATGGTCGCTAGTGTAGTGGAGGCAGGAATTTGAAAATAAATGAGTTTCCAGAAGATTACAGAAGTATATTTCTACTGTTCCTTTTTTTATAACTACGTCCAAGTATAGGAACTCACTATCATGAATATGATGTGTGAATTTAAAAAATGCGGTAGTGTTCCCAATATAATTTAAAAACTCTACCAATTCATCCTTATTACCAGTCCATACAATACAAATATCATCCAAAAACCTGGTACATAATAAACAAGATCTAAAAAAGGGGGAATCTAAAATGTATGTACATTCTCAAGTGTTTAATAAATTGGCAAAAAATGGGGGCATAAACTGCCCCCCTAGCAACTTTGACTGTTTAAAAATTTCCCCCTCAAAAAACACAAAATTGTTTTTTTAATGCCAGTTCTATAAATCACATAACATGCTAATATCTGTCTGAGTTAAAAACCCACATTTTATTAATGCCTCTTCAAACCATTCAATTCCCTGTTTATGTGGAATAACCATAAACAAATCTACTGCAGCAATAGTAAAAAATATAACATGATCTATAAATGGTAATTTATTAACACTGTCCAAAAAAATCCCAAGAATTATTTATAATACAAGTTTTCTGGTGAAAGAATTGCTTTACCTTTCTATCAATATAAACGACAAGGAAATAGGTTTTAGCACCACTTGCGGAGACAAACGTAGGGGGTTATCGATATCCTTGTGGACGTTAGGAATACCAAATATGGCTAGTATTCATGGTTGTTTGTTCATAAGAAACTCAACTGTATCTAAATCTATAACCTCTTGTGAAACTAAATCTTCTAACAACAAATCTATTTTCTGGTAAGCTATATGGACCTCATTCCTTGAGACTATAACATAAGTATCACAGCATGTAATATATTCATCATTTTGCCTATATAATCAATCGTGTCCATCAATATAATTCCCCCTTTCTTATCTGGTTTCATAATATGAACATCTTCATTATGTACAAGTTTAATGAGTAACTGTCCCTCTTCAAAGGTTACATTAAAAAACTCCTACATATAGTAGGAAACAGAAATCTTAGTTCATATTCCAAAAGCTTCTCAAACTGTTGCAACAGTGGGTGAAGAGGTGGATTAGAAGTACTCTTCTTCCTAAATATACTAGCCCCATTAGCATAACTTGTGCATTAAATATAATTCCCTAATTACTCCTAAAACAAAAACTTAATATTAATTAAAGCATGACTGATGTTAAGTGACCTCGAGGGTAAAAATGAAAAACCTCTTTTAATGACAGAAAAATGTGTTATCTAAAGTAATGTTACCATAATTAAAAACTTCAAAATTACCCTGTAGATGAACCATCCCAGCTACTACAATAGGTGAAAAGCAATGCTTTGATGTCAGGATGAGGTTTATCTTTTTCTTCCCCTTCCTCTGCCTTTGCCTCTTTGTCCTCTGAAATTCTCTCTCTGTTACTGACCTGTCCTGTAATCTGTGGGATTGTCATAAGGACAGACATTCTAAAAGGTCATCAAAAGATGGAACTGGTGAACTTCCTTCCTCGTCCACATTAATGGGTTGATTTGAATAAAATTCACTGGCTCTATAAGAACCAGTATTATCCTTTATTATGTCGTCGGCTTCATAATCCATAGAGCTACCGCCTTTAGACTTAAACAAAGGGTACACCCTTTTACATTCATAATCCTGTCTATCCCTTTCCCACTTCATCTCCTTACATTTTTTTAAAAACTGCATATTTCCCATCCAACTGTTTTAATGCATTACAAAATTTAGCCTGGTATTCGTCTAAAGAAAACAATAATTCCTTTTGATTCTATGAATTAAAATAATCAGCCTCTGTAAATAGTACCCACACAGATCTCTCATTGTGTAAGATTAGTGCTCTCATCAATTCAAATCCTCATCTATCAAACATATTAATTCTGTGTGAAACGGACTCCCAAATACCACATTATTAGGGTATTTAAATACCCTAAGTCCCTTTGGTACTTGTTCACGGGCAGTATATTGTTTTAAAAAGAAGTTGTCCAACAAAAGTGTTTGGTATCTCATAGGTTCATAGGTGTGTACTAGGCTAATGGCCGTGGAGTCTTTACAAGCCTAACCCATAGGATTACCCTGGCATCATGCCACCTGACCTTAGTTCCCAGTGCTTTTGTCGAGTAGAGTTACTGGAGTGATCCCCGTGGTGAATTTTTTATTTCCCATCCACTCATCAAGACTTCTCTTGAAGAAGGCCAGTGAGGCGCTCCACTTGACATGTATGGGAAGTCTATTCCATAGCATGGGGAGTCTCTGGGTTATGAACCTGTCCCTCCAGCTTGTTCTGTTGATTGTGGTAATGAGGTTGATGTCTCTGGAGCATGTAGTGTGGAAGGATTGGGATTTCTTTAGATGTAGCATTTCTAACAAAGCTGGTTAGACATGGCTTTTTAAGTCAAGCAGAGATCGCCTCTAAGTAGGTGATATGAGACAGAGAATAGTTGGAGTTTTTTGAGTCTGTCCATGTAGGGCAAGTGTTCAAGGCCTAGGATCCTCTTTGTGAGACACTTTTGCGGCCTCTCTAGTTGTTGCCAGTGTTTAGTGAGGTACATGCCAAATGGGGCATTGTACTCAATGATTGGCCTAATGAGGGAAGAGTAGAAGGAGACAAAGACCTCCTTCTTTCTGGATGCAAAACTCTTAGTAATGAGATGTGCCACACAGAAGGTCTTTCTGACCACAGTGGCAATGTGGTGGTCAAAAGAGAGGTTGCTGTCAACCTATGTTCCCAGATCTCTTATAACACCTTCTGTGTTCAGTGGACTACTATCGATGTGGTAATTCATGGGAACCGGGTTTTTCCCAAAGGGGATGCTAACACGTTTTTTGGCACTGAGCTTAAGGCCATGGTTCTGACACCAGTTGTTGGTCTCAGTGAGACCTTTCTGTAGGATGAGAACATCACTTGAGGAGTTAATTATGGCACCCAACTTGCAATTGTCTGCAAACTTTGTAAGCCAGGGTCCCTTCATGTTGGCCTGGACTTCAGAGAAGTAGATACCAAACAGGAGAGGACCCAGGACCGAACCCTGTGGTACTCCACTCATGACTGGTCGGCAGTCTGACTTGGAGTCAGCTACTTTTACACTGTGGGTTCTATCTGAGAGCCAGTTAGCAACCCACCTAGTGATATAGGGGTTGATGCCTAGCTTAGTGAGTTTTTCTATGATTCCTGAGTAGGGAATGGTCTGACCAAAGTCTTATGTAACTCAATGAGATTATCCCCATAAAAAGCAGTCCGAGAGCTTCTATCTTCATTAGTAAATGAAAAATCTGTATTTAACCATGTACTGAAGTCGCCTACCACATATTTCTCAAAATTAAAGGATCCATATTATCCTCACTACATTGTTCAAAATGAGGATGTCCATTCTTTGAATTTTAATGAAGTTTTACTATTTTAATGGAGGTTAATATAATTTTAAAAATAGGTGTGCAAGAGCTTCAAATTAGATCTAATAATTTCATTTATATTATTGAACAGCCAATAGTTTGAGTTTGTATTCAATTTATATTTGTGAAGTTTGTCTGTGTAAAATCAGTTCTGAAGAAGTCCTGTTTGAATTTTGGAAGACAGCACTCAACTCTATAAAAGGTGTTTTACTTACGCATGTTCCTCATTTAATTTTTGTTGTTACTGGCTATACAATATTAATTGATTGATTATATTGTAGAAGAGAATGTGTTTGCAAGGTCCACCTGTTGGCCGTCCTTTATGATTTCCACTGCAGAAGATTAAATTCTACCTAATAGAAAGGAACCAGCGAAAGCTACCTCTACAACACATTTTACTATGATTCTAACCATAATAAAAGAAATATGAATAGTGGACCCAGCAGGTGAACAGGAATCTAGGGCTTTCCTTCATCGCACCAGAAATGAAACAGAGACTAACTACAGATATATCGGATTATGGCTCCCTAACTTGCTAACAACTGCACTGTGATCACCTCACAGACCTGCATACAGAAAAGAGACACTACACAAGAATGTAAACACCATTTTCATTTAAAAAATCAAAAAAAGTGTTTTTGCAGTGGGACAAGTCCCCTGCTACTTATACATGTCAACTCAAAGGCTGGCTCAATTCTGTGAATATAGAAATCCTTGGTAAACCACAAAATTGATCTTCTGGGAAAATGCCCAGCAGTCACACACTAGTGATTTCACATAAGAGTGTAAATCAGTATTTCACAAAGAAGCCTGGCTCCATCAGAATACATGTGAGGAGCACAAATGCACAAATTCAAAGTGTAGGACAGGTGGTCCAATGACAGAAAAAGAAACAGCACTTCAACCTTAAGAAGTTCTGCAAAAAATAACAGTAATGTCACACATCAACAAGAAAGAGGGCGAACATGGACTTGGACTCGGTCTTAACCAGCACTTTCAGGGAATACATACATGCAGCTAAAAAAACTGTTTATCAGGTCATCTGATCGGGAAAGGCAAAGTCATAGAAATGGAAATTTTACAGGGTAACATTTCTTAACATTGCAAAGAAAGCTGGTAATCAACAAGAACAGAACAAGATACATCTGCCTCTCAAAAGAATTACCAGGTTCATAGGTTCAAATGTTCATAGATTAGTACTAGGCTAACTGCCCCTATGGGCCATTTTAAGCATAGACAATTACCCCATGTGAGAATCAAACCCTGCACCTTGTATCGGTACGGTTAACACCTATTTTGCCCAAAGACACTCTGTTGAGCAGCCATACCAGCAAAAGCTTTCTCAGTCAAGCATTACATGCCCTTCCATAAATTTCTCTCATTCCAAATGTGTTACCAGAAGAGAAAAAAACAGCAAAACTCATTCTGATTGCTCTCTGCTGTCAAACTCAAAACTGGTTCTTTCATTGATGCAGATTATCCCAGAAGATCTAGTAACTCATCCCTTATAATGCGAGCTGATAACCAGAAATAATGCACAACAGTCCAGCTCAAGGACCTAAGGATAATGTTTTTTAAGATCTCAGGCTAGTTCTTGACTGCTATCTGCTCCCTGCATATGGTGCATACCTTAACAGGAGAGAACCATACCACCTACCAGAAAAGTATTACTTATGTCAGAGGAGCAGGTTTCTCTCTGGTGTGGGAGAAAATTACTACATTAAACTCTTGCATTACTTCTCAGATCCTGCAGTACTTCTCAGAATTATATAACCAGGAATTGGCCTACTCTTCTTTCATAGTACATCTATCTGCAATATCAGCCTCCATTTCACTGGAATCTCCAGTTGCTCCTAATCCAGTTCTATAGCAGCTGTTCTGAAGGTTTTCATTGCAACTCAGATGTCATTCCAGCACCACACCTTACTAAATTGGAATCTCAGGGCATCAATTTCATTACTGTGAAACTCACCCCTTTATTTTATCCCCTAAGTGCAGCTGTTCTAAAATCTTGTTCTAGACGACAATGATCCTGGTAGCCATTACTTTGCCAGCATGATTTCTGAGTTACTAGGCTCAATATGCAGGAGAACCATATAAAACTTTCCACACAGAGTGGAACCTAGAAGAACAACCCCTTTTTCATGTCAAAGGTAACTTCTTGAGTTTTCGTTAAAACAGTTCATTCTGCTGTTAATATTTTATTATAACATGAGAAAAAGGGAGAAAGAATTTACATACCGCACGTATACAGAGAACAACATCATACAAGTTGCCCAGCTGTTAGTGTACTTCACGCCAAGGAAACATGGCAGGCCAGTAGAGAGGCAGACTCTTTCCAAATGTTTGGCCAACTGCATTAACTCCTGTTAATGGTACACATGGTAAAACTGTCTGGTAAGTAAGGGCACACTTCATAAGAACAGCTGCTACCACTGCAGTCTTCCTCGAGCATGTTTCTGCCCAGACAATCTGTGATGCTACTACTCAGGCCTCTATTCATACTTACTTGAAATATTACAAGGTAAGGTATGCTGCAGCTTGTGTCCCAGGTCTGGAGCAAGGAACATATAGTGCCTGACACTCTAACCTATTTGTGTTACAAATGCACTGCAGTGATGATCCTTATAATGAATATTGTACAGAGCTATGAATGCACTCAGCATAACTGTCTTTTTTTTTTTTTTACATTAGAGAGAACTAACCTAATGTCTCCCCTTCCTACAAGCATTGTGCTGTTTGGCTGGGAGGCTCCTCAGAACTGAGTAGTAAGCTGCAGCATACCTTAATTGTAATATTTCAAGAAAGTATGAATAGTCATTCCTCCACTGAGGTGACAGTCCCTTAGGTCCATTCACTCCCCACTGGAGTCAAGGGCTGGGTGTTAGGGAGTGTGACAGCCTGCAGATTCTGAAAACTCAATAATCCCCTCCCGCAGATGCAGCCTTAGCTCCACCATTTTTCCTCTGGAGGCACATGTGGGCTTCCACACATGTGCATCATCCCAACCAAGTAGCACAATGCTTGCAGCTTGGGCATACTGTGGTGATTGTTGCCAATACAGCAAGCCAAGCTGCTTCCTCCTCTCAAGGACGGAAGAGCAGGTGTTAGTTGCTCAGTATATTCTCCTGTCTCTGGGCCCTCCAGAGCTCATGCTGATAAATGAATAAGGGTTATCTGGGATGCAGTTAGTATTTTATACCTCTGCACCATGGGGCCAAGTCACTCACCATAGTCAATGATCCTGAAACAGAAGGAACACATCTGTAGTAGGAGGTCTCTCATACTGATCCAGTATCTCCAGGAACACACTTCACTTTGGGATAACTGTGTTATGCAAATTTGTGGGGTCTGTGCTGTAATCTGTGGCTATTAGGTTCATACAAGACCATAAAAAGATTAGCCACATCATGCAATACAATGCCTCCCATTAAGTAGTATTCCTTTACCTATCCCTGGTGAAAATTTGCAATCACCCATCCAGTCATCCAAACACGTTTTGAAGGTTGCTATGGAAATATTCTGCTTGATAGGTAAGGACAGTCTAGTCCAGAAATGGTTTTGGTATGCGTCACAGCACTTGATGTTGTTTATGTGGTGGTATAGGTTTAGGTCTGTACGATAGGTGCTTTCTTTATCACTGGCTGTATTAAGATGAAGAAGTTCAAAGTGTGCTGCATCACAGCATGGAAGGCTAAGAAGAGATCACCCTTCAGCAGGCTATAAGATACTGAGTAAAGGGACAAGGCCTTTAGTCTGTGAAAGCAGCTTTAGGTGCAGAGACCTCAGATCTTTTGGTCAGAAAACACTGAGGTCTTCGAAGCTAGTTTAGGTGCTTAGTGAAGTACATGCCAAAAGGTGCACTGGCTTTGGGACAATAACTTTTTTGGACCTTGAGGTGATATAAAGAAGGGTAAGTTGTGCAAAGTAGGATTTACTAACCACCAAAGAGAAATGGTGGTCAGAGGAGAGCCTTTTGTCAACAATCCTATCCAAATTCCTGATGACTGTGTCAAATTTAAGTAGAATGTCATTTTTATGGTAAGGAGTAGTGATGCTAGATTTACCAAAGGAAAGTATTCTACATTTCTTGGTGCTGACAGCGGACCCATGACTAATACACCAATCATTTTTTTGGTCCAGCCCTTGCTAGCATCAAAATAGGATCTGATAATTTAAGGATCAGAATAGGATTTGACAACTGCCTCCAGTTTGCAATCATCTGCAAACAAGGATAGCCACAGTCCCTTGATATAACAGATATTCTTATGTCACAGAAATATAAATTTATATATATATATATAAATAAGATTCATAGGTTCATAGGTAGGTACTAAGCTATCGGCCCAAGGGCATATGTAAGCCTAGCCAACAAGGTTCCCTGGTTTACGCCACCCAAGAAAGTTATTTTCCTGTGCCACTGAAGAGCAGAGACACAGAAGTGATCCCCGGGGTGTATTTCCTATTTCCCATCCACTCATCAAGATTTTTCTTGAAGAGTGCTAATGAAGAACTTTGCTTGACATAGATGGGTAGCCTGTTCCAGAGTATGTGAAGTCTCTGGGATAGAAATCTATCCCTCCAGCATGTCCTGTTTATTGTGGTGACAAGGTTTAGGTCCCTTGAGCGTGTAGCTCGGAGGGATTGGGATTTCTTTAGGTGTAGCATGTCCAACAGGTCTGGGTTTGACATAGCTTTATATGTTAGGCAGAGATCACCTCTAAGTAGGCGATATGCTACGGAGTAAAGCTGGAGTTTTTTGAGGCGGTCAGTGTAGGGCATTTGAGTCCAGTAATCCTCTTTGTGAGGTACTTCTGTGGCCTTCCCAGCTGCTGCAGATGTCTTGTGAGGTACATTCCAAAAGGGGCGTTGTACTCTATAATGGGTCTAATGAGTGATGAGTACAGGGTAACGATACCTCTTTTTTCCTGGACGAGAACCCTTTTATGATGAGGTGTGCCACGTAGAAGGACTTCCTGACTACTGTGGCGATGTGACTATCAAAGGAGAGACTACTGTCCACCTGGGTCCCAAGGTCTCTTATCACGCATTCGGTGTTAAGTAGATTGCTGCCTATGTGGTAGTTCATGGGTACAGAGATTTTACCAATGGGGATGACAGTGCACTTTTTGGCATTGAGCTTGAGGCCATGGCTCTGACACCAGACATCTGTCTCAGAGAGGCCCTTCTGTAGGATGTTGACATCATTTGGGGACTTGACTATGGCTCCTAGTTTGCAGTCATCTGCGAACTTCGTTAGCCAGAGGCCTTCTGTGTTAGCCTGTACTTCAGAGAAGTAGATACCAAGCAGGAGCGGTCCCAGGACGGAACCCTGTGGTACTCCACTCGTCACTGGTTTGAGGTCAGATTTGGAGTCTGCAACTTTTACAGTGTGGGTTCTGTCAGTGAGCCAGTTGGCAACCCATCTTGTGACGTAGGGATTTATGCCTAGTTTATTGAGTTTAGCTATAATTCCAGAATGGGGGATGGTGTTGAAAGCCTTGACGAGGTCAAGATAGGCTGTGTGAACCACTTTACCCTCATCTACGGCTTTGGTGACTGCCTCAAAGAAGTCGATCAGGTTCAGGAGGCATGATCCGCCTTTCACAAACCCGAACTGTGTGGGATCCAGAGTTTGGAGGTTACCAATGTCTTTGTTTATGAGTTCCATGATGATACGTCCCATGGCTTTGCAGACCAGGCTCGTCAGGCTAATAGGTCTATAGTTCCCGGGATCAGTGGTGGCTCCCCCTTTGTGGAGTGGGATAACTGTTGCTGTGCGCCATTCAGTGGGCACAAAGCCTGATGCGAGGCTATTATTGAACATGGTGCTTAAGTGGGGAGCCAGTTCATTCTGAAGTTCGTGTAAAATGCAGCCTGGGATGTTGTCCAGTTCCATGGATGCTGTGTTTTTGGCTTTAGAGAGTGCAGCTTTCACCTGTGTAGTTGTGATTACAGGGACTGTGCATTCTTCATGTATAGATATGGGCCCTTTAGGGGGTGATAGAGGGGGCCCAAGACAGAGAACATCTGGTAAAAGTCATTTGTTAAATTAGTTCCCTGGAAGCCTCCAGAACTACCTTTTTTATTTCTTGGGTAGATGCTAGTACTGAGAAAAAACAATTCACCTTCCTTGAGGAGTTAATGGGGATAAATGAACTCCTGTCAATAGCATTCAGCTCCATGAAGACCAGATGAAGGTGTTAGTTATATTCTATGCCAATATCCAAGTTCCTATAGACAGCTACAGAGTGGGAGGTAACCTCATGCTCTACCAGATGTCCAGCTGCACTGCACATTTAGAAGAAAGACTGATGTCTGCTGCAGTTAATGCCAATCATTTTCTGAATATAATGCAGAAATAACTCTGCCACATGAAGATCTACAGCCATGGAGAGTATCCAAAAATACTTACACTTTTATATTAATAAAGACTAAAAACTCAGCCTATTAAAAAATAATACAATAAAATGGCTAAAAAACGAATGATTTGACAGCAAATAATACATTTATTAAATAAATAAACACAACTGGTAAGCACTTTCATTCAAATATGAACTGCATCAGACCAAGCTGCATATTTAATTAAACAATCCATACATGCCTAAATTAAAAGTTACATGAATAACTAATTTCATTGATTTAACCCTTTCCTTCTTAAAACAACCTTTTAATTTAGGTTTTTATTGTAATACTTACACTTTTCTCCAGCATAACTCTGAGATATGATAGTGTCATATGAGCTCTCACTGACAATTTGAGAAGGGTATGTCTAAGGAATGCCTTCCATAGGCATACAGATGTGACCAACCACTCCAGTGCGAAAGCTGAAAATTCCCACTAAGTCAACCTTTACACCAATAAATCTCAGTGTCTATATTGACATCCCCAAATATAATAGTCTTTATTTATTTTATAGTATAGTAGATTGTCACTTGAGTGCACTTAACATTTGAAATTAAATAGGTATATAAGCAAGCAAATAAATAAGAATGTAACCAAATAATATACCAACTGTTTCATTAAAAATACAGTGTTCATACCTCTGTGTTACAAAGTGTCAAAGAACAAGCAATCTAGGATTGGAGAAGGAGTCGTCATCCGATATTGTATCCATTTGTCTGCCATCCAAATGAAAAAACACTTCCACTTATTTCTGTACTTTTTCTGAACAGTCCTACACTATTCAAGAGGCGAGCAGCTCTGGCTACTAGTGGAACTGAGATGAACCAAGCTCTATGCTGAAACATGTGAAAACAGGTGTGAAATGAGGGATTTCTGCCCCTGGTAGCTGATGGTGAAGGTGACATGACATTTGCAATAAGATGAGAAACTATCTGCTGAGGCAAGAAGGAGTTTATCAGTATTAGCTGTGCATTCTCCTTCCAGGACATGGAAAGAAGTCTAGGAATGAAAAAGATGGGAAAGGCAAAAGGTGCCATAAATGGCACTATTTCATGACAGTATGACAGAAACAAAATCTGCATTTGGCACTGATAATGACACAGCATAATCCAGTACTGGGCAGGCCACACCACAAGGCTGGAAAGGATTACAATACACTTTGTAGTTAAGTGCCCATTTGAAAGAAAAAGAAAAATCCACTTTAACCGAACTATCAAGCAATTGAGCTTGCCTGGAGTGTTTGTTCATTTTGTTTATCAATGTATGTGTTGCAGAACAAGAACATCTGTCAGGCACATCTATAGTCCAGTGCCACACTCACATCTTGCATATCTGATAGGAGACTGTAGTCCCTCCTTGCTGATACACCAAACTAAGGCTAAATTGTCTGTTTGGAAAGAGATAAATACTTTAGGAAGAAAAAGGGAATTAAGTGTTTCAAGTGCAGCAACATAGTTCTGAATTTCAAGATACTAATATGGATAAGGCTAACTCTGTCCACAGGCAATTTAAGGTATGGTGACAGAAATGGGCTCACCAACCTGAAGGTGATACATCTGTTGTGGTCTGAGCCAAAGTAGATTTCAGCATAAACAAATGGCCTGTAAGAAGCTGCAAAAGAAAGATTTACTATCAGAAGGTTTTCCGTTTCTTAATAGTACAAATGGGGTTTTAGAATCATGCAGTGGTTAATACAGTCAAGACAGATAAACAGTCTACATTTACATATATAGCAATATATAAATTTCATTACATAGGAGTGACGAAAAGCAGTATATAATTATAAATGTAGATAGGATGTTTTTACAGTATTTATGGGATAAGATAGGAGAGCCGGAGAATTGCAAGTTTGGTGGTGGTCTACAAAGATCTGTGAGAGACAGAAATTTAAGATGTGAACAGGAAAGAGTTTAGGTGCTGTTTTACGTTGTGCTTAAAGCTAAATGCACAGCTGTCCTGTTTCAGTGGCCTAGGCAGGGAGTTCCACTGTCTGGTGACACAAGTTGAGTATAGCGGGTTTGCAGCTGTATTACAGGATTTGGAAGTTGTTAGTAGGCTCTGATTAGCTGAGCAAAGGCAATGTGGTAGGGAGCAGTGCTTTACTATGTTTTGCAGAGAAGGGCATGTGTGTGTTTTGTGTATTATTTTGTGGACAATCTAAAGCCAAGTAAATGTAAGGTGATTAGGTATTTCTAGCCAGTTGAGCTTCTTTAGTGTTAAGCAGTGGTGTGTACGGTAGGATGCCATAGTCACAAGTTTGACTATTTTGCTGAAGCATGCCTCTAATTTACTTAGTAAGGTGGCTTGAATGTTGGATAAAGTGAGTGATGTATAAAAAAGGGAGGGGAGAAGCTAGGATGATGCATAGGATTTTCTTGAGGGGTCTGTGAGGTAAGGTTTGTTTCGGTAGAAGAAGTCCAGCTTTCGGTGAGTTTTTTTGATGGCCTGCATAATATGCAGATCAAATTTTAGGTTATTGTCTATTATGACCCTTAGTAGTTTAGTATTAGTTACAGTTTCTATAGTGTTGTTATTTGTTGAGGTAATATTAAAGGATGCACTGGTTACTGAAAGAGATTTGGGTGTGAAAAGCATTAATTTTGTTTTTTCTGGCATTTAAGATTAATTGAAGAGTCTTTAGCCATGATTCTGTAGAAGTGAAGGAGTCTTGGGTCACTTGCTGAAGTAGTGGAAGGGTTGAGGCTAAGCAGATGCTGGTGGCATCATTGGCATAATGTACTAAGTTGGCAGGTTTGCTGGCTGTGTGCAGGTTGTTTCTGAAAATACTGAAAAGTATTGGGTCTAGAACTGACCCTTGTAGTACATCGACAGAAACAAGTAGGAAGGATGATAGGTCCTGATTGGATTTTACAGCCAGTTGTTTGCTGGAGAGACAGATACAAAACCCAGTAAAAGCTGAATGAGATAGTGATAGGGAAGATAGTTCATTGATTAGGAGTTGGTGGGATACTGTGTCAAATGCTTTTGACAGATCCAGAAACAGAAAGGATATTAGGTTACCATTGTTTCTGCTGGTATTTATGGTTTCTGAGAAACTAAGTAGAGCTACTGTGCAATGGTATGGTCGAATGCCATCTTGTGTGGGGGAAAGTAGTTTGTTGTTTATGACATGGGTTAGGAGATGGGAGTGTATGCATCTTTCTAAGCTTTTGTACAAAGGGGAGAGGATTGCAATGGGAAGGTAGTTGGACAGAGCTGTGGCTGATCCACCTTTGTAAAGTGGTATAATATGTGATTTTTCCAGTCAGTGGGTACATGATTTTCTGTGATAGAGCTATTTATGAGTATTGAGCTGGGGTATGCCAGGGTGTTGGCAGCTAACTTAAGGTATTCGGATGAGAGTTTGTCAGCAGCTAGAGTAGTGATTTTCTGTTTTTAAAGGTAATGTTTGATAGTTGAGGTAGGTATTTGGTGGAAGGAAAAGAGGGGGGGGGTGTTGTGTGCATTGCTGGTGGGATAGAGAGATGGGAGAGTAGATTAGATCCTAGTAGAGAGAGGACAGTTTCAATGAAGTGTGTGTTGAATTCGGTGGCTATGGTGTCTGTGTCACTGTTTGTGGTAGGAGACATGGTGGTGGTTTGACTGGGGTATAGTAAGGTTTTTATGGTTCTCCAGAATTGCCTGAGATAGTGGTGATGTTTGCCTTGAAGTGAGTAAAAGAATGCAATTTTGTCTAGTTTGACCTGTTGTTTACATTGATTTCTAAGTTGTTTAAAACTTTGCCACTTTTGTGGTGTTCTAGCTTTATTCCATGCCTCCCAGGCTTTGTCCTTATTTAGCATGCACTGTTTAGTTTCTTTGTTGAGCCATGAAGCAGTGTTGCTTTTGGTGCTTTTTGTTCTTATATGAGCTAAGTCATTCAGTATGTTAAAAAATGGTTAACAGCATCTTCTAGTGGTATTCCAGTTGTATTTGGAGAGGTAGTTTATAAAGGTTTCTTTGTTAAAAGATAAAAGCCTATGTACTTGTTTTAATACTATATTTTTGAGGGTGTAATTAGTTTGTCTTGTGATAAATGTAGGGAGATGGTTACTGATATTGTCTGGGAGACAGCCAAAGGTGTTTATGTTAAGAGTGTAAGGTAGTAAGGATCCAGTCTAGTAGTGAGTGCCTTTTACTTTGTCAATTGTAATGGATGAGGTGATTACTTGAGTGAAACTGAATAGGTTAATAGAGAGGGTAGCAGGAGTCAGTGTTTACAAGTAAATAGTCTACACTCACATCCCCAAGTATAATAGTGACTTTATAGTATAAGACTGTCACTTGAGTACACTTGATATTTGAAATTAAACAGGTAAATAAGCAAGCAAATAAATTAGAACGTAACCAGACAATATACCAAATGGTTCATTAAAAGTACAGTGTTCATACATCTGTGTTATAAGGTGTCATATTTAAAACCTGACAAGTTTCTTTCTTTCTTTCTTTTTTAAGAAATGAAAACTGTGCATTTATCATAACAAAAGTTCTGTTTGGTGGTGGTTCATTCTCATCAAACAACAGGACTGAAATACCAGCTTATAGTCTGTTTGACATGGATAAAACTTTCCCAGACTTCTGTTTTTAAATTCCTGCACCTCACCATCTTTCACTAGACCTGGAGTATGACACCTGCAACTGGAACATACAACAAATACTGCCACAGTATCTTTAATAATACTATCCAAAGGAGAACCCCACCCTGCCAGGATGAGGGAAGACGGTTGCAGATGTTGAGGAGGATGAACCATGACCAATCAGAAATATTATTATGTGAAGTACATAACTTTTGAATCTGACATGGTCTAGTTTATCCTCCTCAGCCACTACAATAGAGTGTCCAGCTGACCTGCCTGATTTGCACCATGAAAGGACTCTCCAAATGACAGTGGCCCAAAAGGAAGATCTAGGTAGAAGCTACATCCAGCCTTGTGAAGGTGTTCAGAGAAGTCCAAGATGCTGCTGCTCATATGCTATCTGAAAGCAAGCTTAAAAAAAAAATACTTATGAAGTAACCACAACCCTTGTAAAACAAGCCCTCATCTAGACAAAATTTCAACAGTTAAAATAGACACTTTGACAACATAGGTTTATAGGTTCATAGGTTCATAGGTTTATACTAGGCTATCTGCCCTAAGGCATTTATAAGCCTAGCCCAAATGTTTGGCTTCACCCCTTATATGAAAAAATACTGTGCCCATTAGTTTGTTGTGCCTCTGTCCAGCAGTAACACAGAGATGATTCCCGGGATAAACCTATGATCTCCCTTCCACAGGTCAAGATTTCTCTTGAACAGAGCCAGCTAGGTGCTCTGCCTCACATGGACCGGGATTTTATTCCACAGCATAGGGAGTCTCTGAGTGATAAATCTATCCCTCCAGGTTTAGGGACCTTCTTCCCATGATCTTAAAACACAAACAAGAAAAAACTTTTAAGTCTTTTGTTCTGATCAAATTACCTACACTTCCATAAATTTTGATGCCATAATTCAGAAAAATATTGGATGGTTAATAGCTTATGACTGGCATTTGTATATCTTTTGGGAATGAAGAAAATACTGTTTGCATTATTGTCAAATTTTTGGTGAAGATCTGGTATGGAAGTTTGATACAGAAGGACTGACTCATTAATTCTTACAGAATATATATCTACAAAAAAAGAGGGCTTTCTCAGGAAAAAAATATCAACTTTCATGCCTCAGAAGGGGAAGTGAACTTTTCTTATCCAAAGATATAAACACCATGGTGGAATAGGCTCTCTGAAAAGATATCCAATTAGAAATGTGCTCCTATGGAAGACCTTACAATCCATCAATGAAATCAAGAAAGAAATCTGAAATCCTTGCTGAAAATAAGAGATGGAACAGTCTAGTGTGGAAAATTTGGGCAAAACAGTCTAGGACTGTTGGAACCAGAACCAAAAAGTGAAGCAGCCCTTTTCCCAAGGCCCAAACTGAAAAATGTATCCAGTTGTTTCTTTACATTTTCCTAGTACTGGGCTTCTTGGCAGAAACAAGGATCCATATGACCAAATGAGGCAAGCTGCATTCTCTGGCCATCACTGGAATTGGAAAAACCAAGAGATAAACCTTGGGGCATGTAGGTCTAGCTGAGGCAGTCTGGATGGGTGAAATAACAGGGTTCTGAAATTAATCAATCTGAGAGGTTTGGCCACAAGATGAGGTCAAAGCAAGGAGAACCAGACTTGTTAACTGTAGCAAAGGGGCTTTGCAAATGACCTTGGCCTTACTCAGATATGTTTCTGTAGAAATTTGTGAATGGTGGGAAAGGGAGGAAAGGTACAAAGATGACCCGACGGCCACTTCTGGACTAAGCCATTCCTGAGCTGTTTTATGGGATGAGGACTTCAATGCACTTGACATTAATTGAGAGGGCAAATAACTTACAACAAAGCTTTTCCCTTGATGGAAAAGGGATTTCATTACCCTTCAGCTAAGGCACCATTCCTGTAGTATCAGTAGACATCTGCTCAGTCTGCCAACCAAGGAACTGGTTTCTTTGAGAATGTGCAGCAACTAAAAAATGACATAAGGGGTAAGACTGAATCTCTCCTTGCTAGCTGCTATTACCATACCACCACTATGCTGTCACAGTAAATGATAATCACTCCTTCAGGAAAGGAATTCTGGAATACCTGTAGTGAGAGAAGGACCATTCTCATCTCCAGGAGGTTGACGTGCAGCCTGACCTCACTCTGTTACTATAAAGCTTGTATGATCCACCTTTGATAATGCTCCTCTTACCCTCCGGTTGAAGCATCCAGATGATAATCATCTCAGGACTGGGGATTTAGAAGGGGCTGCCCAAGCAAAGTTTGGAGTCAAGATGCCACTGTGGTAGGTATGTATGTCCAAAGCACCTGAGAAATCCTGATCTGGTCTGACATCAAGTCACACACTGGTTCCACTGAGTCCTTAATGACCACTGGAAGGCCCTCATGTGATACTTTGCAAAGGGAATGAAAAATACTGTGGTTGCTACAAGCCCCAACAACCTAAGCATACGGCTGCATATACAGTCTTGGCTTGGTAGTTCTTGCATACTACAAGCAAAACTGAGTGAATACTTTCTTTGTGAAGGCTGGCCTTGCAAATAAGGGTGTTCAGTTAAAACAAAAACAAAAAATCACAAAAAAGTATATGAGTGTACTGGGTAAGAGCTGGTTAAACAAGTACAGGCAAACAGTAATATATATATATATATATATATATATATATATATATATATATATATATATATATATATATATATATAAAGAAAAAAACAGCTGTATGAGGCAGTAAAATCCCAAAATGTTTATTTTAAATTAAAAAAACAAAGGTAAGCACTTTCATGCCACACAGGGCACTTCTTCAGGCCATATTTACTAAAAGACCAAGTCATTTAAATACACAAATTCAAAACTGGTTCATAAGCCCATGTTTAATCCACCTATGAAGCCAATTGTATCTGGCAGTGGGTGGGCTATGGAACCATTATCCATGTAAGTTGAGAAAACATTGCATCCAGTATTAGATATTGTTGAAACTACTCTTAAGGATACTAAACATTTTTTAACAATGCTCTTCTTATGGTCTGAAAAATACCATGATGGGAATATTATTTTGGTCACTTTAGATGTCAGTTCTTTACTTATGGTGATCCCAAACAATCTAGGTATTGAACATGTTAGACTTTTTTATCTAAGTTTTCACAATATAGTACTGATAGAATACACCTAGCTTGTTCCTTATTAGAGATTATTCTTGAAAATAATGTGTTTATATTTGATGATAAAATGTTTTTACAGAAGGTTGAGGTTTCCATGGGTACCATGTACACTAATAGCTATGTGAACATGGTACTTGTGTATTGGCAGCATTTATATTTATTCAATAATGATAAGTTTTATAAAAGATAAGTATAGGTTCATAGGTTCATAGGTTTATACTAGGCTATCTGCCCTAAGGCATTTATAAGCCTAGCCCAAATTATTGTGGCTTACGCCACCCCTTATATGAAAAAATACTGTGCCCATTAGTTTGTTATGTCTCTGTCCTTTTGGTGAGGAACTTTTGGGGTCTCTCCAATTGCTGCAGATGTCGGGTGAGATACATCCCGAATGGGGCATTGTACTCGATCATTGGTCTGATAAGTGAAGAGTACAGGGGAACAATGACCTCACTAGATCTGGATGTGAATCCCTTCATGATCAGGTGGGCAATGTAGAAGGTCTTTCTAACCACTTTAGCAATGTGAGTGTCAAAAGAAAGGCCACTGTCAACCTGGGTCCCCAGGTCCCTGATAACCTCTTCTGTGCTTAGTGGATTGCCACCTATATGGTAGCTTGGGGTTACCTTGTTTTCCGAAGGGTATGACTATACATTTTTGGCGTTTAACTTCAGGCCATGGCTCTGGCACCAGCTATCTGTTTCCGTGAGTCCCTTCTGAAGGATATCCGCGTCCGATGCACTTTCCACTATGGCCCAGTTTGCAGTCATCTGCAAACTTTGTCAATAAAGTCCTCCCATGTTGGCCTGTACTTCTGAGAAGTAGATGCCAAACAATAGGGGCCAGGACCCGAGCCCTGTGGGACACCACTTGTGACCGGCTTGGAGTCTGACACAGCGCCAGCAACTCTAACCCTGTGGGTTCTGTCCTTAAGCCAGTTTGCAACCCATCTTGTGACATATGGGTTTACATTTAAGCTGGTAAGTTTTTCTACAATACCCGAGTGGGGTATTGTGTCGAAAGCCTTTGCAAGGTCAAGGTAGGCTGTATGGACTGCCTTTCCCTCATCAATGGCCTTGGTGACTATTTCGAAGAAGTCGACCAAGTTCAAAAGGCATGATCTTCCCTTGACAAAGCCAAACTGGGTCGGGTCCAATGTCTGCAAGTCCCCTATATCTTTGTTTATGAGCTCCATTATGATCCTCTCCATAGCTTTGCAGACTAGACTTGTTAAGCTTATGGGCGGTAATTACCAGGGTCCGTGGGCGCCACCTTTGTGGAGTGGGACCACAGTTGCCGTACGCCACTCCTTGGGCGCGTATCCTGTGGTAAGGCTGAGATTAAACAGCTGCCTTATGTGCGGGTTTAATTCCTCATTTAGCTCATGTAGCACACAGCCGGGGACACCATCCGGTCCCATTGATGCTGTGTTTTTAGCTTTAGAGAGAGCAGCTTTCACCTGCGCATTTG
The DNA here is from genome assembly GCF_019279795.1 of Protopterus annectens. Lineage (NCBI taxonomy): Eukaryota > Metazoa > Chordata > Ceratodontiformes > Protopteridae > Protopterus > Protopterus annectens. Next base: position 695,345,299 of record NC_056743.1, read on the forward strand.
AGATGTCCGGGAGGCTACACTCGGCTGGGATAGTTATCTCTCCTTTAGGGGGGAGAGGGGGGTGAAGTTTGCACTGAACCTGTCTGCCAGTATGTTGGCAATGTCTGTGGGTTCAGTGATTTTTGTATCATTTTGGACTAATTCTGAGCATATCTGTGAGTTTCCACCCAGGTTCCTGACATAGCTGAAAAAGGCCTTATGATTGTCCTTTGAATCCATGGCAATTTTTCTCTCAAAATTGGCCTTAGTTGATTTTATGAGTGCTCGTATTTTTTTACTAATAATGATCAGGGGTGACTTCCCTTTTATGGATTTTGTTCTATCATGTTATCATTTTATACTTGTTTTGTAGATGACATTTTTTCATATGGGAAGGTTCTGCTGAAATGCTGATGGACTTTATAGAATACTTACATAGCACAGCAACATTTTTAAAGTTTACCATTACATTTTTATCAGATTTTATAGACTTTCTTGATGTATGGGTCATGAAAACCCCAAATGGACTTTCCACTGGTTTATATAAAAAAATCATGTAAACAAGTAAATGTGCTACACCGTCAAAGTATGCAAACCCAACATGTACATAACAATGTTATAAAGGGACAGTTTTATAGATTAGCTAGATTAAATGATGGATACGGAAAGGATGTTACAAGCATTTCATGAATTAAAGCTTGAATTTTTACACAGCGGTTATATTGAAAATGAAATAGATTTTATTTATTTATTTGACATTTGTTAACCTGGATAATCAGACTGGATCAAAAGTCCCGTTTTCAGTGGAGGCGTCGGGAGAAAAGCACAACAATTTTAGAAAATTACAAGCCTTACAAGCAAACTACAACATATAAGTATACAGTAAGTACATTGTTAGCTTAACTGTGACAACACTTTACACAAAGACTTATAAGCAAAATTAGCAGACATAAGTATACAGAGAATACATTACATTTTTACCTTAATAATACTTTACACAAAATTATGACTTTGACAAGACTTTTACAAATTTGACAAGACTTTTAACATGATACAGTATCACTGCCTCAGTGATATGATATTTTCACAACACCATTCTTCATGTTTGAATTGGAAGAATACTTGTGCTGTATAGATTTGTTCATAAGGAGATAAAAATATAGGAGTACTATGGTACATTTTCTCCAGTCTTGACAGTGCTTAATGGTAGTGGACGTGTTAATGTAACTGAAGGAGGTATAAGACATCAGACTGTGTATTAGCCTGAGATTATGCATGTGCATAGCCATGATTTATTTAGGTGTTCTTTTAGGAGGGCTTTAAAGAGAAGTAAGCTACCAGTTAGTCTAATGTTGGGAGGGATGGTGTTCCAAGATTTAGCAAGAGACTGAGTAAAGAGAATTTCCTAGGTTTCTAGAATGTTTGTAGATTTCAAAGTGATTTTTATCTTCAGAGCTGAGGGGGTATGTCTGCTTTGTAATGTTGTATTAGGTCTTCTAGAGCTGGACAGGCAGTGGGCTATAAAATAGACTGTGTGTTACAATTGTGTATATGAAACCTGTTGTGTTAATTCTAATCAGTTTAATTGTGATGTACAGTGATGTGTACGGCAGCTGGAGTTGGTTGCGAACTTTGCAATGTTGTTGTAGCATTGCTCTAATTTAGTTTTGGCGGAGTTCTGCAGATTGGTTAGTATACAGGAACCAATGACAAAAAAAGCCAGCACAACATGGAATCCACAAAAAATTTTTATTTGAAATACGGTGATAGGAGGAAAAATCCCCACTATCAAAAAATCCAAACCGGTTTTGGCTAAACACAGCCTTCTTCAGTGGATCAAGCAATTATAAATTACAACCAAACAACTCAGTATAAATAGTATGATTTAAATAAGGCGTGCAACAATCATTGGTCCTTCAAAATTGGTCATAAAGACCAGGTGGAAATAAAGCTCCAAGTTTAATCATCCATTTTCTTTCTTTGACATTTAGCAATTCATGCCAACCTGCCTTATCCCTACATCGACCCTTAATGCAATCAATAACAATAAATGAAAATGAAGCTGTATGACGTTTAAGAACATGTCTGTAAAGAGCATTGTTTTGACGTCTATTTTTTATATCACTAAGATGTTCCCCAATTCTCAGGCGTAATGTCCTAGAGGTTTGTCCAACATAGAATGAATAACAAGTACATATGGCAAGATAGATAACCCACTCACTACTACAATTGGCCCAAAAATTAATATCAAAAATCTCAGGGGTGTTTCGGCTGGTGAATTCACTAGTCTTTGGCACCCTAATGCAATATGAACAATGACCACATGGCATAGAACCAATGATCGGTCCACCAGTTAAAGAAAATTGAGTAGGGTCCTTAACATCCGAAACCACCCTTTTATAATGACTAAACATTGAACCTAATGTTTGTCCTCTTTTATAAGAGAACAAACATTTGTCTCTCAAGAAAGGATGTAATCTATCCTCTGCCATCAAAATATTCCAATGTCTATTGATTATATTCATAAAACCCCTGGTATTACGTCCATAAGTTGTAACAAAACGTAATGGTTCAGGAGAATGATCATGACTTTTAACTTTATAACTTAGTAAATCCAATCTATTTTGTGTGGTGGCCCAGTTTTTGGCAAAACTAATAGTACCTGTATGATAACCTCTCTCTTTAAATCTACGAACCAGATCTTCTTTAATGATATTAAAAGTTGAATCATTGGAACAAATCCTCCTAGCCCTAAGAAATTGGGATTTGGGGATATTCTGGATGATATGTTGTGGGTGGAAGCTGGAAGCATGTAAAAGGGAATTGAACCCAGGAAATTTCCTATATAAAACTGTGGATAAAGTATCATCATGATTCCTCATAACCTCCACATCAAGGAAAATCATCCTAGAAATATGATAATTTACCTTGAATTCAATTCCCCAAATATTATCATTAAGATAATCAATAAACTCTAAAAGATAAACCTCATCAGCCTTCCACACCAACCAACAATCATCCAGATATTGGCGCCTTTAAAGCCGAATTTAAAATCACGTGTTTATCCTGCTAAATTCTGAATTTGTGTATTTAAATGGCTTGGCCTTTTAACAAATATGGTCTGAAGAAGTGCCCTATGTGGCATGAAAGCACATACCTTTGTTTTTCTTTTCCATTTAAAATAAATGGTTTGTGATTTTACAGCTATGCACAGCTGTTTTTTCTTTATATTTTACTGTCCATTGAACAGTCTATAAAAAGGTGATGATTTGTGTCTACTACAACAGAGAATTTGCAAGGTTTACTATGATGCCTAAGTTCTATAACTGTATAAGTACAGAATCCCATGCCAATATCAGTTTATCTAAGGCTATAGAGGCAAGAAGTCAATTGTCTAAGCATGGAAAAATCTGGAAAGTATGTAGCCACTGGCCACATACTTTGTGAATACCTGGGGGTAGAGAATAAATTATACAGAAAAGCCTGAAACTGATGACTGGCTTCAACATGGAATTCCAAGAATCGCATTGCAATCTTGATATGCAGGTATGCATTTTAAAGGTCCAAAAAGTGCATCCAATCTCCTCTTAATAAACAAGAAAGAATCAACTACAGTATCATCATCTGGAAAGTGCAGTAATATCGACTTACCATAAATGTAGATGTTTGAGTGTCTTCACTGTTGCAGTAATAACAATGTCAGGTATTCTTGATGTGGTTGCCCAAGGCTAGACTGAATACAAGAGATTTTAAACCCTTCTCCTGGGCTGCCGGATGCTCTGTACCTGACATCAGAACTTCTAGGTATAAGGGTTATCAGCCAGTGCTATCTTACAGGTCTTTCTTGTCCCCAAAAGGAGCCCTAAAGTTCTGAGCCCCCAGCCAGGAACACAAGACACCTAAAAAGCCCCTAGTGTACTGAATAAAGGTAAAAAAACCTAAAGACATGAAGGAGAAGTACGGCTGAGAAATGGTTTGGATAAGGGATGGGAAAGGAGTGGCCAACCCAATCACAATGGATCAGAAATGGGAAGGGGGCTGGAAAGACCTACTGCAACAGTGAAAACACTCAAACATCTACATTTATGGTACGTAGACATACCTGTACTATATTTATTCTGTTTCACCGTTGCAGTAGCAGCAATGTGGGAAGATTCCTAAATATGAAAAAGGGGAGATTGGAAGGCAATTTAGACAGAGGCCAATAGGCTCCGCAAGATTGCAAAGGCAAAGCCAGCTCTGGTTTCTTAAAAAAAAAAAAAAAAAAAAGGTACATTATAATGTTTAGTAAAAGTGTAGACAAAGGACCAAGTAGCAGCCTCTGAAATTTCTCTAGTGAGAACCTCCTTCACAAAAGCATTAGTAGTAGCTGTAGCTCTGGTATAACGAGATTTGATATTTTCAGGAGTTTCGTTTTCCATGATGTTGGTAGCAAAGGCACTACAGCCAGAAAGCCATTTTAAAATGCTAACAGGACTTCCCAATTTCTTGTTTGCAAATGCTACAAAGAGTTGACTGGACTTTCTGACTGCCTTAGTCCTGCCCAGATAGAACCAGAGTTATCTGTGAACATCTAGTAAGTGAAAGATATGTTCCTTATTATTTAGTGTGTGAGGGAAGAAGGCAGGAAGGTGCACAGACTGGTTTAAGGTTAGTTCAGATACCACCTTGGGCATGAAAGATGGAGTAGTCCTGAAATTAACTTTGTCTTGGTGAAAAATAAGAAGGGGCTCAATGCACATTAGAGCTTGCAGTTCTGAGACGCACCTAGCAGGCATAATAGCAACCAGAAAGGCTATTTTCCATGAAAGTAATTTTATATCAACTATAGCAGCAGGTTCAAATGGAGGTAAAGTAAGTTTTATAAGGGCAAAGTTGAAGTGCCAAGGAGGCAAGGTAGCTCTCCTGGGTGGTCTAAGATGAGCAATAACATTAAGGAACTGTTTCACCACAGGTTAAGAAAAAAGAGGAACCTCTATGAGGAGACAGACAGAAATGGCTGAGGTGTTAATCTTAATAGAAGAGTACGATAAACCAGGCTTAAATTTAAGTGAGTAAGGTAGCTAAGGACATGGGAGATATCTCGTGACCTAGGAATGACACACTCTTGTTGACAACAGGCAGATAACCACCTCCACTTGGATATATAGGATTTTTTATTGCTTGGTTTTATAGCTTCCTTTAAGATTGCTGGCACATCCTTATCCACATAAAACCCATGAGGAACAGTCAGTACATCAGCAACACTGTCAATTTCATGGTGCTGAGATTGGGATGTATGATGAGTCCCTAGTTCTGAATCAACAGTATACCTTTGGAGGTAGCAACTACAGTTTTCCCTGCTCAGTGTGTTCAGGAGTGGGAATCTATGTTGCCTCAGCCAAAGCGGTGTAAAGAGTATTAATCAAGGCCCCTCTTCTCTGATTTTCAGAAGAACCATGGAGATGAGGGGAATAGGAGAGAATGCTTAAATAAACAGACATGTCCATTGGAAGGAAAAGGTATCTGTCCTCCAGGCCTTGGGTTGTTTGGCCACTGAGCAAATATTTAAGATAGGCTGATAAGTCTGAACACGTCCTTGTTTAGGGTCCAGTCATGAGGATTTACATCTAACCTTATGAGATGGTCTGCTAATAGACTGCTTTCTCCTGGCAAGTACTGCAGTAGAAGGTGCAGGCCCAAATTCTGAGCTGTGTCTCACAGTAACATTGTTTAGTGGAACGGTGGATAGGAGTGAGTTCCTCCCTTTTTGCTTATGTATCAGATCACTGTTGTATTCTCAGTTTTTATAAGTAAGGTTCCTGGCTTCTGTAAGTCTTTGCAAGTTAGAATGCCATTGAGTACAGTCATCACCTCCGTGAGGTTTGTGTAACTTTTTAAGACGCCTGCTTCCAATTTTACCCGTGCTTGAAGACCGTTTGAATGGGCCCCTCAAACTAGGTCTGAGACATTTGCGGTCAAGGCCTGTTTTGGAGAAGAAATCCTGAAGGGTACACTTAAATTCTGATTGCAAGCAGAGATCCACCACTCCAGTTCACTTCTGAGACAAGGTAGAAGTTGAATCTTGTAACTGAGTGACAGACTGACTGACTGTGGTGGTTCCATATGTTCTTGGAATACCACTGAATTTTCCTCATGTGCAATCTGGCTAAAGAAATCATTAGGATAATGAGGTCATGTAACCCAATATTCTCAGGACCTCCCTTGCTGGAATGACTGATAAGTGAAGTAGAGATTGGATGTACTGTGTCAGAAAGGTGATCTTTTCCTCTGGGAGAAAAGCTCTCTGTAGGTGTGTGTCCAGCGAGGCTTCTAGAAAAGCAATTTTTTGATAGGGTGATGATGAACTTTTTTAGATTTAGGGTGAATCCTAGACTGGAGAAAATGCCCATAGTGAGATGTAGGGTGGAAAAAAAACTCATCCACAGAATCTGCTTGGATCAGGCAGTTGTCCATGTAGGGGTAGATCTGAATGCCCTTTGTCTTGCAGAAAGCAACTGCTGGAGTCAGGCACTTGGTGAATACTCTGGGGGCAGCAGAAAATCCAAAGGGGAGAGCAGAGAATTGATAATGATTTCTACCTGCTTTAAAACAAAGATTCTTCCTGTGAGACTTTGTAATGGAGATGTGTAGATAACCATCATTTAGATCTGAGTGATCATGAAGGACTGAAGTGTTAACATAGGTAGGAGCTTATGGAAAGTTAGCATTTTTCACTTGGGAATAAAGGAGGAACCTGTTTAATCTTGAAAGATCAAAACACGTTTCTGTATTTCTTGGGACTAAGAAAAGACTGGAGCAATACCCTTTTCTCCTTTCTAGGAGAGGTTCCCTTTATATAGATCCTTGCTGCAGTAGCAGACCTATTTGGACCACAGCCTCAGAACTTGTTTTGGTGGCAGAGATGATATACCTGCAGGCTTTGGCTGAGAGGTGAATGACAGTTTGTAACCTGTTCTGATAATGTTTAACACCCATTTGGTCTGGGTGATTTTGATCTATTTGTGTTAGAAAAGGGAAAGCCTTCCCCCTAGTTGTGTAGAAGAGGCAGCGAGGATTGGATGGTGGGAAGGGGGGGGTGGGACATGAGTAAGGGAACAGGGAGGGGACCGACTAAATTATGGTTGCTCCCTGCTGGACTCCTGAGGTCAGGATCCACTAGGCCTAGAAGATGTTACTGATTGCCATCTTTTTTCTTGCCTCAGTGGTTTGATCCTCCTGCTTCTTTGCCTACATTTAGAGGAAGGAATGGACCAGGCCTTAGTGGGATAATTTCTACCAAACCTAGTGAATGAATCTGCAGAAATTCTTTGACAGTCTACACAGAATAAGCCCTCTCCTCCAGCTTCTGAAAACAAGTTCAGCCTTGTGTCCACACAGTAAGCCCTTGTTTAGAGGTATATTCAGAATCTCAGACTTAACATGTTCTGGAAGGGCCTGCTCCCTTAACCATGAATGTCTGTGGATAACAGACCCTGAGGCAGCCGTTTTGCTTGAGACTTCCAAAGTATCAAAGCCACATTATAAAGAAAGTTTAACAGCTTGAGAAACAGAGTTGCAGATATCCAGCAATTCTTTGGAAAGAGACATGTCCTCAGTCCTATCCAGTTTCTCCTTCATATGGTCCATCAGAATATCCTGGTTCTTAACCATATGAAACTGGCAATTAAGGGCTCATATAGCCTAGCTAGTGCAGGTATACACTTTCAAATCTGTCAAGGTCTCTCTCCTCTTTATCATTTAGGGTTCCTGGAAGTGCTACCTTTAGCCCCCTTAGAACCCTGAGTCACCACTTCAGCAAAAGCAATAGAATTCCTATAAAGGTGTTTGTGGGAATCCAGAATCCTATATAAACAGTCTGTTTTTCCTATGAGCAGGCAGTTGTGAGTCAGGCTGCAGGGAAGAGTTCAAAATGATGTCATCCAAAACTTCTAGTACAGGAGGTATAGCCAAAGGTTTATGCTCAGGGAACTTCAAAAAATATCTAACCCTCTTCTTGGAGTGAGGGTAGTTCTGAACAACCCAATGAAAAAACTCTCTAATTAAGAATTGTTTTGCCAAAAGTGAAATAATCAGAAGGCAAAGCTAAGGCTATGATATCATCAGTCAGCATATGAGCCAGTAGAAATCTGGTCTAAACAAGCCTACTTATGCTCATCTGAATTAAATAATCAGAGGATTCCTGTGTGTGGGGAGGTCTCTCTTTTACCATAAACGGATTCTGTAGTAGCAGGAGGTCTAGTAGGATTGTGCTGTCTGGAAGCCACAATTTGAATTAAGTCCTCAGACAGTCTAAGCAGGTTCTGCTGGTAGCCTTTTTGGGAATGGCAGCCAGAAGACTTTGGATGAGGCAAGCCAGATAGAAGAATCCTTTTAGTTTGGGCCTTAGGCTTGGGATTCGGTCAGAGTAACTGGACCAGGCCATGGGTGGCTGATTGCATCTTGAGCATGGTCAACTGACAGCCACTTGATATATATTTTTTTGGTTTCCACTCTCCCTATCTAAAAATCTTGTGCTGGAGTCATGGGCCTGCAAAGTGACCTCAGACCTAACTGACAAGCCCCATACTTCAACCCATGAAGATGTGGTGAGGCCGAAAGGCATATTGGACTCCAAGTACACTTGACAGAGATCTCCAACACACCTTCCATCACTGGAACGGACTGCAAAAGTATCTCCTGTTCTTTGGCAATCATGAGTCTGGTTAGACTGAATAAAGGCAAAGCTGTGTTGCCTGCACCCTTGAATGCTTCTGATGCTTCACCATACACTTGCAAGAGGAGTCAAAATCAGAAGAACTGGCAGATGCCATAGTGTGCACGGATTCCTGATGGGATAGTACATGTGGGGACAGTTAGGTACATCATGTTCTATGCATAAGCAAGACAAGCAAAGGATATGGGTCCCAATATGGAATCTGGTTTCCAAAATCAAGACAAGTATGAGCTCTTGTACTCATCTAACAGAAACAGATAAGAAAATACAATGAAAGGTTCTACCAGTGTGCATTTAGCTTATAGAAGAACTCTGGTGTATAGAAGTGAGCACTTCAGGCTCCAATGGCAAGAAAGAGCTGTAAGATGGTGTTTGCTGATGACCCGTGTACTTAGATGTCAACTTTATGCCTTACACCTTATGCTGGGAGCATACCTGCTATGTATGACACCTATAAGAACCAAAGTCTTTAGTATACTGGCCGGACGTTGGGCTATTTTTGGCAGGAGATCCCTTAGGTATGGAATACTGCAAAACTGAATAGAAGGACATCTACTGTTATGGTAAGATATTACACAACTGTACTTTCTTATTTGGAACTTGAATCCAAGACCAGCAGCATAACATGTCAGTGCTGCTTTGGTTTTGGTGGGATAATTTCATTACTTTATTGGACTTTTCTCTTCATTGATTCCTCCCCAGTGCCACGGCATCCATCCATACTCTATTATCCTTTTTTGCCTTTAGTCCCTATCACTTCAGCTGGTAGCTGAATTTAAGTTTAGGTTTTGCTGCTGTTTGATGTTGCTTAACATTTAGTATTTGTTGTTAGTCTAAGTTAGGTATGAGTACAGAGTTTTGGCATTATACATAAATGTTCAGGATTTAGATACAGCATTCCTCCTCAGAATGTATCTTTAAAATATGTGATATTCTTGGCTGTTTAACATTTGAAAAATGATGGTGATCTTAGTAAAAGGTTTTATTAAATAACTCTGATTGCCAAAATGAGTTGATTCTAAAGAGGTTAATGCCTTGAGAGGATGTACCATAACAGTCCTCCCTCTTTTGTAATGAGATTCCCAAGTCCAAATCTAAGGAAAATCAGTTAAAAGAAGAGAAGTTTCTGGTCCAAAGTAGTTTTCACCTTCTCACTAAAGTTGTTTGAAAGAAGGAAAGGGAACTTTTCTTCAGTACTGCAATGTTCAAATGATCTGTTCATGTTGTGGAGGACTGTTTTTTTTTAATCCTTCTGGGACAACTTCTTTCACAAGAAATAGTATGTCCTCCATTTCTGAGCTGAACCTTCCCTAGCCCTCTCTTACTAGACCATCTCATGTGAGGTCTTTCCATTCTGTTTTATCCTATAGGTCAGGGATTTTGGATACAGGCTCATGTTCCAGACACAAATGGATTTTGGTTTCATCTTGTTCCCCCCTTTTTCTGGGCCAGACAGGGATAGTGTTACTCTCCATTACTTGGAGTCAGCCTTCTCCTCCATGACTCCTGTTATGGTGCCAGTACAGTAAAGGCTGCCTAATTCACTGTAGGTTCCAACACCAACAAAACATGTTTCTCTCCTGCTGATGTCACCATTGACTCTCACAATTTTGGCACTGACACCTTTGGTGCTGATTGTGTCCATGACTCTTGATTCTGGGGGAGGTGTTTAGCCCTGTTGCTATTACTGACCTCTTCTGTGTTTTTCTGAAGGTCAGAGTTCTTGGCATTTGAACCCATTGTCCCAAAAGTGTTAGAACAGATGTCAGCTATGGAAGGTAGCTTCATGCTGGATACCAGTGCCATCCTCCTTTCTTCATCAGCATCCATGGAGGTTAGTGACAAGCTGTCAACACCAGGAACCGTGATGTCAACACAGGTATTGGGGTATGTCTTGGTCTAGATACTACAACCCAAAAGTCTACCCCTGGTTCCCTCTTCATCTCTGGGATTAACCAGGGATTGTTTCTGCCCTGATTTTGAGCACTTGAGCATAGAAATCTCAAGGTGATCTAATCGAAAAATCTTTCTTATGGAGCCTAAGCTGAGTTCTTCCTGTCAATCATCCTCCCCAGACCACTCCCCACTAGGCTTGCTAACAGCTATCAAATGGTCTCCATTGAAGTCACACTAGCCATACACAGAATATGGAGATGAGGATGATTCCTTAGTCCAACCATCACCCCATGTTTGGGGAGATATTTCATTTTTTGTTTACCTTTTCACTTCTTACAGCTTACCATTTGCTGTTCCCAGGACCTATTATTTGTCATCCATTCTGCTAAACTATCCTACACTAATTCTGATCCATGTTTGGGGCCAGTGAGGAGACTGGGATACCTAGGGCAGTGACACGCTGCGGCTGAAGAGTATTTTCTTATTTAGGTACCCCCCCCCCCACACACACAAAAGTGCTCATATTGTCCATTCTCCGTGCCTATGTGGTCAAGCACGTGAGCTGCTAATCAAAGCGAGGTCACCTGGGCTATACTTAGGGTATTACTCCTCTGTGCCACTGGTGCAGGTGCCAGGGAGATAGAATATCTGATGCAGAAAATGGAGGATGGCCTGTACATAATCCCCAGCTTCAGAGAAGTTTCTGCAGGAAATCTTCAGATCTCTCATTACCTTCTTGGTTGGCTCTCTGTGTGGATGACATGGTGGCATTTGTTTCTGTGACAGCATGGAATGAACCCATTGTTGTTGACCCCATACCTAGGAGACCAAAGAGGGTCCTCCAGCCCCCCCTCAAGACTGGAAATGTTGGGTGAAAAACCCTGTACTAGACTCTTAACACTGTGATGACTCTAAAGAAAGCTACAACACCACATAGCTCAGTAATTCACCCTCCACACTAGCAGTCAAGAGCAGTGGAGCACTTTGGGGAGTTGGTCTATGAATTTTCTACCTTTGCACTGAGGGTGCTTAGTTATTAGACACGCATACTGAAGTTCTAGCTCAGTACTGGCAGTGAGATGTCTTATGTACTAGTGTCTGACCGAAAAACTGCATACAAAACTCTCCCCTTGGACAGCTACTCTTTCTGCCATAGGCAATCTCACTGTGTGCCTTGCACATAACAAAGAGGGTGGTGCAGTAAGGGTGGCAGACATTGGAGTACTGTATGATGCTAACTGTGGCTCAAAATAAAGGATTTTGAGGAGAATTTCAGGGTATCTTTCCTTAACATACTTTTCAATGGCTGCAACCTTTTTAGATCATGTATTAAGGTAAAGCTGGAGGACAGCAAAAAGGAAAGTAAAATTCTTGCAGATGTTAGCATGAAGTTTACTGTTCCCTGACATCCTTTTTCTAGGATGCAAAAGAGCCCACATCGGATTTCATAGTTTCATAGTTTCATAGTTTAGTACTAGGCTATCTGCCCTGGGGCATTTGTAAGCCTAGCCATAGTGATGTGGCTTTTGCCACCCCATAAAATGGTACAAAATGCACAGACTATATTTAGAATACTGTGCCTCTGTCTAGTAGTAACACAGTGAAGGTCCCCTTATATAATAGAATTAGTTTACTGTGCCCCTGTCTAGTAGTGACACAGATGTGACCCCTGGGGTAAACTTAAGATCTCCCATCCACTCATCAAGATTTCTCTTAAAGAGAGTCAGTGAGGGGCTCTGCCTAACATGAACTGGGATCTTGTTCCAGAGTATGGGAAACCTCTGGGTTATGAATCTATCCCTCCAGCATGTCCTATTCATACTTGTGCCGAGGTTTAAGTCTTTAGCTCTCGTGGTTCTGATGGATTTGGATTTTTTGAGGTGGAGCATGTCCATCAGTTCCTGATTGGACATGGCCTTGTACGTCAGGCAGAGATCACCTCTGAGCAGGCGGTATGCTACTGAATAGAGCTGGAGTTTCTTTAGTCTGGCAGAATAAGACATATGTTGGAGACCCTTGATCCTCTTGGTGAGGTACTTTTGTGGTCTCTCTAGCTGTTGCAAGTGCCGGGTGAGGTACATACCAAATGGGGCATTGTACTCAATCATGAGTCTGATGAGGGAGGAGTATAGGGGTACAATGACATCCTTGGATCTGGATGTGAATCCCTTCATGATAAGGTGTGCAAGGTAGAATATTTTTCTAACCACTTGGGCAACGTGGGTGTCAAATGAGAGGTTGCTGTCGACTTGGGTCCCTAGGTCTCTGATTACTTTTTCCGTACTCACTGGGTTGCTGTCTATGTGATAATTTGTGGGTACTTTGTTTTTCCCAAAGGGGATGACTATACATTTTTTGGCATTTAGTTTAAGGCCATGACTCCGGCACCAGTTGTCCGTTTCTGTGAGGCCTTTTTGTAGGATATATGTGTCCGCTGGTGTATCGACTATGGTGCCTAGTTTGCAGTCATCTGCGAACTTTGTCAGCCACAACCCTCCCATGTTTGCTTTAACATCTGAGAAATAAATGCCGAACAAGAGGGGTCCCAGGACAGATCCCTGTGGGACACCACTTGTGGCTGGCTTTGAGTCTGACATTGCTCCAGTGATTTTAACTTTATGGGTTCTGTCCTTTAGCCAGTTTGCAACCCATCTAGTGACATAAGGGTTTACATTTAAGCTGTTGAGCTTATCTATGATGCCTGAGTGGGGTATTGTGTCGAAGGCCTTAGCCAAGTCCAGGTAGGCTGTATGGACTGCTTTGCCCTCATCAATGGCTTTAGTGACTGTTTCAAAAAAGTCAACCAGGTTCAAAAGGCAGGATCTGCCCTTTACAAAGCCAAACTGGGTGGGGTCAAGTGTCTGTAGGTCCCCAATGTCTCTGTGTATGAGTTCCATAATGATTCTTTCCATAGCTTTGCAGACCAGGCTGGTTAAGCTTATGGGACGGTAGTTCCCAGGGTCTGTAGAGGTACCCCCTTTGTGGAGTGGGACCACTGCTGCTGTACGCCAGTGTTCAGGTACATATCCTGTAGTAAGGCTAAGGTTAAATAGCATTTTTATGTGCGGGTTTAGCTCCTCTTGGAGTTCAAGTAGCACGCAACCCGGGATACCGTCAGGTCCCATTGATGCTGTGTTTTTAGCTTTGCTGAGGGCGGCTCTCACCTGGACATCTGAGATGACAGGGAGATTACATTCACCTGGGATAAGTATTTCTTCTTTTGGGGGTGAGGGAGGGAAGAAATTTGCACTGAACCTGTCAGCCAGAATGTTGGCAATATCTGTGGGTTCAGTATATTTTTTGTTGTTGTGAACTAACTCTGAGCATATCTGAGGGTTTCCGCCCAGGTTTCTAACATAGCTGAAGAAGGCTTTGTGGTTATCTTTAGTGTCCTTAGCGATTTTTCTCTCAAAGTTGGCCTTGGATGTTTTTATGAGAGAACGTAGTTTTCTGCTAGTGTTGGTCAGAGATGTCTTCCCTTTATGTGATTTTGCTCTGTCGTGCAGTAGCTTCCTTCTTTTGTTATACAATTTGTTTATGGCTGAGGTCCACCAGACAGGACGCTTGCCTTTGGTGGAGAGGGACTTGGATTTATTTGGGATTGCATGATCCATGCATTCTTGGAGATGTCCATAGAAGGCATTTGTGAAGGATTCAGCATTGTGGGATGTGGTATCCACTGGCCCAGTGGGCTTAAAGGATACCATCTCAGTCTTAAGAAGAGTGAGGTCTGCTTTTGAGAAGTTTTTCACTGTGGTCTTTTGTGCTGGGGGTGGAGGTGGGATATATATATCCAGGGTGATTAGTTTGTGGTCAGATCTCACTAGTGAGGGGTATACCTCCGGTGTGGAGCATTTTGTCCCCATGTTTGTGATGATCAGGTCTAGTATATTATCTCCCCTAGTGGGAGAGGTGACTAGTTGTTCCAGTGCATTTGAATTTATGAATTCCAGGAACCTTTGGGCTAGGGTGTTAGGGCTAACACTAATCTATGTTAGGGTAGTTGAAGTCTCCCAGTATGATGGTATTTTGTGATACATTCATATCCTCCAATGTCTTCAGGAAGGCTGAGTGGGTTTCCTGAGATTGGGAGGGTGGTCTGTAACATGCTACCAGTTGTATAGCAGTTTTGCCTATGGTTAGTTGCACCTGTATGGTCTCCGATGCTTCATGTGTTGCTACTAACCTGGAGGTGTGGGTGTCCTTGATGAATATGGACACCCCCCCTCCCTTTGTGGTTTATGGGTGGCCAGCAATAGCAGAATTTTAATCTGTTGAGGGAAAAACAACATGGACACATTTGAGGTTTCCATGAGAGTTGACAACAAATAGTAGAAGTTCTTTATCTAGCCAGGGGTTTCAGAACCCAGTCACTGTGTAGGCAGCAACATCAGAATCTCTGAGGCCTTGCCCAAATGCTCCATCCTGGAAGGAGATGCAGGCTGTCTGCATTTCACCTGTCAACTTAAATGGCCATTACAGGTGAAAGGTGGATTTTGAACATAATATCCAGACGCTGTGTGATCCACTTCCTTTTTCCACCCTCATCTGCACTTCTTTCCCTTTTATGACATCCCTTCATATCAGAAGAGGGCAGTATTACTAGATGCTTCAAACTTTTCTCAAAAAAGGGTGCTCTAGTATGTCTCAGCACACTAGGAAGGGTACTTATTCTACTTCAAGTTAGTTTTAATTGCCTAGAAAGACCAAGGACCTCAGGTCTATTTTAAATTTAAGTGGCCACAATCATATAATACTAAAACAAAAGTTGTTCATTGTGTTTCACAGCTGTAGTTATAAGTGTGTATTATTCTTGCTGTGGTAGCCCTAGGCTGACCCAAACACTAGAGATTTTAAGCCCTCCTCCAGGGCTGGCGGAAACACACACACAGAACTGAAAAAGCCCCAAGAGGAACAGAATGCCCTTAGGGACGAGGAAAACATGTTTATCCAGAAGGAGAGAAGGGAAGAAGAAGCAGAAGAAGGAGAGCCCCTTGGCCAGCAGGGCAAAAATAGTACAATGCAAGAGCTACAATAGAAGGGGTAAGAAGGGAGGGAGCAAATACTGCAACAGTGATGAGAAGGACATCTACTATTATGGTAATATTTTACACAACTGTCCTAAGTCCTTCCATATCACTGTTGCAGTAGTCTTTACCTTAGGGAGACATCAACAGCTCAAGAGGAAGCCTGGGAGGAGAAAGGTGCAGAATAGCCCTCTACAAATCCATGCAGGTTAACTCTGGCAAAGCCTTTCCTAGCGCTGGAAATAACACCCAAATTGTAACACTTAGTGAAAGTATGAACAGAGGACCAAGTAACAACCTAAAGGATGGATCTGGTATCCAGACCCTTGAAAAAAGCACAAGAGAAATCTACACCATTGAAAAAGCACAAGAGAAGGCAACTACCCTAGTAGAATGTGCACTTACCAACGAGGAAATACATTTTCATGAAAAGAATAACAAAAAGAAATGGCCTTAGAAATCCAGGATGAGATAGTTTGCTTAGAGACAGTCAAACCCAAAGTCATGGGATGAAAACGAGACAAAAAGCTGCTCAGATTTGCAAATGGCTTTAGTTTTATCCAAATAATATCTGAGCTGTATATGAAAATCCAAGGTGTGACGAACCTTTGTTGGCAGACTGTGGAGAAGGAAAAAAGGAAGGAAGGAAGATGAACAGACTAATTAAGGGATGACTCACTGACCACCTTGGGCATAAAAGAAGGATTAGTATGAAGAGACTTCCTGTTTCTGTGAAAAACTAAAGAAAGGAGGAATAGCCATGAGCCTGAAGTTCAGACATTCTCTTGGCTGAACTGAGAGCCACAAGAACAGTCCTCCAAGTACAATGTTGGAAGTAGGCTGAAGAAGCAGGCTCAAAAAGAGCCTGAATTAATTTCTCAAGTTCAAAATAGAGATCCCAGGAAGGCATACTAGGCTTTTTGTGAGGCCTGATATGAAAGATGCCTTTAAAAAAATGCTTGACCTCAAATCTATAGGCCAAATGAGGAGTCAAGGGCAGACAAGCACAAATTGCTGACAGGTGAGCTTTAACTGAAGAATATGCCAACCTAGCATAGGACAGATCGCACAAATAAGAGCGAACCAGAGGAATCTCCACAGATAGGAGATGCTGATGGTGAGAGAGATGTCAGAAAGAAAATTGCTTCCATTTGGACATATATGATTTCCTGGTAGTGAGTTCCTGGCCCCCTGCAGAGCCTGAAGCAAGTCCTCAGAAAACAGACGCCTGAAAGGGATCAAAACCCCACTACACAAAGCATCAGCTGACTAGTGGACAAGTGAGGATGGATAAGAGGTCCCTTGTCTTGCAAAAGAAGATCCACCTGCAGAGGTAATTTGTGGTGAATGCCCCTGGCCACTTATGAAAGAAGGGGGGGGGGGCAAATGCTGTCTGAGCCAAAAGGGCGTCACCAGCAAGGTTTTGGTAGAGTCCTGCATGATCTTGTGCAAGACGCATGGTAAAAGAGGAAGAAGAGGAAAGGCATACAGAAACATCCCCGTCCAAGAAAAATACAGGCTGTCCACTTCCCAAGCCAGAGGACTTGGGACTCTGGAACACAACAGAAGAAGTTGTCTGCTCACAGTGGAGGCAAAAATCTCTACCACAGGAACACTCCACCAATGGACAATGTCTAGGAACACGTCTCTTGTGAAGCATCCCTTTGTGAGCTTATGTGCTGGACTTGCTCAAGGAGCCTGCCACTAGATTGTACTTTGAAGGAATGTAAACTGATGAAGAGTCACTTGATACTGGACAGCTTGATCCCAGACCTAAAGAGCTAGTCTGCAAAGAAGAAAGGACCTTTGTACCTAGGATGAAACAGGGAATGAAAAGCCTGAAGAACCAGAAGTAGAGGCCTCAACTCCTTTATACCGATGTTGTCTGACGTCTAATGAGGAGGTCATAGATCCTGAACCTTTAGAAGGTCACAGGGGGCACTCTACTCCCTGTCTGAGGCACCTGTAAAGAGTTCCTGTGTTGGAACTGGAGCTTGAAAAGGAAGCTCTGTGTTTTATGAAAGTTGATGAATCCACCACCACTGAAACTCGAGCTTGAGAGAGAGGGAGGGAAGGAAAGGTGCCCGGAAGTCCAGGGGATGGCAGTGTTGAAGCCACACTGACCTGAGGTACCACTGAAGCTTCACCATACGCAGGCAGGCAAGAGGAAGCATGGGAGTGGTGAAAGCCATGAACCAAGGAACCCTGAGAAATTCCTTGGCCGTGACAGATGCCAGAGGAAGTAGGGATTGGGAAAAAAGTAATTAGAGACACAGCCTTGGGTGCAGGCAGAGATGCCAACATAGGAAGTGTCTGAAGTCTGTAGCCAAGGAAAATATGATCCTGGGAAGGTGTCAGAACTGATTTCTGGAACACCAAACTCTACAACAGGGAAGTAGTAAACCTGAGATACCAAAGTAGAGTGTTGGGGAAGGAGCTTGAATAAGCAGATTGTCTAGATAAGGAAAGATTTGAGTTCCTCAAATCCTGCAAAAAAAGCAATGATAGGAGTGAATACCCTTGAGTCACAGAGAGGCCAAAGGGAAAAGCAGACAAATGAAAATCTGAGAAAGAGGCAGAGAAACTTACAGATTTCCTGGAGGGAATGGATAGGGATGTGAAGGCATGCATCCTCGAGATCCTGAGATACCAGAAAAGCCTGAAAGTCTGCAGAGATATCCGAAAGGAAGAAGTCTTGAGAAAAGTGTTCAGCTGGGAAAGATCCAGAATTGGTCTCCAACTACCCTCCTTTTGTGGGACTAGGAACATTCTGGAATAAAATCCTTTCCCTACCTGGCAGGAGGCATTGCTTGTATGGTGCCCTGAGCCGAAAGAGAGTGAAGAACCTCTGGTAAATGAGAGACTTGTTCTTGAGGAAGTTGAAGAATGCCTGAAAAGGGAGGAAGGGACTTCCAAACCATGAAATATCCCTTACAGATGATGGAAAGAACCTAGGAGTCTGAAGTGATCCATGGTCAATTTGGAAGAGACAAGGAAAGAATAAGGGACAAGGGAACCTGGTAGAGGAAAGGGGGAAGCAACCCTGTCAAACAGAACCTAGCTTGCCCTGGAAAGCAGGTTTCTGGGTGTCAGGAGTCTGAGTAGACTTAGCAGGAGGCACATGGTTAGAATCTTTCTTGCCCTTAGGAGGAAGGTGAGACTGCTTATGAACAAAGACAGATTTGGAGGAATAATTTCTCTGAACTCTGGGAACAGGAGAAATAAAAATATGTTTTAGCTCCTGCAAAGTTTGCCCTTGTCATAGACTTGAAAAGCTCAGCAACAGCAGAACTAGAAAGGTTTTTGTTATCCAAAGGAGCATCTTAAAGTTTGGCCTTAATGTCATTAGGCAAAGCCTGAAGATGAAACCAAGAATAACACCTTATAGCTGAACCAAAGGCTGCAGCTCTGGAAGAGGCATCCACTGCATCACAGCTGCATTTGATTGAGTGGCAGGTAACCTGAGAAGTAGAGCTCAGCAGGGAAAGGACTGAAGCCTTACCCTCAGAGTCAGGAAGGTCAGAAGCCACCTTAGAAACCTGAGAAAGGACACCTATAACATATCTCATTACATAAGTCTGGTAGCTGATGGCCCTGAAGGATAAAGTGGCAGCAGTGTAAACTTTTTTGTCCAGCTTTTCCATAGCTTTACTATCCTTAGCAGAAGACAACAGCTTAGTAGAGGTCAACAACTTGGATGGCTTGTTAGGAGACAGTGACACTACAGAAGGGTCAGCAGAAGGTTATTTATAAAGATATTTGTGCTCCTTAGGCACTTTACAGAATCTGTCTGGCTTCCTAGGTACAGAAGACTGAAAGACAGGGGCTACAGACGCTGATGAGAAGGTATCCAAAAGGGTGGCCAGAAGAGGAGAAACAGCAGATGGTTTGGAAGACTCCATCTGTAGGAGCCCATAATATCTTTTTTGAATGTCGGAGACTTGAGAGCAATCCCACTTAAAATACTCTATCACACAGGCAATGGTATTCCCAAAGCAGACCTCTTCCAAAGGGGAATCTGAGCTTATGGGGGTCTCCTCTGAACTGTAGTCCAGGGAGGATGGGATTTGTGAAGAATAAGCCAAGGATTCTTCCCCTTATTCCAGATCCTCATCCAAGGAATCCAGTTCCCTAGGCCTCGAGTGAAGTGGAAGACGAGAAAGAAGCAGCAACAGAGACCACCTGAGGAAGCTTCAAGGCCATCAAAGCATTACATAAACTCTGAATGAACTCCTGCCATTCATCTTGTGTATCGTTAACAGCAAGGGAAATATGGTTTGTTTTTTGTTTCTTTTTCTGAGAAATGTTCGCTTGAAACACACTCAGAGGGTCAGATCCCCTGGTGTGACTCAATAATGGTTACAGGAGTCTTTTCTCTCATTAAGATCTGAGGAATCCTTCCTCGTCCCTCAGAGACAGTCAGCCAAGATTCCCCCTCTACGTCAGCTACACACATATGAAAAGTCTCTGAGGATGTGCAAGAAGCCGGATCTATAGCTGTCTCTAAAGGGGTTGCAGCAGAGGAATCCAAAGCAACCACTGGACAGTCCTCCGAGCTTTCACCAGCCTTGACAGAGATGTCTGGGGGAGGCTGGACAGCAGACAGATCTTAGGAGACAGCTGGCCCTTGGGATGGGAGGATTCTGCCAAAGCACCCTGAGCCAACAACTTAAGACGCTGGTTCTCCAGGTAGATGGACAAGGAGGTGAGACAACTACACAGGGTCTTAGGCATAAATGCCTGGCAGATAGAGCACTGTGTATGATCATGGGAAGCACTCAAACAGAAGAGACACTGGTCATGATGGTCTTTATGGGAAATCTGCTTGCCACACTGACATTTTCCCTTTCTGGATGACATGAACATAACAACAACAAAGAGAAAAAACCCTTATATGAAAACATGGCTTGGTAACCAGCACAGCAGAAAGGTGTTCAGACTGACAGTCAACAATGGCATTCAGACTGGAGGTAAAGAATTTCTGAGTATGTGCATCCGTATATCACCTTTATGCCCTACACCCCTTGAAAGGGAGGCATACGTGTGATGTACGATGCCTATAAGAACTAAAGGCTTTGGTATACTGTCCAGATGTTGGGTTGTCCTTGGCAGGAGTTACCTTCAGTAAAGAATACTGCAACAGTGATGTGGAAGGATATCTAATATTATCATTTCACTTCTATGATTTGAACAGTGCCTAAGCACAGGGTTTCTCCATATTTAAGGGTATGTTTGTAATTTGGCCTTAATAACCATGCTGGGGTTTCCTAGCTGAAAGGCTAATGCTCTAATGGGAAACATCATCACCTATCTGTCTAGAGGCTCTTGTTGGTCCAGTGTCAGTGACACTACCACCATATTCTGGAAGTCTTAGGTATGAGTCCCAAATAAGAGCTAATATTATCCTTTCACTTTAATGATTCTAACCGCATCTAAGCAAAGGCCTTTTTCTGCATTTGTGTGTATGTTTCTAATTTGGATTTAGTCACTATGCATGTGTTTTCCTAGCTGAAAGAATAAGGCCCTAAAGGGAAAACTCAAAGTCTATTTTTCCAGAGAATCTTGCTGGTCCAGTGATAGTAACACCAACATGTTTTCCTAGAGGTCTTGGGTTTGAATCCCACATGAGAACTAATATTTTCCTTTCACGTCTATGATTCAAAACTGAAGCAAGGAATTTTCAGTGATCAGAAAACATTAAAAAAGACAGAAATTTTGATATCTGTAATAAACTGCACCAAAACAGCAAGAGTATTTTGCAACGTTAGGGGCTGTTCTTATCTGATAAGTGCAACTGAGTGGCAATAAAGATCTGGAAAATATGGAAATGCTCACAGCTTTGTGGTTAAAGTTGAGGAGATGAAGTCTGGTAATGTTATATCCTGCTGAGCAGACTGAAATCTGGTGTTTTGGTCCGAGTGGTTGAAGAGGATAAAGCAGATCACTGGTTACATCCATCAGTAACTCAAGAGTATGTAACTCTATGCATGGCAAAGAATTTTAAGGACAGTGGGTCTCTCTCATAAAAGTATAATGATACTGGAATGTCCAGTCTCCTAGCGTTTCTATAACCATCACAAACCACAAAGATTAGGCTGATGCTGGAGCAATTTACATGTCTTAGAGACATCAGAATGTTTAGACTTTGACCTGTGATGTTCCCTGTGTTCTTATTGCCTTTTATAAGCACTGTGTGTTTCTTAATTGCCCTAAGTCAAGCAACTTCTTTTTGGCCAAAAAAGCCTGAACGGTGTTCTTGTAACAGTGCAGAATTACTGTATTACAGTCCATGAAGAAGAAGGAATGCATGTCATGCTTAACAAACCAGGCAGAAAAAAACACAAAGTGTTCCCATCTGCAAAGGCCAATAATGCAATTATTTCTGGCTGAAGCTGGAAAAAAAAATATGATATGAATGAAAATACAAGGGATTGGAATTTTAACTTTGTAACTGAAAATCGATTTAGTGAACAGTTAATAGGTAGATGTAGGGGTTTAGCTATTTGGTCATAATCTACACGTGTTGGGAAAGAACTGTAGGGTTTCAAACTGCTCCTTCTAATATGGGAGACAGGGATGGTTCAAAGAAATTCTTTGGATGCTGTAGGAAAATAGATACAAAATTATCCGAGTGATTGGCATTGCAAGGTAAGGTATCAGAACTATCTGTCACTTGTTCAGCTGGGCATGGTATGCTCTCACAGGGAACTGGCTTTGCTATGGATAAGCTTAAAAGGTCAAACAAACTCCATTCTGGCAGGATGCTACTAATATATTCAGCAATTCCACTGTGAATAAATAACAGGGCCCCTAATATGAATTATGAGGGAGAAAAGAAGTTTTACTTTCAAATCATGTGCTGATATTAAAAATTTTGAAATAAAGAAAACCAACTTAAATGGTAATTTCAAGATTAAAAAACGTGCCCACATTTCTGCTACCAATAAGCCTGAAGAAAGTCTTCCCAAACTAATTTGCTTTATCACTTTAACCAACTGCATTTCAGAAATACACTGTACCAATAATCTCTGTAAGCGTGTGACAAGCTGTGCAAATGGCTCGAAATGTAGCACACTTGTGTTTAATACTTTAAGAGCAAAAGGGTTCTATTCCCACCCTAGGTGCTTGAACTGATTTCCTATTACAGACAGTGTAGTACAGCACAAGGGGGTACAGAATGCCTGAGTGTAACATCTTTCAGAT
Organism: Protopterus annectens; assembly: GCF_019279795.1. Lineage (NCBI taxonomy): Eukaryota > Metazoa > Chordata > Ceratodontiformes > Protopteridae > Protopterus > Protopterus annectens. Next base: position 695,368,120 of record NC_056743.1, read on the forward strand.
GAGATGTTAAACTGTGGTCTCATCTGCAAAAGCTGATGGTAAACGATTCCACAGCACATATCGAAAAGAGAAGGGTTAAGTCTGCCCTAGTCAGTACAAATACCACTTTGGGGCTTACCTGAAAAGAGGTCATTGGCCTAATGAGACCAACCTGGTCAACAAAACGATAAATAAAACAAATAAATGTGATTTTTAAAATGGGATTTTCTTTTCTTGTTTAAAACACAGTGCGTGTTAAAACTGTGAACAATGCAATGCAATGCAATCTGGAGTAAACACATAACACTATTATATTGCTCTTGAAAAATTGCTTTTTTAGTAAAATATATCAATTTAGATATGTAGCTGCTCTATCAATAACCTACATGAAAAACAACAAAATTCATACATATTAAGTAGGATTAACTTATGATAATCCAAAATAATATATCCATTTTATTTGCTAGTATATATGATAATCAAAATGTTATACTCTTCTTCAGTAATAAAATAGCACATTAAAGATAGCAAGCAATGCTGTATACTCAACTTACTTTAGACTACTGGGATAAAAAAGTGGGTGTTGAATAAATAAAATTACTGTTAATATGAATAAAGTTTTGCACTATAGACATGGTCATTTTTACATTCTGCAGTTTAACTACATTTTTACCTTTGTGCTCAAATATTCACTTGTTCAGCAATTCTTTTAAGTAATATTAGAAGTCTAAACCATAGCTACCATGTCAGACAATGGATTTAATAATGATAGATACATACCTTATGTTCACTTTCTGAATCTAGGCAGCTGGTTGCCTCATCCAGTATTAAGACTTGCGGGTCTCGGATGAGTGACCTTGCAATTGCTATCTGCTGCTTCTGTCCCCCTGACAGCTGCCCTCCTTTCTCACCAACATCTGTAGAGATGTAGAGAGCAACATAAAGCATCTTCACAACTCGTGTTACTTCTTATTAAACAATAGCACTAAATGCTATGTTGTACTTCAAGTATGCCTTCACCAGACTGCAGAACAATGAATAAAATATATAAATATTTTTATTAGACAAGATGCTATTAATAAGAACTAACTTTTAGGGTGTATCTGGACAGTATACAGACACAGCACAGGATAATATACAACCCAAATTATATTCATGTTCAGATTAAGTACACAGGTAAAGTTGTACTGAGTGCATTTAAGAGAGTATTTTACAAACCACTCACAAATGAACAGAAATTACTTTTTGTTTAAAAAAAGTAGCTTACCATCCATGAAAACAAGGGTTTACATTTCAGTACTGCCATTTATATGTAACAAATCAGAGATGGATAAAAGTTTAAGAGCACTGAGCAAAAAAAAAAAAAAGAAAGAAAGAAAGAAAATTACTGCGGATATCTTGCATATACAAAAATGCTTCTAACCGAACTAGATGGGGTCAACAAGTCATCCAGCAGTACAGTGCTGTAACTACTACACTGCTGACTTGGACTCCAAGAAAATTAAAACCACAGTATGTGGATATCCTGCAGAAACAAGTGCTAGTACCTACAAGGCATATGAACTGCAGGGGGACCAATAATTCTGAGGTCTCACAAAACCTGTTGTGGATAATAAATCATTAGTTCCATCAAAGGTGATGAAGATGGTTCTAAGCATGGTATGTAGCATGCAGAGTTTGTGATATCACATGAAAGATCAAGTAGAGAGGAATGGTGATAAATACTGGTATAAAACCAAGGCTTGCAGTCTTAGGCTTTAGGCAATGTTGTTGGAACTGAGTGTTGGGAGAGGAATATGAAGTCCCCAGTGTAGCAAAGAAGAAAAAAAAGACTGCTGAAGTAGTGCTCCACACTATTTGCTGACCTAGTTTGTTCCAGGTGACAGTAAAGATGGCAGACAGCTGCATTTGATGGTACTTGTAATGGTGTTCCTTAGCAGCCTAGTTCAGAGTGTTTACATTGTGATAAGAGGCTACACAAGCTTCAGACATTCAAAGTTCCACTTTGCTGTAGGACTGTTGGCTGTTTCTCAAAAGTTAAATCTTTCTATACAACTCATATGTTTCCTAGGCTTAACATGGTCAAATATTTCTGTAGTAATTCCCCGTTTCCCTTTCAAGAACTGACTGCCATAGTATAATACCTGTCTTGTATCCTTTCTCCAGGCTTTGGATGAAGCTGTGGGCATTGACTTTCACAGCTGCTGCAGTCACATCATCTGTGTTGCAGGTGCAGAGACCATAAGAGATGTTTTCTCTGATCGTGGTAGCAAAAAGGATAGGATCCTGCTCCACGAGAGATACCTGTCAGATTGAAGAAAGGGGACAGAGTCATACAAAGTAACATGCAGTCATGAAGTTTGTCTTTTTTATGTTTACTTTACTTTACTGAACTTGTATTGCATCCTTAAGGAATACTCCGGAATCTCTTCCATCCCTATTCCTAACATTCACACCTGGCAAGACTATTGTTCCCATTGAAATGTCACATAGCAGGTGCACAATTACAACCATTTGTTTGAGAAGCACCTTTTGCACTTGGTGTGTGTGTGTGTATGTGTGTGTGTGTGTGTGTGTGTGTGTGTGTGTGTGTGTGTGTGTGTGTGTGTGTATGTGTGCGCGCGCGCACGTGCATGCATGTGTTGTACTGGGTGGGGCTTCTGCATGAATAACTGATGAGCTCCCTTCCATTATACTACTACATTTCCTCATCTTGACGTCAAAAAGAGGCAAGCCAAAATACTCAATGAAACTTCTTCATGAAATAATATCTTCTGTTATGCACATTTTTCCATGCAAAACTGAATTACTGAGTTCTCAAGAAGTTCCCTGAAAAACCTAATTTACATGGTAATCAACAGCATCCTGACCATCCAATATATTAGTAATAATTAGTTATTTTTACAGTTTATCTATAAGCAAACATAACTAGAGATCCAAGAGTAATAAAAAGATGCATAGAAACTCACCACGCCATTCATCTTTGAGTTGGCCACATGCAGTGGATTAAACAATTAGGTGCTTTCTTCTAGTGCTCTTCATAAGAGGCTTGAAACAGTCTAATATTCCCATACTTAGAAATGAAAAACAGTGTTTGGCATAAGCATTGCATTGCATGACTGCTGTAGGGGCAAGGAGCATGACACTGATCTTTAGTTCCTTGTTTTTTTTTTACTTTCAACCTGAATAGGATTCTGCTTGAAAGAAATCATATGTTGCAGTAATGTAAATAAACACATACTTGTTGCTTACACAGTGCCCTTCTGTAGCTGTTCACATTTGAAGAAAAGGGTGGGAATAAAGAATCATATCCACTAGAAACATCTGTCAGAAAAATTAGTCACCATAAATGTTTACATATATGTGTTACATTACTGTGAAGGGCCTTCTGCCATGAGTAGAACATTACAGAAAACCTCCAAAATGCATTCCCAAAGCATTCTTACTGTGTGTAGAATGAGCTCATAAGGTAGAATAAGTGCTTTAAGCAGTACTCTCAAAGTATGTTATACTTCTTGAGTGGAGATCCAAATTGCAGTACTTCATAAAAGTGTGAAATAACCACGTAACATGGCAGAAACATTGTGTGGTGGAACAAAACTGAAAAAGCATAAGAAGAAAATTCCTTTCTTTATTACAATGACTTCTGACAGCACTGGCCAAAGGCCTGTTAGTTTTTTAGTAACACAGAAGTTATGGAATAGAAAATTCACTTAGACATTTCTGACATTGTCTTTCTATCTAATTAATTTTCCTGTGTTCAAGGACTCTGTGGAGCTACAAATAAAGATGGTGGTAGAAAATGTTTTTACTTCTTTTCTGAGCTTCCAGAAAACAGTTGAAGGTGAACAGACATAGTAATATATTATATCTTATTCAGTGGGTCAGGAAGGGACTGAAGCTCAGTGAATACAGGCACTCAGTCCTTATGGAAAAAAAAAGCAAGAAGCTCAGAAATTCACTGAGATATGTGAATAATACCAGAAAAGCAAATCTTCTAGAATTAAAGTTGTGTAATAACGCAACATAACAGCAGATGTCTTCCTAATCATGGTTGTAGCATTACTAACTGATAGGATATCCTGCCAAAGATAGTCGTATTTTGGGCTTGCTCACCAAAGCCTGGGTCCCTCCTTGTGCATTACAGCTGACTAATGACCTAAGCCAAAAGGCAGGAGGGTACATAAGGGATGTACAAGTGTGAATTACCTTAGAACTTGCTTGCCCCAGACCAAACATTGAAGCAGAAGGAGAGGTAACTATTTACATATGTATATGTCCTCTTAGAGATAAGGAAAAAAAGATAAGAAAGTGATCTGTCTCAGCCAGAAAGTACAAAACAAGCCCAAAATGGGGAAAGAACCTGGGATGCAATACTGCAACAGTGATCAGCAAGGCATTTACTGTTAAGCTAAGTACTTACACAACTGTACTACGTTCTTCCAAGATTACGGTTGCAAGTACTAGTAACTGATGGAAGAGTACTAAAGCTGATCAGAATGACAGGAGCAGGAAGAAGTAGCAGAAATGTGGCACAACAAGCCCTGAAGAATGGACTTAGCAAATCCTGCTCTGGCTCTAGAAAACATATCCAACTTGGAATGATTAGCAAAAGTGTGAAATGAGGACCATGTAGCTTCAAGCCTCAAAAATAGTTCTATAATGCAAACCCTTTTAGAAGGCTCCAGAAGAAGCTCCAGCCCTAGTAAAATGAGCCTTGACAAAGGAGGGAATCTGTTTCCATGAAAGAAGTAACAAAAGGAAATGGCTTTGGAAACCCAGGAAGAAATTGTTAGTTTAAAAACTGATAGCCCACAGTTCTTTTCTTGAAAGGACACAAACACCTGGTCTAATTTCCTACTGTCCTTAGTCTTGTCCAGGTAAAACCTAAATTATCTAGGCACATCTAATAAATGAATAATTATTTCTCTGTATTTTGAGAAGAAAGAAAGGAGGAGGAAAGACTGATGAACTGGTTCAAGGATAACTCATTAATCAGCATGGACATGAAGGAGGATTAGTTGTAAGAGTAACCCTATCCATGTGAAAGACAAGGAAGGGTGGAACCGCCATCAAAGCTTGCAGCTCAGAAACTCTCTTAGTAGATGTAAGGGCCAGTAACAAAATAGTGCAAAGTTTTACGGAAGAACTGGCAGACGGCTCAGAAGGTGCTAGGGTCATTTTTTTTTCAGAACACAGTTCCAAGTCCCAAGAAGGAGGAACTGTCTTTCTCTTTGGCCTAATGTGCAGACACCTTTTTAGAAATTGTTTTACCTCAAAATGTGCAGAAAGGGATGGCTCCATAGGCAGAGAACAAGATAAGACTGACAAAGAGCCTTCAAAGTAGAGGATAGCAGGTCAGAGTTGAGTACCTCACACAAGTGAGACAGAACAGTAGGGTTCTTCTTGCACCACAAGGAAAATCTCTACCATTCTGAAACATACAATGTTCTAGTAGTTGGTTTTCTAGCCTCCTGTAAAACCTGAAGCACACCCTCAGAAAAGTGGTGTCTAAAATGAATCAAAATTATTTCATCAAAAGAATCAGCTGTAGAGTCTGGAGATGGGGGTGAATGAGAGAGCCCTTGTTCTGTATCAGCAGGTCCATCTTCTGAAGTAACTTGTAATGACTGTCCTGGTCAAATGGAAAAGAAGGGAGAACCAGTGCTGTCTGGCCAAAAAGGAGTCACCAAGAAGATTTTTGGCTTGCCCTTCAGATTCTTGGTAAAAGTGACAAGGGAAGGAAAGCATAGGGGAATCTCTCCTTCCAAGAAGAAGGACATGGCATCCATCTTCCATACCTGAGGGTATAGATCCATGGAACAGAGCAGGTTTAGCTGCTTAATGTGGGTGGATGGAAAAAGATCTATCTGTGGAATACACCAGCAAAGAACAATGATCAGGAAGACCTCCCTGTTTAGCATCCATGTATGAAGGTCTGCCCTGGATCTGCTCAATGTGTCTGCCGATTGTGTTCTTTCTCAGGGGATGTAAACTGCCTAAAGAACAAGATTGTGCTGAAAAGCACATTCCCATGCTATTAAGTTCAACCTGCAAAGTCAAGAAGACTTGGTACCCCCACCTGTTTATGCATCACATTACAGTGGTGTTGTCCATAAGGGACCTGGAGTCCAATGATGAATCAAGGACTGAAGACCCAGAGTATGAGCCCTCATCTTCTTGTCAGTTATATGGTCTTTCCTGTCCTTGTTAGTCCAAACCCCCCTGGTCCTTGATGTTGTTGGAAGAGGTTTCCCATTCTAGCTCAAAAGCATCCCTGTAAAGCTATTGGCAAGGGGAAGGAACCAGAAAAGATAATTTCAGATTAATGGAAATCTTTTTTGATCCACCAAAGTATCGCCTTAGTAAAGTAGGGCAAGATAATCTGGAAGTCTAGTGTGTGGCAGTGCTGAAGCCAATTTTTCTTTGGGTACTATTGTAGTTACCTCATTTGGAGTCTGGTATAAGGAAGCATAGGAATGGCTGATGCCATGAACACCAGACCTCTCAAAAAACTCTCTTGCTGAGGTCATCTGTAAAGGTATAAAGTTCTGAAGAAACTCTGTAAAGAAGAGAACCATGTCTAAAGGAAGGACAGGTGTAATTTTCCCAGTACTGATCATGCAACTTAAGATTATCAAGCTTTGGGTCGGAGTTGAAAGAGACTTTTTAAGTTCAAAGTAAATCCTAGCCAGTAAAGTTTCATTGTGAAGTCCAGATCCTTCATAAGAGCACTTTCTGAAGAAGCCTGGAGAAGTAAATTGCCTAAATGAAAACATATTTGGATTCCCTGAAGTCTGAAAAAGACTATGATAGGAGCTATACAATTTGAGAATTCCCTTGGGGCAACAGAAAAATCAAAGGGAAAAGCAGAACATTGAAAATGGAATGAAGAAACAGAGAACCTCAAGTAATTCCAGAAAAAAAGATAGGGATATGAAAGCAAGTATCCTTCATATCCAAGGTCAAGAGAAAGGCTTGCGGAAGGATCATAGGGAATAAGGACTGGGGGGGATTAACATTTTGAAACTTGGAACATTGAGAAAGTAGTTGAGAAAGGAAAGATTCAGGATTGGTCTCCAGGAGTCCACTTTTCTGGGGACTAGAAACATCCTAGAGTAAAAAAAACCCTGCCATACTGACAAGTTGGAAAGTACAGTTGTGTACCTACCATAAATGTAGATGTTCGAGTGTATTCACTGTTGCAGTCATTACAATTGGGTTATCCTGCTGGCAGGCTACCTGTAGTCGGCCTGAATTCCAAAGTCTAGGTCCGTCATCGGTTGCTGTCGCCTCTTCCCTGATGTCAGTGCGCCAGAGGTATAAATGATGCAGCCGACGCCATTTTCTTCAGTTTTTCTTGCCCCAGATGTCAGGTGCCCCCAAAAGGGTAGGCTAAAAATATGTCCATAAATCATGCATGCACCAAAGTAAATAATTCCTTCATCTACAAGCAAATATACCACTTAGGTTGTATAGAATAGAGAAGTACAGATAAGTTCCAGCAAAGATAAGGGGATGGTGGGTGGGTAACCTGGACTGCAACAGTGAACACACTTGAACATCTACATTTATAGTAGGTACACAACTGTACTATGTTCATCGTGTTTCACTGTTGCAGTCATTACAATTGGGTTGAATCCCAAAGCTAAGGTTGGGTGGCTGGAGCTAAATAGGATTAGGAGCGGCTATAAGGCCCTGCAGAACTGCAGTGGCAAAGTCTGCCCTGGCTTTAGAGTAGAGTGGTAAATGATAGTGCTTTGTAAAAGTGTGCACTGAACTCCAGGTTGCAGCCTCTAAAATGTCTTTGGTTGGAACTCCTCTGAGCAAGGCTGCTGAAGTGGCTGCTGCTCTGGTTGAATGTGGCCTAATGCTCTTAGGCACTGATTTGCCATGTTGTGAATAACAGAAATGAATGCAGTGGCTTATCCACTTTGAAATAGTCTGCTTTGAGATAGCCTTTCCTTGTGATCCTGCAGCATATGCCACTAGTAATTGCTCAATCTTTCTGAAAGCTTTGGTTCTGTCCAAGTAGAAGCGCAGCTGTCTGTGTATGTCCAAAGAATGCAGAAGTCTCTTACCCTTATTCTGTGGGTTTGGATAAAAGGTAGGCAAGTAAATAGTTTGGTTAAGGGCCACACTGGACACTACTTTAGGCATAAAAGTCGGGTTTGTCCTCAGAGAAACCCTATCTGGATGGAAAATGATAAAAGGTTCCACAGCCATGAGTGCCTGTAGCTCTGAGACTCGTCTTGCAGAGGTTATTGCTAGGAGCAGAGATGTTTTCCAAGATAAAAATTTTATGTCAGCTGTTGCGCTGGCTCAAAAGGAGGCAGGGTGAGTTTTTCCAAGACATAAATGAGGTCCCATGCAGGTATTGGTGATCTCCTTGGAGGCCTTAAGTTTTTGGCTCCTCTGAGGTACTGCCTTAGTAAAGGATGAGAAAAAATAGGTGGCTCTGTATTGTAATGAGCTGAAATGGCATAGGCATGAATTTTAATAGATGAAAAGGATAGGCCTTTGTCCAGCATCTCAGTTAAGTTTTGCAAAATCTGAGGAATATTTGGCACAATCGTGCCATTTCCTTGTGCCTGGTTCCAAGCACAGAATCTCTTCCATTTTTCTGCATATGATTTTCTGGTACTAGGCCTCCTGGCTTCTAAAATAACATCCATCACCGCTTTAGAAAGAGGGGTGGTTTGAATGACTACATTATCCGCCATGCTGTCAGATTTAAGGTCTTGAGTTGGCTGTGCCAGATCTGATTGTTTTGTTGGGTCAGTAAGTGAGGAATTTGAGGTAATGCCCATGCTGGGCATTGAGGCATGTTCCTTAGGACTGGGTACCAGTGCTGGCATGGCCAGTCTGGGGCAATCAGTATCATTTTTGGCTTCTCTTGTCTGACCTTTAGGAGTACCTTGGGGAGGAGAGGCAGTGGAGGAAAGGCATATACTGTTAGGTTTTTCCAGCTGAAAGATAGAGCATCCACTTTCCATGCTTGCTTGTGATAAGTCCTTGTGCAGAATGTCTGTAGTTGGCAGTTGTGAGGGAAGGCAAATAGATCTATGTCCGGGCATCCCCATTTCCTTGTTATCATGCTGAAGACTTGTGGATCCAATTTCCACTCATGGGGATCCATGAGATTTCTGCTTAGTCCGACTGCTATAGTATTTATCTTTCCTGGCAGGAATTGTGCCTGCACATGTACTTGGTAAGTCAATGCTGTGTCCCACAAAGTCATGGCTAGTCTGCAAAGGGGATAGGAATGAGTTCCTCCCTGCTTGTTTATGTACCACATAACTGTAGTATTGTCCGTCTTTATCAGTAGTTGTCCCGGATGAAGTTGAGCCTTGAAGGCTGTCAGGGCATTCTGAACAGCTAGCATCTCTTTGATTGATATGTAGATGCATTTGGCTTGTAGATCATGTGCCCTGAATACATTTTCCTGCCATGTGGGCCCCCCCCAGGCATAATCTGATGCATCTGTTGTTAATGTCTGCCTGGCTGTGGGTAAGGTGAATGGCTGCCCCTTGTTGTGGTGACAGGCCTTTGCCCACCATCGAACCTCCTGTTGCAGGCAAGGAATAAGGGTAATTATTGTTTCCAGGCTGTGGCAATGTTGAGTCCAAACACTTTTCAGGTACCGCTGAAGTTTCCTCATATGCAGTTTTGCATATAGAATTAGCAGAATGCAGGATGCCATGAAGCCCAAAGCCTGCAGAACTTTTCTTGCAGATAACTGGGCTTTTGTTGCAAAAAGTTTGAAGTAAGTAGTCAGTTGCCTTTATTTGTCTGGCGTGAGATAAGTCATCTGGGCAGTTGTATTTAAGCTTGCACCCAGGAATATTATCTTTTGAGAGGGTACTAGTTTTGATTTGTTTTCGTTTATTGTGTACCCTAGGCATGTCAGTAATCATTTTACAAACGCCAGATGCTGTAGTAGAATGTCCTTGTTCTCTGCTTGAATAAGGCAGTCGTCAAAGTAAGGATATATTTGTATTCCTCTTTGTCTGCAGAATGCAATTACTGGAGCCAGGCATTTTGTGAAGACCCTGGTAGCAGTAGATAAGCCAAAGGGCAGTGCAGAGAATTGGTAGTGCATTGAGCCAGCTATGAATCTGAGATATCTTCTGCATGATTGTCTGATTGGGACATGCAGGTATGCCTCTTTTAGATCTAAGGTTACAAGCCAAGCCTTCTTGCCCAGCATGGGCAGAAGCTGTTGCAAAGTCAACATCTTGAATTTTGGAATATCCAAAAATGTGTTTAGAATTGACAGGTCCAGTATTGGTCTCCAGGCTTTGTCCTTTCTGCGCACCAAGAAGAGTCTTGAGTAAAATCCTTGTCCCTGCTCTGCTCTGGTACATGCTGAATGGCCCTCATGTCCATGAGGGATGAAACTTGTTTTTGTGCCTCTGCCCATTGATTTTTTGGCAGGTCTGGCAAACCGTGTGCCCTTGGCAGGGTATGAAAGTGCAACTTGTAGCCTTGTGACACTATGTTCAAGACCCATTTGTCCTGGGTTATTATGTGCCAATTTTGATGAAAAAGTGCTAGTTTTCCCCCAATGGTGCTGCCATTAGATAAGTGCTTGGCGCAGGTAGGGGAAAGTCATCGGGACTGTTTCCTGTATGGCTGTGATTTGTCTTGTCCACTTTTGGAGGTAGAAGCATCCCATTGTTTAGACCTGTATGAGCCTTGGGGCTGGGATCTGCCTCTAGGGCATCTGTATCTGCCCCTTTGTGGCCTGTCTGACACTGGAAAGGACCAATTCTTTGCAGACCAGTGTCTGCTAAATCTAGGAGGCTGTACCTGTAAGAAATCCTTGACTGTTTGCATAGATTTTGCTTTGTCCTCCATTTTCTTCAACACCTCTTCTGCTTTAACACCAAACAAAGTATCATGCTGTAATGGAGCATCTAATAATTTTGCTTTAACATGATCAGGCAAATTCTGTTCCTTTAACCAAGCATGCCTCCTGATGACAGAACCCGTGACAGCGGCCCTGCAGGAGGCCTCCAAAGAATCAAAACCACATTGCAAAGTATGTTTTCTAACTTGTTCAGCCGCATGCAACAAATCCTGCATTTCTTTGTTTTCTGCATATTCAGAATTTATCAACATATTCTGTTTAAGCAGTGACATAATATATTGCTGATATTTAAGCACATGGAACTGGCAATTTAAAGCCCTTATAGCCAAGGTTGAAGAAGTGTAAATCTTTTTTCCCCATCTATCCAGTGCCCTAGAATCCCTGTCAGAGGTGGTAGGTTTTTTTGCAGTGGAAGCCTTGACCCCTTTGGGACCCTGAGGGAAGGTTTCTGGGTCAGCAGCAGGGTTTTCAAAAAGAAATTTATGTGAATCAGGAACCCTGTAATATATGTCAGGCTTAACAGGAGCTGGAGGCAGGGAGTCAGGAGTCAGACTGGACTCTGAAAAAAGATCATCTACAATGTCTAACACAGGTGAAATAGCAAGGGGCCTGTGCTGAGGTAGTAAAAGAAAATCTCTGAGCCTTTTCTTAGATTCTGAATAATCTTGGCTCTCCCAGTGGAAATGCTCCCTAAGGGGGTGAGAGATTGGCATAATGGTTAAGGTGTTAACCTTGCAGACACAAGGTGCAGGGTTCGATTCTCACATGGGGTAACTGGCTAGACTTAAAATGGCCCACCAGGGCAATTAGCCTAGTACTAATCTATGAATCTATGAATCTGTGAATCTATGGTATGCACAGTTTCCCCAAAAGAATAATCCTCAGGAGGAGAGGCTGAAGGGATATATTCTTCAGCATCAGAATCCTCATAGGGAGGAAGAGAGTATTTCTGATCAGAAGAGGAATCAGAAAAAATGGAAACCTGATCAGAAGATTCATATTCTGTCTCTTGCCTAGGCCTCTTTATCAGGAGGGGGATGAGAACCCCTGATCAAAGTAATTAGGTCTTCGGCCATTTTGAGCATCTGTTTTTTAGGCATGGAGGCCTGTCCATGTGGCTGTTGTACTTGTTTTTTTGTCTTTAAAGGTGCTTTAGTCTTTGCCTTTGAAGCTGAAGTCGTTTTTACATATAGTTGTGTAGGCCTGAAAACACCCTCAGAAGCCGATGCCTGCTCAGCAGTTCCGGACCCATCTGAGGGAATCGTTTCCGAGGTTCCAATACCTTGAGTATTCAATGGCCTAGTCGGACCCCACGTGGGAGTTGGTAGCGGCCTGCGACTCTAAAGTAGCAGGAGTCAGGGGCTGCGAAAGCACCTCGCTGAGAACCGGCGACTGGCTTAGAAGAAGCCTCTTCGTCAGTTTTGGACCTCGTATGCTTGCCCTTTTCTTTTTCTTTGTGTTTCTTATGAATTGCGGTAGTCGGATGGCTATCCGACGACATTGTGTAATTAAATCTTCTGTCAAAATAGTGAAATGCAAAATCATACCGACGCTTAATAGTGCGTTGGTTAAATCTAGCACAGAACCGACAATTAGCTACGTCATGGTCAGGGCCTAGGCAAGGAATACAATAGGAATGAAAGTCCTTATGAGGTATTTGCTTCCCACAAGAAATACAGTTATTAACTTTTTCTGACATCGGTCTGGATCAAGAAAAAAGTTTCCCCAATGGGGTACTTAGCTTTTAATGAAGACTTCGGATCTGAAATTCGAACATGAAAATCTCAGGAATCAGCCGAACGGCACTTGTGAACCACTTTTGCTTCGGGCATCGCGCAGCAATAAAGACTGAAGAAAATGGTGTCGGCTGCATCATTTATACCCCTGATGCACTGAAGTCAGGTAAGAGGCAACAACAACCGACGCTGGACCTAGACTTTGAAATTCAGGCCGACTGCGGGTAGCCTGCCAGCAGGATAACCCAATTGTAATGACTGCAACAGTGAAACATGATGAACATCTGGCTGACTATTTCCCTGAACTTGTAGGACCTATACAACAGGAACAACTAGAGCCAACTGATTTTTTAGAGGTTGAGGGATTTCAGAGAAATGGAGAGGAGACTTCCAAGACATTCTGTACCCCTTTTCTACAAAAGAAAGAACACACTTGTCTGTAGATATCCCCTTCTAGGCTGGAAGGGAAAGAGAAAGCCTTCAGGATGGGGGAAACTGGCCAAGGGAAAGTGGAAGATGCAAAAGGGGACAGTCATGAAGTTGCAGGTTTATTAGGAAAGGCAGGCTTAGATCCCTTACTGTCCTGCCATAATTTGTGAAATCTCCTCTTATTAGTCATTTTACCTTTTGCGGTTGTTTTTGTTTGCTCCTGTCAAAAGGAACTGCTTTATGGGGGTAATTACTCTGGAACTTAGGTACCAGGAAAAGGTAAGTCTGCTTCAAGTTCTGCATAATTTTCCCCTTTTCCTATAGGGTCTTAAATAGATTAATAGTTGCATATCTAAACAGAAATTGTTGGAGAATCCAATCATTTGACCTTGACATCCTTTGGCAAGGACTGGAGTCTTAACCAAGCATTACCTGGAATGACTGATTCTGATGCAGCCATTCTACAAGATGAACTTTAAATCAGTAATTTCATGCCTTCCCACTTAAAATGTTGCATTATCCTACCCTCAGAATTTCCAAAAGAGAGCTCTTCCAAAGGAGAGACAGGAGAAAGAGAATCTTCTTCATCAGAAGCCACTGCCAAAGGGGAATGGATCTGTGAAGAATGTGCAAAAGAATTCTCATATGAATCTTGATCCTCCTCCTTATAGGATGACTCTCTGTCTCTTAAGAAACGTAGAAAAATTAGGTACAGCAGCAGGCGCAGCCTGAAAATACTGAGGGAAAGTACAGTTGTGTAAAATCTTACCATAATGGTAGATGTCCTTGCCTTCACTGCTGCAGTATTCTTAAAAATATGGGATTCCCCTGCTGCAGAAGGGGTCTAAATTAGAAGAGACAAAAGGGCGAACGCTCTTTTGTCGACACGTAACACCCAAAGTCTGCAAACAGTGAAGTTACGGAACATTGATTTTTTTTCCCGAGGGGAAAAAAATCGCTGGGCCTTTCTTGGGACTTTGCTGTTTTCTCCACTGTGGTGCGATCTCGGAGTTGGCATATTTAAGTGGGGGGGGGCGAGGGTGAAACCCCCCCACTTTATTTTGTCTTTATACTTTTTTTTTTTTTTTTTTGGAACAGCGAATTTTTTTTCCCCCTGGGAAAAAAAAAATCGCTGTTCCATAACTTTGCTGTTTTCAGACTTTGGGTTTTACGTGTCGACAAAAGAGTGTTCGCTCTTTTGTCATTTCGTTCTTCTAATATAGACCCCCGTAGAAGCCCAATGTCCGACCAGTCTTCGAAAGACTCCTGAATTTAAAAGGTATGCCGGACATCACCATATGCTCCCTGCATAATGTAGGGCATAAAGGTGACATTCAGGCCTACCAAAAACAGAACTGATTGCCTCTGGAGGACCACCAAAGGAATCTTAAGATGTAATGTGTACATCCAGGAAGGTAAAAAACTATGGAGGGACCGAATACTGCAGCAGTGAAGGCAAGGACATATACCATTGTGGTAAGATTTTATATAACTGCACTATGCCCAAACATTCCCTGCTGCTTTATTCTTAAACATATGGGAGAGTGCCAAAGCTCAAAAGGAAACTTGGGAGGAGAAAGGGGCAGAAGAGTTCCTTAAAAAACTATGAAGAACTGAACTAGCAAAACCAGCCTTAGCTGCAGAGATACCAACCAACTTATAGTGCTTGGAAAAGGTATGCACAGAAGTCCAGGTAGCTGCTTCAAGAAGAGAATTAGTATCTAAGCCTTTGAAAAAAGCACCAGAAGAAGCCACAGCTCTAGTAGAATGAGCTTTTAATTGGAGAAGGAAGGCTCTTGCCATGAAATGAGTAACAAAAGGAAATAACCTTAGAAATCCAAGAAGAAATAGTTTGCTTGACAGCAAGTCCCAAAGATCTAGGATGAAAAGAAACCAATAACTATCAGATTTTCTAATAGCCTTAGTCCTATCAAAATAAACCCTACGTTGCCTATGCATGCCCAAAATGTGCAGCACCCTCTCACTGTCAGTTTGTAGAGGGGGAAAAAGTAGGCATATTAATAGACTGATTAAGTGAAAGCTCATTAACCACTTTCAACATAAAAGAAGGGTTAGTGTGTAAGGACACTCTGTCCTCATGAAAAATTAAAAAAGAGGACAAGCCATAAGGGCCTGCAACTCAGACACCCGTCTGAAAGAAGTGTTAACAAAAGAACAGTCTTCCAGGAAAATGTTGCAAGGAAGCTGAATCAGCAGGCTTCTCCAACACAAAATTAAGATCCCAGGGGGGAGAAGGATCAGGCTTCCTGGGAGGTCTAATATTAAGGATACCTTTAAGAAATTGCTTCATATCTAGCAGCTAAAGGAGGAGGAAAAAGGCAGACAAGCAGAAATAGCTGACAGGTGGGCCTTAACAGAAGAACAGGCCAGATGAGCATTGAGCAACTCACACAGACAACAGAGAACCAAAGGAGCATCTACAGTGAGTGAGTCCAGGTTATGAGACAGATACCAAAAAGAAAACCTCTTCCATTCGGATAAGTAGGATTTCCTAGTCGTAGGTTTCCTGGCCTCCAGCAGGACTTGCAGCATGTCCTCAGACAAAAGGCATCTATGAGGAATCAAAATCCTATGGAGCTATGTTCGCCTATCGAATTGCAAAAAACATGAATGGCTAAATATCAAACGTGAAACAGAGAACAGTAAAATTAACGAACAAGAACTTTCGTGAGAAAAAAGTCCAGCGAATGGTCATAGTTGGCCAACATCAAGAACACAACCAACCGAGGTTGGGGGCTGTACCCCCCCCCCAACTATATATATCAACTTCAAGATTGCACTACAGTGGAAAATAGGGCATATTTAATAAGTTTCCCTTCATTTACCTTATGCATTGCATTATTTCCTGGTTGTTGGCCAACTATGGACATTCTCTGGATTTTTTTTCAGTGGAAGTTCTTGTCCATTAATTTTATCATTCACTGTTTAGCATTCGGTATTTAGCCATTCACAGTTTATGCAATTCAGTAGGTGAACATAAACCCAAATCCTATCACCCACAGTGTCAGTTGAAGAGTGAACAGGTGGGGATGGATAAGAGATCATTTGTCTTGTGTGATCAGATCCACCATGTGAGGTAACTTGTGATGATTGCCCCTGACTAGATGCAAAAGAAGAGGGAATCAATGCTGCTGCGGCCAAAAGGGAGTCATCAATAAGATTTTGGGAGCATCCTGTTGAATTTTGAACAGGAATTTTGGAATGAGAGGAAGGGGAGACAATGCATAAAGAAACATCCCCTTACAAGAGAATGAGAGGGCTTCCACCTTCCATACCAGAAGACCTGGGACTCTGGGACAAAACAGGAAGTTGTCTGTTCAGAGGGGAGGCAAAAAGATGCACTTGAGGAGTACCACATCCATTCATGGGACTGAGTTAAAGACCTGCTCAGAGTATCTGCCACAATGTTCTCACCAGAAGAGATATAACCTGCCTGAAGAGTCACATGACACTTGACAGCAAGATCCCATACCAGAAGTGCCAACCAGCAAAGAAGATAAGATCTCATTCCTTCCTGCTTGTTGATATACCACATCACTGTGGTATTGTCTATGAACACCTTGAGAGGCCCTGGAGAAAAAAAGAGACTGAAAGGCCTGAAGAGCCAGCAGAAGAGCTTTCATCTCTTTGATACTGATGTGCTCCTTCTGCTGACAAGGCGACCACCCCTGCACCTTTAGGGAGCAAAAGGTCGCCCCTCCATCCCATATCTGAAGCATCTGTGAACAACTCCTGAGAGGGAAGAGGGGGATGAAAAGGAATCCCTGGATTCAGAGACAACTACTAAATCCACCAGTGAAGTTCCTGTCTGAGACAAGGAAGAGGAGGAACTAAAAGGCTAGAGGATGAGTGTGTTGAAGCCACACTGACTTCAGAAACCACTGAAACTTTCTCATGTGGAGTTTGGCCAAAGGCAGCAATGAATAGTGGATGTCATGAAACCCAGAACTCTCACTCCCTGGTGTTAATGGAAGCCAGAGGAAGAAGAGTGTGAAAGAAAGAAATGAGAGTTAAGACCTTTGGAGGGGGCAGGGATGCAAGCACTGGCGCCATCTGAATCCTGCAACCCAGAAAAACATGATCCTAAGAAGGAATCAGAGAAGACTTTTTGAAAAAAAAATGAAGATTTTGCAAAAGGGTCTTTGGATAGGATGCCTGAATCAAGTATTATCAATTATCAATTATTATCAAATATTTCAAGTAAGGAAATATGTGGATCCCTTGAAGCCTGAAAAAAGCTATCACTGGAGCAAGGCATTTGGTGAACACCATTGGGGCAGTAGAAAGGCCAAAGGGCAAAGTAGAGAACTGAAAATGCCAGGAAGCAACAGAGAAATGCAAAAACTTCCTGAAAACAGGATGAATAGGAATATGGAGATAAGCATCCTTGAGATCCAGAGATACCATATAGGCAGATCCAGAGACACCATATAGGCCTGAGGGAACAAGACAGGAAACAGAATCAGAAGGAACAACATCCACAAGGAAGGTACCTTTAGAAAAGTCCACAATATACAGCAGCACAATGCACCTCCTAGTAGGATTAACAACCCCCTGCTATAAAACCCACATTTGCAAGGTTTTTGTGCTAGTATACAGCTCAGCACGCTCCTGCTTGGTGCCCTGCAGAGTTCTACAGCAGCAGAGAGACAAAAGAGAGACTTTGGAGTGATTAAGTATCATTTGTCTGCATTTTCTTGCTGCCTCTAACTAATTCCATCTAAAACGCAGACTTTCTAGAGTTTCTGTGATTTAAAAAGCTTGTTTCAGCTCCATATTGTACTTATTTTACTGCCTGCACTTTAACAAAGTCATTTTGTGTTTAAATTACCTGTTTAACTGTTGCAGGCTACACACTCAAGTGTGATAGCCATTTCTGTGCATTTAAAGTGTTTTTTTGATTGTATCTGCTTTATTTTCTGAAAAAAAAATAATATACTTGTTTTCCCACCTTTCTAAGCTAGTTTAGTCCAGTTTTCAGGTTAGCGCTGAATTCAGGGCTGTGTTACAAGTTTCTGTGTTTGCCCATACCTTAATTGGATAGAAGGAAGTTTCTCTGTTCACTGTGAGAGCGGGAGCTTTGAGCAGCCTATCTGTCCCTGGAGGAGTGATTTCAGCCCAGAAATTAGTAGTTTATTGGCCATTCTGGGCTAATTTCTCTCTCTTTCATTTCCCTGCTATAAAACCCACATTTGCAAGGTTTTTGCGCTAGTATACAGCTCAGCAAGCTCCTGCATGGTGCCCTGCAGAGTTCTACAGCAGCAGAGAGACAAAAGAGAGACCTTGGAGTGATTAAGTATCATTTTTCTGCATTTTCTTGCTGCCTTTAGCTAATTCCATCTAAAACACAAATTTTCTAGAGTTTCTGTAATTTAAAAAGCTTGTTTCAGCTACATATTATACTTATTTTACTGCCTGTACTTTAACAAAGTCGATTTTGTGTTTAGATTACCTGTTTAACTGTTGTAGGCTACACACTCAAGTGTGATAGCCATTTCTGTGCATTTAAAGTGTTTTTCTGACTGTATCTGCTTTATTTTCTGAAAAAAAAAAAATATATATATATACTTGTTTTCCCGCCTTTCTAAGCTAGTTTAGTCCAGTTTTCAGGTTAGTGCTGAATTCAGGGCTGTGTTACAAGTTTCTGTGTTTGCCCACACCTTACTTGGATAGAAGGAAGTTTCTCTGTTCACTGTGAGAGAGGGAGCTTTGAGCTGTCCATCTGTCCCTGGAAGAGTGGCTTCAGCCCAGTAATTAGTAGTTTATTGGCCATTTTGGGCTAATTTTCATCTCTTTCATTTCCCTGCTATAAAACCCGCATTTGCGTGGTTTTGCACGCCGGGCAGCGCCGGTTAGCTAGGGTATAACTATTCCGGGCTCCACAAAGTCTACTCTTCAATTTTTCCCTTGGAACTAGACAAACTTTCAACTTAAGCACTCAAATCATTCACTTCTCATTCCTGCCCTTCCCCAAAACTCATAGCAAGCACTAATAAACCTTAGTACTAGACCCAACTATACTGTAGAGAAGGACAAGGCTCTCTATTCGACCTTACCAGCCAATTAGTAAAACAGTTCACTGTACCTATCCAGGCATGTCCAAAGGGCACTTTCAGGTGTACTCTCCAGTCCAACTGGTGAATCTGGGCATTTTGAGGCAATGTTACAATTGCCTCATATACACAGACAACCCTCTCCTCCTTCCACCAAACACTAATACATGCGAGAGATGCAATTATACAGCCAAACTGGAGGATAAGCTCTCTCAACCCAAGACTGGACCAGGCAGTCAAGATGAGAAGGGAATTACTTGCATCACACCACCAGTCTCACATAAACCTATGAAACCAGCACTGCAAAAAACACACATAAATACACAAAAACATACTCAGAGGCTCTAAATAAAAATCTGCAAAAGCAACAGAGACCTCCAAAGCAGACATCCAAGCAACCTCCACCACCCAACACAAACCATGAAACACATACTTCCCAAAACCAGTGTGCCACACAATCACAGCCCTTAAGGCAAAATAACATACCCAACACACTAGTAATAGGTGACTCTATAGTCAGGCACACTGACGTCCCACTCACTAGGCTGAACAAGGAGAAGGCTACTGTTAGTTGCCTGTTGGGTGCCAGGATCTGCCACATAACACAAGCACTCAGGTCACTCCAGAACAAGTACAAATATGACTCTGTCATTGTTCATGTTGGTGTGAATGACCTGAGCCGTACCTCCCTGGACTACATGAAAAGAGACATGGAGGAGCTCTCTGATCACATAGCCCAGGCTGGTATGACCCTGACCCTGAGTAGCATCCTGCCCTCACCAAGAAAGATACCACGGTATAGAGAAACAAATTATCAATTTCAACAATTGGCTAAGCTTCTGGTGTCATTCAAAGGGGATCCAGTGTCTGTCAGCCTGGGATGACATGTTCGACAAGCCACGCTGCTTTGCTAGAGACGGCTTGCACCTGTCACCCTTAGGCTTTTGAATACTCGCCAAGGCTCTTGCCACCCCCATAGTGCCTTTTTTAGGCAAGGCTGAAAAGACAAACCCACCACCGTAAATAGCACAAGTAACAAAAAACTGAGGGTAATGCTGTTCAATGCCAGAAGTCTAAACCTCAAAATGCATGCACTCGAGGCACTCCTCAGTATGGAGAAAATCGATATATGTGCAGTAACAGAAACCAACCTGGTTTAAGGCTCCAAAGAGCACCCCAGCACTACTAGGCTACAACTCATACCATACATTTCAGCCACAAAACCCAGACTGAAATACAAAAGGCTGGGGAGTATCCATATTCATCAAGGATACCCACACCTCCAGGTTAGTGGCATAGCACGATGCTTCAGAGATCATCCACGTGCAACTAACAAAGGGCAAAACTGCTATTCAAATTATAGCTTGCTACAGATCACTCACCATGTCCCAGGACCCCCACTCCGCATTCCTGGAAACAATGGGAAGCATAAAGGTCCTACCAAACACCCTGATATTGGGTGGTTTCAATTATCCAAACATTAACTGGGAGAACTACTCAAGTACGAACTCCCTGGCCCAATATTTCCTAGATTTTATAAACTCAAACACCCTGGATCAACTGGTTAACACCCCCACCAGAGGTGACAACATATTGGACCTGGCCATCACCAACATGGGCGACCAGTATTCCACACCAGAGGTCAACCCCTCGCTGGTTAGATCTGACCATAAACTAATCACTCTGGATATCCACATTCCGCCACCACCCCTGGTCGAAGAAACCACCGTGAAAAGCTTTTCAAAAGCAAACTTCACATTACTTAAGACCAAGGTGGGAAGTTCCAAAGCCCTCATGCTAAAGGATAACGCTGTCCAAGCTGCAAAATCCTTTACTAATGCACTCTACGGGCACCTACAAGAATGCATGGATCATGCTATCCCAAACAAAACCAAGACTCACTCCTCCAAGAAAAGGAAACCAGTCTGGTGGACCCCTGCCATAAACAAGCTATACAATCGAAGGAGGAAACTAGTACAGAAAAGAGTAAAATCCCAAGAAGGGAAGACATCCCTGATCAGTATCAGCAAGAAACTACGTTCCCTCATAAAATCATCCAAGGCTAGCTTCGAAAGAAAAATTGCCATGGACTCCAAAGATAACCACAAGGCATTCTTTAGCTATGTCAAGAATCTAAGTGGCAATTCTCAGATCTGCTTGGAGTTAGTGCAGAATGGCACAAAATACACTGAACCGACCGATATTGCCAACATCCTGGCAGACAGGTTCAGTGCAAATTTCACCCCCCTCTCACCCCCAAAAGGGCCCATAACTATACCAGAAGAATGTAGTGCCCCCAAAATCACAGACACTCAGGTTAAAACAGCCCTTTCTAAAGCCAAAAACACAGCATCAATGGGACCAGACAGTGTCCCAGGCTGCGTCCTACACAAGCTCAAAGATGAACTAAACCCTCACCTAAACACACTATTTAAACTCAGCCTCTCCACAGGCTATGTGCCCACAGAGTGGCACACAGCAACGGTTATTCCGCTCCACAAAGGTGGAGCCACAATGGACCCCAGGAACTATCGCCCTATAAGCCTGACTAGCTTGGCCTGCAAAGCTATAGAGCACATCATCATGGATCTCATTAACAGAGACATTGGAAACCTCCAAACACTGGACCCAACCCAATTCGGCTTTGTTAAGGGCAGATCATGCCTCCTAAACCTGGTGGACTTCTTTGAGACAGTTACCAAGGATATAGACGAGGGAAAGGTGGTCCACACAGCCTACCTAGACCTCGCAAAGGCCTTCCACACTATTCCCCACTCAGGTATTATAGACAAGCTCACCAGCCCGAACATAAACCCCTACGTCACGAGATGGGTTGCCAACTGGCTCATGGACAGAACCCACATGGTAAGAGTTGCAGGAGCTAGGTCTGACTCTAAACCTGTAACAAGTGGCGTTCCCCAGGGCTCAGTCCTAGGACCCCTCCTGTTCAGCATATACTTTTCAGAGGTACAGGCAAGCACAGGAGGGCTATGGCTCACCAAGTTCGCAGATGACTGCAAATTAGAGGCTATAATTGACTCTCCGACTGACACAGACATCCTCCAAAAGGGTCTCACTGAGACAGATACCTGGTGTCAAAACCATGGTCTCAAGCTAAATGTCAAAAAGTGTATAGTCATCCCCTTTGGAAAAAACAAAGTACCCACAAACTATCACATAGGTGGTAGCCCCCTAAATACGGAAGACGTAATAACGGATCTGGGGACCCAAGTAGATAGTAACCTCTCCTTTGATAACCACATTGTCAAAGTGGTTAGAAAAATCCTTCTATGTGGCCCACGTAATCACAAAAGGGTTTGCATCCAGATCGAAAGAGGTCATTGGGCCCCTCTACGCATCACTCATCAGACCCATCATAAAGTACAATGCCCCATTTGGGGATGTACCTTACAAGACACCTGCAACAACTGGAAAGACCACAGAAGTTCCTCACCAAGAGGATCACTGGTCTCAAGCAGATGCCCTATGCAGCCCGACTGAAGAAACTCCAGCTGTACTCGGTTGCATATCGCTTACCCAGAGGTGATCTCTGCCTGACATACAAGGCCATGTCCAACCCAAAATTGATGGACATGCTCCACCTAAAGAAAACTATATACCCTCAAGCAACATGCTCCAGGGATCTAAACCTCACCACAACAATAAATAGGACGTGCTGGAGGGATAGATTCCTGTTCCGGAGACTTCCCATGCTCTGGAACAAGATTCCAGTCTACATTAGGCAGAGCTCCTCGCTAACCCTCTTCAAGAGAAACCTTGACGAGTGGATGGGAAACAGAAAGTTTACCCCAGGGATCACGTCAATGGCTCTGCTGGACAGAGGCACAGGGTACTAATCTAAGGGGGCGGCAAAAGCCAACACATTCCAGCTAGGCTTATAAATGCCTTCAGGCAGATAGCCTAGTACCTACCTATGAACCTATGAATAAACCAAATGTAAGTATGCTGAATAAAATCCAGTATGGAGTTTGAAACACAGCCAGTCTTTATTAAAATAAAAAACAAATAAGTGAGCACGTTCATTAGTGAAAAACCTGTTTCATTAGACCTTAATACAACATTTTTTCTAAATATGTCTTATATAAAACTTTTAAAACTGCAAAAACCAATGACAGTGAATAAAACTTATTACATCATTCAATTACTTAACTTCTTAAAAGGGCCACTATGAAATACACTTGCTAAAAGGCAATGTCATCCCCAAAAATGTATGTCTCATACTGCATCAGTAAGAACTAAATATATACATATACATACAAATAATCTATATAAAACATATGTGTATATGTGGCTACCTATGTAAAAATGTGTATGTGATAAAAATGTGTACATTTTGAAACACTGATGTGTACACATTTTCATTTAAATAATGTTCTGGCTTTTAAAATGGGCTTAAGTGTCCATTCCGACCCATTTTGCCATCCGCCTTAAGTCTAATAATCCATTTTATTTCTTGAGCTTCTGTATAATTAAAAAGATCTCCCTTGCGTTCACTGTCCTCAATCTTTTCTATGACAATAAAACTGAACCGATGCTCAGAAGAGCTATTAGCTCGTGTTTGGCAAGTGCATCGTTCACATTGTGGGTGGTAATACTATGTAGATGTTCTCTAATATGATCTTTCAGTCTTCTATTTGTCTTTCCATTGGCTAAGAGATGAATAGTCACACGGCTCATGATTTGTCCAGAAAGGAAGGCTTCGGAGTCCCCGAGAACCAAGAAGCCTTAGCAGGAGGAGCCCGTTTACCACTCTTCTTACCTTTAGTAGAAGGTCAGGATTGCCTGCGAATAATGGCAGGCTTAGCAGGGTAGTTTCTCTGAAATGTACGCACAGGAGTAGAAAACAGTTGTTTAAGCTCCCGTAGGACCTTATCCTTATCCTGAAGGGACTTAAACTAGCAGCAGCATCCCCAGACAAAAGTTTAGAATTTAGAGGAGTATCCATCAACTTACCTTTAATATCATCAGATGGAGGTTGGAGCCTAGGCCAAAAATACCTCTTGATAACAGAACCAAAACAACAATCCCTTTAACCCTATATAAGCTATCAGGTTTCTTGGGAGCAGGGGGGGGGAGAGAATATAGCGCATGACAGGCACTGGAGAAAGCATTCAGTAAAGCAGCCAAAACAGGAGGAATAGCTGCAGGTTTAGGGGAGTCTAACTGCAGCAACTCATAGTACCTCCTATGGATATCAGAGACATGAGCACTATCCCACTTAAAAATCCATCATCCTAGAGAGTGTGTCCCCAAAGGAAATTTCCTCCAAAGGAACATCAGGACTAATAGATTCCTCCTCCTCTGACCCATAGTCCAAAGGAGTGGGAATCTGAGTAGAATAAATTAGGGATTCATCAGCAGAATTCAACTCATCCTCAGAAGAATCCTTGTCTCTAGGCCTTTAAGAGGAGTAGAGGACCAAGGAGGAACAGGAACTGAAACCCCAGGAGGAGGCTTTAAGGACATTAAGGCAGAATATAACCCTTGAGTAAAAGCCTGCCACTCACTTTGTGGATCCCTAGAAGCAGACAAAACATGTTTAATTTTTTGTTTCTTTTTTAAGGGAATGCCCTGAGTAGGCTCAGACCCAGGATGACAGCCGAGAACCGCTGCAGGAGCTTCTTCCTCAACTAAAAACTGAGGAACTCCCCTATGAGAAAAAATCAACTGAGGTTCCCTCTGAAAGTCTGAGATGGATGCCTGCAAAACGTTCAGATGTGCTGCCAGCTGGATCTTCACCGGCCTGCAACATGGTCATGGCACAGAAATCTGACAACACAGCCAGGTGAGCCTCCAGATTCAGTGACCTTGGGAGAAACACCTTTCAGAGGTCGGACAGTGGAAGATTCCAGATGTACCTTTTTCACCTTCTTTCATAATGGCTGGCCCTCAGGGTGGGAGATTCCTTCCATTGTATCTTTAGTGAGTAGCTTAAGATGCTGGTTCTCAAGATACAAGGAAAGGGAAGAAAGTCTACTGTGAAGGGTTTCTGGAACGAACACCTGACAAACAGAGCAAGACATATGGTCATGAGAAGCACCTAGACAAAAAAGACACTTAATGTGGCAGTCTCTATGGGGAATCTGTCTCCCACACTAGCATTTACCCCTCCTGGATAACATTAACACCCAAGGAACTCAAAAAACCAAGAAAAAAAACAAAACCCCCAACATGGCACTTATCTTCCAAAAACAGCAAACAGGTATAAGAAGTCACTGGAGAACAAAATGCATTCAACTGGAAGAAAACAGATGCAGGTAAACACACTGACTATGTAAAAGATACATTCAGACTGGCAGCAAAGAAGTTCTGTTTTTGGCAGGCCTGAACATCACCTTTATGCCATACGTTACACAGGCAGTGTATGGTGATGTTCCCCAATCCTTTTAAATGCAGGAGTCTTTGGAAGACTGGCTGGACATCAGGCTTTTGCAGCAGGGGAATCCCAGATGTTTAAGAATACTGCAGCAGTGAATGTAAGGCATCTTCAAAGGCATAAAGGCTTTAAACAGTCCCAAGTAAAGTCTTGCCAATCTTTTTCTGAATATCTTATAGCCTGAGGAGGGGAAGTATACTTGGCCTTTTGCTTTTTCTTTATTGGGACTTACGCTTAAACATAATGTGGAGGATCACAGCCCTGATATACTTCTGTCAGAGAACCTGGTATCTCCTCCAACTAAAATTTGCAGAATACCTCCTGGTCCCTTGGAGATAACTAGCCAGGGTTCCCTATTCCTGTCTAAACAGACGTTCGATCAATCACACAATGTGCAAATAGGCTGCCCCATATTGGCCTCCAGTAGGGGTCATGAATGAAGACAAAGGACTAACAAATCACACAATCATTATAGTTATGTTCAGTGCTAAGGCAAACAAACTTCTCATGATGATCCTTGTGCGGAATTTGCCTCCCGCAGTCACATTTCCTTTTCTTGGATGACATGTATAACAATTAAGAAATGCAGTAAGAAAAGGAAGGGTCCTCAATGGGGTACTTATCTGGCTACAGGCTAAACAGCTGTACTACTAGCACGTCTCACAGACTGAAGAACATAGGATCATAGGAGATTACTATGCTAATGGCCCTGGGGCCCTTACAAGCTTAGCCAAGAGTTTATCCCCAAAAAAGAAACCTTAGTCAGCACCTGTCACCCCCTGTCAATAAGGGACATACGTGGAACCCCTGGGACAAATTTATGGTTTCCCATCCACTCATCAAGGCTGTGCTTGAAGAGGGTCAACGACGTATTTTGTGTGACATGTATGGGGAGTCTATTCCAGAGATGGGGGCGGCCTCTGGGAGACAAACCTATCCTTTGTTAATATTGCATATTAGATTTAGGCCTTTTGATTCGGTATTGCACGAGGAGTTAGATTTACAGACATGGAGCACCTCTAGTAGAGCAGGGTCTAAGATTGCCTTGTAGGTGAGACACAAATCACCTCTGAGCAATCTGTACGATACTGAGTAGAGTGATTTGACCCTGTACACATAGGGCAGGTGTTATAGGCCATGGATTCTCTTTGTGAGGTATTTCTGTGGCCTTTCCAGTTGGTGCAGGTGTTTGGAGAGGTACATACCAAATGGTGCGTTGTACTCAATTACTGGCCTAATAAGCGAGGAGTACAGAGAGGTAATAACCTTTTTTTCTGGATGCAATCTCTTTACGTATGAGATGAACCAAGTAAAAGGCTTTTCTGACCACTGCCACTACATGATGGTCGAATGTGAGATTGTTGTCAACTTGTGTACCCAGGTCTCTCACCACAGGGAATGAAGCAATGTTCTGCTGTCAGGCTGTCAGCAAGGAGGTTCTAAGGTAATTTACACTTGTATATCCCTTATGTACCTTCCACCTTTGGACTTAGGTCATACATCAGACACATGGCATGAGGAAGGCGCCTAGGTTTTGGTATGCTGGCTGGACATACAGCTACACTTGGCAGAATATCTCATCAGTTAGTAATACTGCAATAGTTATCTTTCAAGGACATAGCAAGCTTTTAGATAGTTCAAAATTTAGGCAAGACAGAATGTTACAAGGCCTGAAATGAAGAATTCTGTTCAAACACTACTTAACTATCCTGTGCTGGAACACATTTCTCCATCCTCTAGACTACAAAAGTTTATAATGGCCAAATAATGTATCCTTGATGGTGAAGTAACTGAAACCAAGATAAGAAAATGATAGAATAAGAAGGAAGATGGTATTCTTAGTTCAAATGAACAGCTTTTTTACCTAATCCTATAACTGCCCTAAACCGAGGTCCTTTTCTAGAACTTCAAAAATAACCAGAAGATTTAGTGAGTAGACAGAAATCATTGTAGTAGTAATTTAGTGGAAATTTAAACAGACTGTTCTGTTCCCTCCACGTAAGAGAGTTACAGTGATGGCTTTATGCTGGTGTCTCATCCTTTTACCAAATATTAATAGTCATAATTAAAACCGGTACCACAGAGCTGATCCTGATGATCTTGTTCCAGTGTATCAGGAGTGCACACACTTTTCAAAGACCCTGAAGTTATTTTTTTTTTCTTAAGCAAGGCTTGAATAAAAAGGCAGTACAGTTGAGAGGGTAGCTTCAGATTTTCGCAGCATGTCCAGATTTTTGCCTCATATTTTTGATCTGTTTTTCATAAAATTGTGTTTTTTCTGGCAAATCTATGGCAAATCACTGAATATGAGCTTTAGACTTCATATTATTCAGAAAAGTTATACTAATGCAAAACTTGTTGTTCTATCAACTTTGTAAGCCTGTAAGAGCAAAATTTCAAAGGTGTCCCTATTTTGGGCCTAAGTCCCCTATTATTTGCAACTTTGCCCAAATTTCTTGCTCTAAGTCTAAAGTCTAAGATTTTGAGAGGTATGGGGGGGGCCGTAAGACGGAGGTAGGGGTGTATGTGTGTCATACCTCTCAACTGTAGAGATTTTCACAGAATGTCCAGATTTTTGCCTTTTGTTTTTCGTCTGTTCCTCATAAAAACTGTATTTTTTTTTGACGAACCACTGCGATGATGTAAGTATTAAAGTTACAAACAATTACCTGCATTTGAGTTTCAGACTTCATAGCCTTCAGAAAATGCATTCTAACACAAATCCTGTTATTCTAGCAACTTTATAAGTTTATTAGAGCAATATTTAAAATGTGTCCCTACTTTTGGGCTTTTGTCCCCCCCCCATTATGACAAGCGTTGTCTAGATTTACTGCGCTAAGAGGTTGACAGGTATGTTTGGTGTGTGTGTGTGTGTGTGTGTGTGTGTGTGTGTGTGTGTGTGTGTGTGTGTGTGTGTGTGGGGGGGTGTAGGTTGGCTGGAGGTGTGTGTGTGTGTGTGTGTGTGTGTGTGTGTGTGTGTGTGTGTGTGTGTGCGTGCATGTGTGTGTGTGGGGGGAGGGAGGGGTGTGTGTGTGTGGGTGGCTAGGAGGGATGTGTGTGTGTGTGTGTGTGTGTGTGTGTGGGAGATGGGTGGGAGGGAGGTGTGTGTGTGTGTGTGTGTGTGTGTGTGTGTGTGTGTGTGTGTGTGTGTGTGTGTCGTAAGAAGCATACCCCTCAACTGTCCAGATTTTTGCAGAATGCCCAGATTTTTGCCCCATTTGTTTGTCTGCTCCTCATAAAAATGACTGAAGTTACTAAATAATATCAAACATTTGAGATTTAGACTTCCTAACCTTTAGATTAGAAAAATGCATACTAACACAAATCCTGTTACTCTAGTATTTCTATGTTTATAAGAGCAATATTTATAATATGTCCCTATTTATTTTAGGCTTTGTCCAGATTAGCAAATGGTATCATTATTGTGGTATAGAATTTTATAGTGTTAGTGGCACAACACACAGCATACTTGCATTTTGATGCAGTAGGTTGTGGGTTCTACATTTTTAATGTAACATAGGTAATTTATTCTTCAAGGACAGCAGGCACTGAATTTGTAGATGAAACACTGAAATATAAACGTGTTTCCTAGCAGCAACCTTTTCATTAGTTACAGATCTCTTTACTGTGGATTTATTCAGATGACTTTTACTTCTGCAGAGATTAGGCATATTGACTGATATTGGTGGATTGTAATGACAGAAGTTTGAATGGCCTTTTTTGGCTGAGATGTTCTGAAATGGGTATTTTTGTCATTACTGGTTCATACGTTTTGTTTCATTGGTTTCTGGAAAAACGTTAAAAACTATAAATTTAAAACACACTCTAACAACTGGTGCTGTATTTAACAAGGGATATAATTTAATTATATATTATAATTTAATTACACATTCAGGAAGGTGAATCAAATAATTTTTGCATGGTCCTAAAATGTGTGCAAGGGACCTATGATTTGAAAAACCCAAAAGGTAAACATAAAATCCGCCACTGATTAGATACATTTTCTTTGAATGTGGGTTTCAATGCTGTTTCAGTGAATGTGAGTTTCAAAGGCAGAGAAGTTTTAATGCTTAAGCCTGTTTTCATTGTGAGACTGCATTTCTTTATTTAGCAAATGTCTGTCAGTGTTTGTGCTATAAAAATTGAAATAAAAGTTTTAAATTAAATCCAAATATCTGTAATCATTGTAGAAGTAAAGCAGAAAACAGTATTTACACTGCAAGTTTTCAACAGCGTTTATGGTAAATGGGGATAATTAGCCAAGTAATGGGACAATGGAATGGTTGGGGGGGGGTTGGGGGTTGACCCAAACGCAACTTATGCGTACCGCCACCTTTTTGTTTACAAATAAAAACACTGATAATATGTAGTACATTCTTTAACATTAACTATTAATATCAGTCTAAAAACACAATCCAAAATATAGGGGTCCACCAAAATATTTCCTTTATAAAAGGGGTCCTCCAGCTTGCAAAACCTTGGAACCACTGATCTAGTGGAAAAGAAAAACAGTGTGAACTGTGACCTAAGCTATTCAGCAAGGCACCAAGATTCCCAAGAAATGTAGGCTACAGTCAAGAAAATAAGTTGTCTAATTTACTTTCAGAGAGTCCTGCCATGTTTGTTGAAATAAATTACGGCCATTCTGTCTGACATCACCAAGAGTGGTTCATCCTTCAGAAGAAACTCCAAATCCTGAAGGGCTAACAGAAGTGTCCTCAGCTTGACTCCATCAGGTCTGAACCACAGCTACCCAAACTGGATGACATATCCAAGATAATGAAATGCAATGAAGAAAAAGGCAGAAAGGCAAAAAATCATCTCCAGGTTGTGAAATGTCAGCAGGGATATAAGACCAAGAGCACTTTTGAAAGGGAATTATTGTTCTGCAACTGCTGGCATCAAACAGTCCACTACAGCAGCTACATGTGCAGACAAGCCAATGTCACTATAACCATCACCTCTGCTATAAGCCCTAAGGAGGTGTAACAGAACATGGGCTTGAACTTACCCTCTGAGATATAAGCCAAGAAGCCATACTCCTGTGCCCCTGAAATATTTCAGCTAGAAGGAAGGCATGGCCCTGGACAGCATCAAGTACAGCTCCTATGAAGGACAGACACTTTAGTGGAAATAGGGATGACTTCTCCAAGCTGACAGTAACCCCTAGCAAAGGTAGCCAGGACAAAACTAAAAGTAAGGTATCCCTATATGGGGCTTTAGCAATCAGTAATTTCAGTGTGAAAACACTATGAGGTTTAAAAGCTGCCGAGGTTTTGTCACCATAGCTAATATATACGCAACTGCCTTGGCAGAAGAACACTAAAGCTGATAGTTAGTCTCAAAACACGGCAACAATGCAACCACTGGCAATGCATGGTCCACTGAAGGATCATAAAAAGGCTAGCTACTACAAGTCCAAATTGCCAAAGAAGTGCATGAAAATCCAGGAAACAATATCTCTTGAATCCCCTCCAGTAGAAAATAGCCTCAACATAGTGTTGCACCATCTTGAAAATTTTTACAAACTATGCAGGTGGCAGGGGTTGACTTCTCACAGTTTGTTTTGATTTTCAGTTACTGAAGTCATGGGAGACTTCAAACCAGCTCTGCTGGAAAGAGATAACTGCTAGGGGTCTACAGCAGGCAGTTATCCAGATGTGGAACACAAGAAGGTCTCTGCTGTAAGGCCTCCAAATCACTATAACCAACACCTTGGTAAAACTTCTGTGTCAGACAAAAAGCCAAACAGAAGCCAATTGTCTTAGGAAAAACACAGGAACATTCAATGAGACTCTATATCATGACATGCTAACAGGGACTCATCATGCCTCTTCCTGATATCCAGAAGTCCAATGAAAAAAGTGACATGACAGTGTCTTGGATGTCTATGCACACCTCTGCATAACTGACATTAAAGCTTTAAATTATGAGTTTTGGAAAAGGCTGATGAACACTAAAGTGTTGGAAATGAAATAAATGAAAGTAAAATCACTTCCCTTGTTCCCCTACCAGAATGTATTTCACACCCTTTGTACAGCTAAAAATGGGTCTGACACATGAGCTTCTGTGATGCTGTCTGGTCTTTTAAAGGATTACTAGCTGAGGAATAATTATTCAGTCCTTCACTAATTGCTATAAATCACAGCAACTCTCTATGACATCTAGGGCTCATCTATCTCAGGTAATGGACCTCTACTGTATAGAAAGTCTGCAGAACTGACCTCCCACCAGGGCAGCTACCTATGGAATACCTAGAGTAGAACTACTGTTGGGACAACAGAGTTAATGAACGCTTAGTGACACTGGATGGAAGATGGAGATCCTGAAGCTTAGTCTACCACCTTAGGCATCTATATGCCTTTTTCTTAGAGATGTAAAAAACAAAAGTTGGGAGCATCACACACTTTCTCCATGGTATAGCTTTGCTCCTTTGCAAAACCTCTAGAAGACATTTAGGTCAAGAAACACCAATGGTTTGTTTTGTTTTCTTTTTTTTTCTATTAATGTAGGTGTACCTATGTCACAGTTTAAATTGTGATTTAATAAAGATGTTTAACAAACAAATACCAGGGTGATGGAAGCATCTAAATGCAGTATCCAAGACTTTATGAATGATTTTTTTATTAAAAGATAGCAGGTCAAACCATGATGCTCTGTATGAAACAATACACAAGACAGCTGTCTTAGCCACCAAAAGTACTGGATCAGAAAGTTGTTGATAAAAAAGTTGAATTTCAAAATGAAAAAGTAAAAAAAAATTCAACATCAGAAACTTGCCATTGATTCTAAATCACTGCTCACATAACCTCAGGAAAAGGGCATAGTCTTTACCTCTGAGGGATTATGAACACAGATATGTAATATTTAAGCAACAGAGGTTGAGGGTGCCCCAGTCCCTAAAATGAATGATGCATGTGTCACCCTGCAAACAACAACATTTTTGCATTTTAGTTTTATGTTGTGCTGATGAAGATTTTTTGATGAATTTCTTGTCATATACCTATTGACCACTAAGCCATGCAAAAAGTATTCTGTTAAGCTTCACCATTCCTGCTAAGCATGCCCAAAACATCATAAGAGATGGGTGTGTAATGGGGTGATCTGAGCATTTTGTCATCTGCTTCTGTGAGTGAAAATACACCCAACATCTGATGCCTCCATCACATTTCTGGTCACCATTACATCTCAGGTCTCCAGAGAGGATCTACAAGCAGGCAATGTACCCCTGGATATGCACCTGTAACACTTCCTTGAAGACAAGAAAGTAAGGTCAGCTTCATCATTCCTCTCATATTTCATTTGACTGTCATAATCAGGGTTTCGTTCCTCAATATCATTCTGAAATTTTCTTTTTTTATCCATGTTGTCAGACATTGACTTTTAATTTGATTTTCTGACTGGCAGCTTTCCACATGGGAGATCCAACACATATGTGGTATCAAAAGTGCAATAAACGACATACACTCCCATCTGAGAAGGTCTGTGCAGTAGCTTCTCTGTGAAAACATGATCCTCAGAGTCAGAAACAATGACTTGGTTCACTATAGAAGTCTTAAAATCACCACACATGACAAACATCTAAGGGACCTCAAGGCCAGTGTGACTAAAGAAAATATATTCTCCCCCAAATCTGTCAGTTGCCTTGAATTGCTTAAATGGTGGCAAAGTGGCCAGATCCTATGACTTCTAAGACTTGTACTAAGCTAAGGAAATCACAAAGAAATCTGGCTATGGATGCCTTTCTAACAGAAAGGGCCATCTCAGTTTCCATGGCCATTAACAAACCTCTACAAAGGTGCTTTCAGAACAAAAAACAATATACCTGTGGACCAAAATCAAAGCTGGGACAACAAGTACTAGTCTGGTTACCTTTAAGGCACATCTTGATGATTTGATAGGTAGACATACATTTATACCAGGGTTATCATGTACATCCTTTCTGATATGAAGGTACGCACTAGCTAGTGCATGAAAAGGGTGCCAAGAAATATTAAGTTTGTCTACTGAAAGGTCTATATGGCTAGGCATGTTATGATAACTTTGATCACTTGCATAATAGATTCTATGTTCCTAAGCTTATAGATCCATCTCTATCCGCCCAGACAGGCAAAAATTCACTTTTAGGAATGGTAGAGGAATTGGTTGGCCACTCTGAGGTGGATCTTATCTTCTGGAGGGACTCCTCAAAACAGTGATCCCTCAGGTGAAGGATTTCTAAAACACGGGAGCTCATTACACCTATCCACCATCAGGAAATAAAACTCCAGCACTTCAGACTATTTAAAAGCAGAAAAATAAGAAGAAAAGAAGAAAATGGTCTCTTCCTACATCCCCTACTTCAATACATGAGACTCTACTGCGTCCCATAAGCAGGTAGCCAAAACTAGTTACACAGTAAACACTGGTTTCATGTACACTGGGAAGATACACAGCAAAACTGGCACATAATCATAAATGTTCACTACAGGGCAAGTCATCCAACTTGCTGAACAGTGGTCTCCCATGCCTTCATGGCTATTTACCACCTTATGATTAACAGGCTTGTGAAGTCTAGCAATGGAAACAGAAATACCAAGAGCCAATAATCTGATGCAGGTAAACCTATGGGAATGTTTTCAGTCCTCACTAGCATGCACTTAGCCCCTAAGGGAGAAGTAGAGGGTTTGATCCCTTAAGCCTACAGAATGGTAATGCATCATTTACTAAAGATATTCCTCACCTTCTAATGGAACAGCAAGACTTTATGTATAATGGGAGGTAACAAACGAGGATACACCTTTCTGTTCAAACTACTGTATGAAGATGATGACGTGAACAGCAGTCTTTGCCTGAAGAATAATGACCTTGACAACAGAATAAAAGTCAGTGCTGCAAGAGTGAACTTCATAGAACAGCCCGTCCTAGAATCTTTACATCTTGTTATCTTGCATGCTAGCTTTAGTTATGGTGACAGCTGCTACTGGCATGCTGAAGCACCAGGCAAAGCAAGCAACACTTCTGAGAGCCCTGACACAAGGTCTGACTCCTGCAGAGACACTTGGAAGGTCTATGCTTTACAGGCACTGACAGCTGGACCCTTTCACTAATGAGCACTACAGACTCACACTGTGTAAGATACTGGAAAGCAATGATTATTACTGGATTGTTTATGACTCTTAACCCAGGTGCAGGGATAAAAGGGGTAAGCTTCAGAGAATGAAGAGACTTGAGATTTAAAAGGCTACACAACATCTCAAACCAAACCTCTCCTTCCTCGTTAACCTTTCCTTTAGTTACTTCAAGCTAAATGCTTCAGTGTTATGACTGTTGCTCTTGATGCTATAAGATGTTTTTGGATTAAAAAACTGCAAACTGGTTAACTGTTTCATACTGCTTTAGTAGAAATGGAGGTCTCTCTCTCTTCTGTGATTTACAACACCCAGTGTCTGGTCTGTGTTTGATATTTTAGTGGTAATTGCAAATCAACCACAATATAATGTGATATCATATTAGACCATTATTCCACATGACCATAATAATTGCTACAGTCAATATACACTTAGATCTGATCAAAAGCTACTGCTTAGTCATGTTAATACCAATAACCCTCTTGCATAAACAAACACAAAGCAACCTTATAATTTTACCTTTGAACGTAAGTACTTGTAGTCATATTCATGAAGTGGCTTCCCATCCAGCAAGATCTCTCCAGAATGAGGTTCATAAAACCGTTCTAAGAGACACACGCAGGTTGACTTTCCACCCCCTGAAGGCCCCACGAGTGCTGTGATCTCACCAGGATTCACTTCAAAGGACACATTCTGAAAGAAAAATATCACTGTAAATACCCAGCCATGATAAAAGATATCTGGCACTCAATGTTCTATGTGCATGCACTTATTTTATCACAATTACTAGCACCCATATATTTTAAAGATACAATTCATTAGATGATCATCTAACATTCAATTCCTTATAGGACTGGAATTTTTTTTTCCCTGTTTTCCTGTAAAGGATTGGGAGTCTGATAAAGTGACAAATGAACTGAGATGTATAGAATGAACTGCAGAAGTAAAACAGCATATGTATTTGGCATGGAATAAAAGGTATCATGGATGGTAACTGGTGATGAAGAAAAAAATAAGGCTGATGCTGGCTCTGAGGTTGGAGAGGAAGCCAATAAGTTCTTGTTGAGCAGATACAGTACCTGAATGCTCAAATGCTGGAAAGAATGTTAATGACATACTTAAAAGCAGAAACAGAGGGTTAATAAGGAGGAAGAGAACCATACTCAGAGGGCAGCTCTTAATCTTGTGACTGTGAGATGGGAAGTGCCCACATCTAGATTTGGAAGGGACAGGGAAACAGTCTAAGCTTTGATAAAAACTAAACAAGTACAAACAGTGAAATCTGCAATAAAGAAAACCAATCCCTTGACCTAGTCTTAACATATGCAGAAGGCATGACAAAGATAAGACTCAAGAGTACCAGACAACAGTGGCCACACCACTGTATATTTTACCATCCCTAGAACAGTATTGGAAAAAGTCTCAGGACAGACATTTGGGATTACTGGAAATTAGGCATCAGTTGGTTAGAAAATAAAATGTTGAATAACGTTGAAAGATTGTAAAATCTAAAACCAGTGAGAAGCTTTGGTGCTGCACTGAGGAAGGAAACGAATTAAGAAACAGGAGGTGTGCAAAAAATAAAATAAATAAATCTTGAATGATGTCCCCTCTCCTTCAACCCTCACTCTGGTGATGAGGAATGAAAGGGCCAATTGGCCAAGGGAGGAATGGATGATCAACAGGAAGCATTGGCAAAGAACTGTAGAAAAGAGATGAACAGAAAAAAAAGGTCAGCAGCTAGAATTGAATTTATAATGTTTTAAAAAGTTAAGTTACCTTAAGCTGCACTGATGATGAAAAAAATGAATGAAAATAAACAACTTAAGCTGAATCTTGCTAGGCAGTATGAACAAGTGGTGGAAAGAACCAATAAGATGTTGAGGTGCGCAGAACAAGGAGCAGCGTCTTTTTCAGGTTCATAGATTAGTAGTAGGTTAAGTGCCCTTATGACCTATTTTAAGCCTAACCAATTACCCTAAGTGAGAACCAAACCCTGTACCTTATGTCTGTAAAGTAAACACCTTAACTATTATGCCATCCCCAGACAGGATGATGTTGATTTTCACACAGTATGCTGATAAATACAAAAAAAAAAATAAGCATATGAGATTTGGGGGACATAAACTGAAAGATGAGTATTTAATACAGCATACAGTGATTGAAACTGTAGACTCATTTAAGGACCTGGGTATATGGGTAGATTCAGCTATGAGTTTTTCTAATCATATCAACCAGTTTAATTAATGATGGTTATAAAACTACAGGTTGTATAAAAAAGATTTATAATGTCTAGGAAATCAAAAATAATGAAGTAATTGTTTGTTAGTTACATTAGACCCAAATTTGTGTATGGAATAACAATATGGAAACCCTATAAGAAAACAAGCATGAATAAATTGGAAAGAGTACAGAGGAAATATACCAAGGGTGTCCATGCATGTGAAAATTTAAGTTATGAAAGACTAAAATATCTGAACTTGTACAGTGTCTCTTACATATATTTAAAAGGAGATCTTATTCAGGTGTATAGGGCATTTAGAGACAACTACCTCTGGGAATGTTTGGGGTTATCAAAAAGTACTAGAGAATCATCAGATAACCTATGGAGAAGATTCTATAGGAATGAGAAGTGTACTGATTGGTTCTCTGACAGAGTAGCCAATGCATGGAACAGACTACCAAATTACATTAAAGTAAGTACTAGTTTAGATATTTTTAAGAACAGCCTGGACATTTACTGTGTGAACAAGTGTTTTGGTATATTGGCACACTAGAAGGGCATTAATGGCCGTGCTTGAAATATCTGAATGTATGTATATATTGTAAAGGACACTGGTAATGAAGCTATGTGTACAACTTTGTAAGACACTTGGATGAAGGGAAGTTAGGCTGGTAGAAAGTGTTACCAAAGGGGTGAGGGATATGGATGGTCAAGGTTATCAGAAGAGACTCAGTTGTACATGAACACATTAGAGAATAAAAACAAAAGTGAAAGGGGTGTGCATCAGAGATCAAAAGATTTTAGATATTCAGCACATAAAAACATACGACGAGATGACATCTCAAGATTAGCTTCTTCTACAAAGTGTTTTAACATATGCTAAAATATATGCAGAACAATCAGTAATTCTTCTTATAAGAACATGCCAAAATTCATAAATTGGCTATTTGGATCTGTTTATAATAATTATAATATGAAGAATGCTATTTCCCTTTTATAGGGTGACTTAACTTATAAAATGACACCCAAATCAATTTGTCAACATATTACTAAAGGAAATCTTTACATATTATCCCCAGAAAACAAACTAATGTCTTATGCACAATACTGGAGAATATTCAGTAGGACGTTTCGGAACAGATCTTTCATAACACCTGATAAAGTTGCAAAGATTGACTCCTCAAAAAAATTAATCATGTTGGAGATGTCAACAGAAGATAAAAGCTGACTGGACTCCTATCTTTTATGACTGTACTGCTATTAAAACTTACTGAACTGATATAAATAATTTTCTGCAGGCTATACTTACAGACTATCAACTGAAAAATATCCACACACCAGGTAACCAAAGGGAAGAAGAACAGCAAAGTCCTCTGTAGAAAACACTCCTCTATTGAATAAAACCACAGTAGTTTATATGCATATAGTAATAGTACAAGGGTATGTTTCTTTTAATTGTTAACAATGTAAATTTTAAATAATGCAATTAATAGGCATTAATTGGTTTATTGTCAGATGTATATGAATGCTGGGAAATCTTGATGGTATTGTTCTGAAGAAGTCCCTATGAGAGGGATGAAAGTGCTTAACTACTGTGGTTTTATTCAATAAAGGAGTGTTTTCTACAGAGGACTTTGCTGTTCTTCCTCCCGTTGGTTATATTTACAGATTCCTTTGCTTTAACTAAAGCTTTAATCTTATTACATGTAAATGAAAGTATTTACTTGAATGCAACAAGCTTGTATTTATTTTGGACAATACTAGCAATTGTCAGAAAATGTATAACCAGGAGGTGGAATTCCAATACAATAGCTACACTGGAGGATTTTTTTACCCTTGTTGAAGAAAACAGCATAGATGGAAATCAAGACTAAAGAACTCAGCATTTATCCTAGGCCATTAGTCAACAATCCGTGGAGAAAAGTTTTATTACTGATAGATACTCTACAAATGGATTCTGTCTCATTCTAATAATCATATAACAAAACTGATTATCTTTGCTTCATGAATATACTGATTTCTTTACTTATGTCAGGCTGAATGTAAATACTGTACATAGTATTTAATTTGAATTTAGAATATATTATGTATGATGTAACATGTCATTTGTTTGGAAATAAAAACTGAGTAAAAAAAGTGAAAGGGGCATGAAATGGATATACTACATTTTTTTGGAAATAATGGAGTCAAACAGATAATAGAGTTAGGGAAATTATGACAATGCAGCAGCTAGAAGGGGGAATATAAGGAAATATTACTTGTGAGATAAGATCATGGAATGTATTGTCAGAGGCAGTAGTAGAGTTTAAGTCATGAGAGGGGTTCAAAGTTCCCTGGACATAGACACAGAGTGGACAGCTGTGTAAGGGCTAAAAGCAGCAGGATTCAAACAAACTCTACAAACCACAGTTCTTACTATGTAAGGAAGTTAGCATGCAACCTAACCATGTCTGCATCTCCTTCTGAAACTATGAACACATATCTGAAACACTCTGGCAGTATAAGATATCACAACCTGCAGCACCACAAACTCACCTGGCAACATGTTAAAAGAGTAATACAACACCCAAGAGCATGTATAACTCCTGCTAGGTATACATAATCTCTACCTCTTACCTCTGTAGTCTAGACCCTGTGGAGTCAGAGTACACATAAAATCTGTTTGTTACAAATTTCCCAAACTTAGGCAGCAGCATAGATTGATTAGGCTGTTGCCCAAGTTTGCTCAGTAAATCTAACTAAACAAGTTTAATCATGTAAAATTTGCTAAAAAGTGAGTCAATGACATAAATCAAAACAGTCTGCAATAGTTTTATTTTGCTGCTCTTGGCATTTAAGCCAGTTTTTTTTTCTCAAGCTGTGTTAATTAAGTGGTATATTTTTTTTCAATAACCAGCCTACTATTAAAAACAAACTTATGTACTTATCATAATGATACAGCAGCACTGTCTGATTTTCACCCAGTTCAACACATGGGTTGTTGGATCCAATTGGATCGCACCTCGGCACAACCTCTGAAGCTTCAGGGATCCATGGCTCTGACTCCTTCCCTACATAATTCCATCTAATCTACCTTAGTACCTAAGATCGAGTTTGCCCCACCAACTAAAAATTTAGAGATCTAATAACCCTTTTAAGGTTAATTACTAACTTGATAGGAAACATCTAGCACAGGATAACAGTCTGAAAGAACTGTTTAGAGACAGGGTGCAAGTGAGATCCATGTCACCAGAAGTCAATAGATGATAATTTGGAGGGGGCAGAAGGGAGGTTGAACCTGACAAAACTCAGACAACACGGATCTGTCATTATGTTAAGTACATAACTTTTGTATCCAGTGTTGTCTACTTTTGTCCAATTCAACACATGGGACAGATTCCCAATCTATTTTTACCTGGGTGGCATCAAAGAAGCATGTTCATGAGAATGATGGAACCAAAGGAGAAATGTGATCTAGACTGTACATCCAATTTATAATAAGGCACATAGATGTGAACTATTGACCAAGATGCAACAGCACAAATATCAGTGGGAAGTCTTTTCATAAAGGCTGTTGAGGTGGCTTTCGCTCTTGTGGAATGGGCTTTTGGCTTAGGCCCTTTTTTGTGTACAGAAAAGAAATATAATTTGCTAACATCTTGAAAGCATAACCTCTGAAACTGCTTTCTCAATTTAGGTCTAGAAAAGGCAATAAATAATTGGCCAGATTTCCTGAGGTGTTTCATTCTAAGGAGGTAAAATCTGAGTTGGAGATGAACATCCAACATATACAGAGTATAGTCAAGTATATTCATCTTTGCTGAAGAATCTGGGAAAAACACTAATAGGTTAATGGATTGGTTTAAATTTGCTTTGGATGCCACCTTAGGAAGGAAAGATGCATTAGCCCTTAAACAAACTCTACCCTTGTGGTAAACCAGTTAAGGGGGTTTGCAGAAAGTGTCTGTATCTCTGAAATTCATCTGGCCGATGTAACAAGACACAAGAAAAATTGTCTTCCAAAAGAGGAACTTGAAATCTGCTGGTTCAAAGTTGAGTTAATGGTTTGAGCAAAATAGTAATATCACATTTAGAGATAATGGGTCTCTGATTGGGGGTTGTAGAAGGAACGCTTCCCTCAGAAAGGCTTTACAGACTTTAAGAGATGCTGTGGAGGTATCATTCTGACCTATGTGAAAATATGAAATTACAGCCATTTGCACTTTGATAGTAATAAAATTGGAATCACTGTGGAAGAGCTCAGTCGGAATCTCCAATATGGAAGGGATGGAAGCAGAAAAAGGATCTATTCCTTTCAGCTTAGCCCACATGGAAAAGCTTTTCCATTTGCCATGATAAACCTTTTTGTTGGATTGCTTTTGGGTGGCTGAAATAAACTGAACAACCGATGATGGAATCCTAGCATCTCTAATCAATGTCAGAACTGGAGGAACCAAGCCATTATTTTTTTATGGATTTCTGGTCCAGAGGAGGCAATATGGCCAGGTAAGTCAAGAGATTTGGATACTGATCCAACATTCATGGGGGTTGTACTAGTAGAGGCCACAGAAACAGAAACCATGTTTGGTGGGGCCAGAAGGGAGCAATGAGAATCACTCTGGCCTTGCACCTTCTTGCCTTCTGAATGAATTGGTTTGTTATGGACAATGGGGGAAATGCATAAAGGAAACGTGGGGGTCCATTGTGAACCACAGCGTCCCTCTGTGACTGTCCCTGTGGAGGGATCAGGGCAAAGTAAATGCTGCTCATCTTGCTTAGGTAGGATACAAAAAGGGTGAAGCACGGTTAGCTCCAGAGAAGAAAAATCAAAGCTCTCACTGCTGGACTGAGGGACCACTGATTAGGCATTAAGACAGTTCTTTACAATTTGTCTGCTAACACATTGGATGTCCCTGGGATGTGCATTGCTTTCAGAAATTGGTGTGAAGACATCGCTGATTGCCACACTCTCACAGTTTCCCAAGAAAGAGGGTACAAGTGAGTTCCTCCCTACTTGTTGATGTACCAGACTACTGCCATGTCTGTCTGTCTGTATGAAAATCAGAATGTCAGATGGGCAGAAAGTCCTGAAATGCCTGGAATGCTAGGTGGACTGCTCTCATCTTCAAGACACTGATGTGAAGATTGGCATCTAGATGTGATGAAGAATCTTAAACCATTCCCCCTACGAAATGCCCCCCTCACCTACAAGTGAGGCATCCGTGGTTATGACAGCCAATGGATGACCTGTGTGAAAGGAGCGACCTTCCATCACTAATGTATTTTCAACCAGCTGATATGATTTCTTCATACATAAGTAATGCGAATTTTGGCATGTAATGGGTTGTTTTGAGACCACTGCCCAGAAAGAGTCCACAGGAGCACCCTCATGTACAGCCCTGGCTACAGGGATCAGTAGTATTGTGAAGGGCATTAGACCCAACAGCCATAAAAATGACCTTACTGAGGGTAAAAGATGTTAAAGCACCTGTATTGCTACTAGGCGTAGGGAGAATACTCAGGAGTGGAGTGACTTGGCAATTTGTAATGCTGAGTCCAGGTAGCATCCAATGAATTCTAGTTGCTGTGACAGGTCCATATGGCTCTTGGTTAAATTTATTGCGATTCCTAGGTTTTGTTTTCAAAGGAGCTGATGGTCCAGATGGTATAAAAGAAGATGCGGGAGGTAGTAGTGAAGAGCCGATCATCGAGGTGGGGGAAAACTTGAATCCTTTACAAATGTAGACATGCTGCAACTTCTGCATTTATCTTGGAAAACATCCTGGGGGCTGGATGAGTCCACAGGGCAGTGTTCTGAATTAGTAATGACTGTCTCCCAGCCGGAAACAGAGAAATCTCTTGGAATGCCTCTCTATCTTTATGTGATAGTATGTACCTTGGAGAACTTTTGAGCACATCCAATCGTCTTTCCTCAGAACAGGTGATATGGACTGGATCGTGACCATCTGGAATTTGTCTGTTTTAAAAACTGATTTAAATGACTCGGATCTAGAAGGGGTCTGAAGTTCTCCTTCTTCTTGGGCACCAAAAAAGAACCTTGAACAGACTCTGGACTCTAATTGGTCTCCGTGGACTTTTTGGAGGACTTTATTTTCTTGCAGCTTGGAAATTTCTGCTGCTGCAGCTTTCTACTGACTGGGTGGAATGTTGGGAACTCTGTTATTCTTTTTTCGTTGGGGAAAATGAAAAGGGAATTCAGTAACCTCTGGAAATTATGTACGGAACCCAAGAATCTGTTATGTTTTGCAAGGTTTGTAGGCACATGGATGGGCATCTTCAGTCTGCTTCTAGTCTGCAGAGGCCATTCTGCGGTCCACTTCCGCTTCTTGGGCAACATCCCTTTGAGTTACCCCCTCATCTGCCACAACAGGTCTGAACCCAGGAGTATCATGATAATAAACCTATGATATGTGGGATTGCATCTTCTTGTCACCCCTCTGATTCCTAGAGAAGGTCCATTGAGGGATGGAAAGACGAATTCCCACTCAGATAGGGTTTTACCATCTTGTTGATGGTTAGAGTACCTTTCATCTTTGGCCCAAAGAGTGTTGAACCATCAAACGGGGGATTAAAGAAGGATATCTTAAAGCCTTGTGTGAAGTCACAAAGTTGTATCTAGGCATGTCAGCATACAGTAATGCTGTTGCCTGCTGACCTCGCCGTACCATCAGCTGTATTAGATAACAGTCTCATGCTAAAATTCAATATAGACTGGAGGGTAGTGATCTGAGAGTCCACAGTCTCCTGGGCATCCACAGGTAGGTTACTGGAGAGAGACTTGCAGAGCTCTTTACTCAAGTCTTTCTGGAATCATGTTACATAAGCTAAATATCAGTGCTCGAAGGGGAAGGTCATTGAAGCATAT
Organism: Protopterus annectens; assembly: GCF_019279795.1. Taxonomy (NCBI): domain Eukaryota; kingdom Metazoa; phylum Chordata; order Ceratodontiformes; family Protopteridae; genus Protopterus; species Protopterus annectens. The sequence continues at coordinate 695,411,807 of NC_056743.1, forward strand.
GTCCTTTTCCCAAACCTGTCCAACCCCCTAGACTCCCTGTTAGGGGTGGACAGAGTAACTTTCTTTTGACAATTCCTTCTTGGTGGCCACTGCTACCACCAAGGAATCTACTGGTGGACTTCTGGTCCAAAGCTTCCTGTCTTTGGGTGCTGCCAAGATCCTATCTGTTTTTGCAATATTATTTCCATCACATAGGGTCCTTCCACGCCTGTTGAGTCAGTCAAGGGGACAAATGGGTGGTACTACCCAGGAAGAAGTTGAGCCAGAACCAAAGGCCTCCAAGAGCACAGTCTCATCCAGTGAAGGGTCATATGTTGACCATCCCCCTCTTTGTTTTTCAATTCTAGGATCACACCAAAGGTATTGTCTCCTGAGAGGAATCTAGGGGAGCCTTTAACTTCATCCAAATCTGCGTCTACTGTAAACGACTCCAGAGATGAGTCTATGTGCTTCCACTTACATGTCTGTTTCCTGTAAACCTGAACTGCTGGGCAGTCAGACAGGTTGGAATCAGACTGGGAACTAACATAGTGAGCTGTCTCAAAAGTCTGTGGTGCCAACTATCCCTGTCAGATAAAACAAAGGGAAGAAGAAGCAAAATCCTACTGAGGTTGGGTTGGAGCTGAGCTGAGTGGTGACACCTCTCTCTTGGCACAGACAAAACCCTCTCAAAAAGCCTTGAAGGCTGAAGCCCCCATATGCCTTATGTGAGATGATCTCCTACATGACGAAGAAGGGAACTTCTCAGCACCAACAGCCCTTGGCCCTGATAACTTTGGAGTCAACCCATCCCCTTGAGCCCTGGTACCAACACTTCGGTCCTAGACTCTTTCTAATCCACATGGTTTAGTGTTGAAAGAAACATGGATACAGGTGTAGTTGATGTGGCATGAAATGTCAGCTCCAAAAAAATGTGGTCCATTGCAGGTCGGGTCCAAGATAGTCAGGTCTGATTAATGGACTGGTAATGGAGACAGAAGAGATGCTGCTAGACCAGTACTCAGTGGTTTTAGAGACAGCACTGAGAGAACCCAAAGCTGAATTTGCATTCTCTAGAACTGCCTCATCATTCTGTTGACAATTTGCTCTGTAAGGCTTCTGAATGACCAAACTAAAACAGCCACTGAGGGTGGTCTCAAAAATCTTATCTCCTGAAGAATAGGAGAATGTAATCCCAGGCTTACAGGTTCAGGTGAGAACTAGAACTGAGGAGACGAAGGTCAGGGTCTGAGGTACTGATGGATCTCCTAGGAACACTAGGATCCAGACCAGCCAAAGCACTAGTATCAGGAGGCCTCTCCCTGGTTCTCCAACTTCTCTTTTCCTCTTTCTTTTTCTCTCTTCTACTTCTCTAGCTTCTTTTTCTCATTGGGCTCCCTTGGCTTCAATTTTGGTTTGTCATGCTTCCTGGCTGGAGAGGAGGCAGCAGTGGATGAAGATGATGCAGCAAGAAGAGAAGATCTGTCTGAGGTAGAAGAAGACCTGTTACTATCTCCATTTCCCCTTGAGTTTAAAGTGTCCTAGTGCCAAAAGAGGCACAGGATTCACAATCAGTACTGAGTTGGGCAGCGTACAAAACAGTACACACATAAGAAATGTGGCTCTTTAGGGGGGGGGGGAGTTGTGACCGTTGGACATCTTGACCACATTAAAAACTGACCAATAAACACAGCAAAGAAGTAACTAACAATGAGCAGAAAAACAGCTATTCTATGGCTTAACCCTAAACTATGTAACATACTAAACCTTTTCTTTTTCCTTTTTTTCTTTTTACTACAGCTTAAACCAAAAACAGCAACAAGAAACAATCTGGAAAGACAAGTCTCTCAGTAGGACAGAAGGTCAGAAGGATTTGCAGAGATACCAAAAAGGATATGCTTTCTGAAGAATAAGTCCTCATACAAAACATGTCTGATGCTTCAGGTGGCAAATGAGGTCTGAAGTACTAAGGTAGCATGCAGGGATTTATGGGTAGGTAAAGAGTCAGAACCCTGGATCTATGAAGCTACAAAGATGGCGTGGAGGTCAGATTCGATCAGCACCAACAACCCATGCGCTGAATTGGATAAAAAAGACAACAGCTGATCTGTTTTTTTTTTTTTTTAAGACAAAAAACACAGAACTTCTATGAGATCATTGCTTATCTGCATGTGTAAACATATATTTTTTTGAATAAAAGTCAGAGAAACACAAAGGCAGACATTGAGATCAAGAGTAATACTCACACAGGTATCCAGCTATGGCAGTCTGGTGTAATGGTTTCAAGCTATAATGGCCAGCTTTGCAGGGATTGCTACAAAAACTGTGTCAAGTATTGTCTGTCACTGAAGAGTGAGCAGGCATGTATTATGCAGTTCGTGCACTGCTGCAGTACCCCTGTTCCAGGCTCTAGTCTGTAAACTGCAGAACAGAACCTAAAAAATCAGCAAATTGATTCTGCTGCTTAGTATAACACGTGGAGCCAAGCACATGCCATGCCAAATTATACAATTTCTAATTAACTGGTAGACAAAAAGACAATCTTTTGTTTTTTAACTTAAGCCTACCAATTTACTTATTTATTTTTTTAATTTTTTGCATAAGTAGAAAAGGTATACTGCCCAAAGAAATTGACCTTCTAAAGGACAGGGAGTATATTCTGGAACTTGATTTACAAGTTGGCATACAGGCCCATAATCCTGGTTACATCCTTTACTAGTATTCATGAAGGAGTACAAGCCAATGAGCTTCTATGGTATGCATACACTGAGAAAGAATCACACTCATTATGAGCTCATCTGAGTGTTTTTTGCTTCATTACAAACCACAGCCTGTGATCTGTCATGCTTACATTGTTTAGCAGAACTTCTTTATGTAATACCTGCAGCCCTTCTCATGTCACTTGAATTGTTTATTCACTTATTTGGAAAATGTTAACCAGGGTAGAGCACTGATCCTGTTGAACCTATTTCAGTCTCATCCTGGGGAAAACACAATAAATACTTGACATTATACAGAGTGAAGGACAAAATGCAATATCTACATGCATTACACATAAAATGACTACCATAGCTGGCCTGACAGTATAAAGGCAATAGATAAATGACATGATATAAAGAGTGACTGAACAAACACAATATAACCATCCATTATATACACAGTGGGCATCAGAGGTGGCATGCTGGAAGTATCACAATTAAAAACAGAGTCACAGCAGGGTACGTAGACAGGAGAAGGGAACAAAGAGGTTAAGTTATACGACCAGAGATATAGCAGCTACATTATCCTAGAGGCTTAAAATGTGCTTTTATTTGTGAACAGAAAATGGGGCAAGAGGAATACCATTTCAGTATAGTCTACTGTCCCTCCTCCTGCTATGCCTATGCTCTGAATCTACACCCATGGTGGTAGAGTCTCTCATTCTCTGCCCAATGCTCATGATCATCCATACTGCCAGAAACAGGGGTGTCATGGGTAGTTAGTTAGTTACAGCCTTACTACATCCAACTTCTTATGTATGGTCCCTGAGTGACTGAATAGGCCAAACTTCCATATAACACTAACACATCAAACAGCCTTGTCTCAAGAAACAGACAGTAACTATCAACAGCCTATCTGTACCCCCATGACCAATCATAGTTTGACTTCTGAATGCATATGATACCACATGTTGTAAGATAGCTATGCTAGTCACTACTTCTCTGATGGGATAGGGCCACTGAGATGCCACTATGATTAAGTAACTGGGGGACAGGTTCTAGCACCCTGCAGAGATTTGTTCAGAATAAACATGAAATTTAGGTTTAGAAAGACAGGATCTAGAAAAAAACACACTGGGAATCTGGGACTTCATAAACCTTTTTTTCCTTTCACATCAGCAACACTTTTTTTTCTAGCTTAATGCCTTAATTTCATGTTTTTATGCTCCATATTATTTAGAAGGTGTTTAACAGCAAAAATAATTTAGTAAAAGATATGATCTAAAACATAATCAAAAAATATGGCAGATGAAGGGCAACAGCACCTGCATCAGTTGTGCCCTTTATTTATTTATTTTTTTACTAGGTAGATAGTCTGTCCACGAATAAAATACCCTAGGGAAGCCAAGAACAAATGGAAGACCAGGTAGGCTGCCTTAATAAAGGTACGGTGGAATGTCAGTGAAGAAGCTGGGCTACCGATAAAGCCTTGAGAAAGGCTGTGCGTACCTGAGTGTTTGTGACTGAAGGCTGAGTAAAGCCTTTAGAAAGGCTTCATATACAGGTCGTAGTTCCGGCTGGTCAGGTCACCTGGTGAGAGGAACCGCTAGTGTGGCAGCTAGAAATCAAAGATGAAATACACAGAAAAAACAGGCAAAACTACGTAAATGTAGCTCAGCTAAGGAGCTCTGCTCGCCATGGTGGCAAAAAATCAACGTAGTCGAAGTTCAGATTCTAGAAGGTCGTACTTTATTGAAGTAGAAAGTACCAGAAGTACAATCACCATCGAAGCGTAGTTCCTTAATGGAAAGAGTGATCCTGAGGATTTCCTTTTATAAGAGTACCTGAGGGTGTGTCAGTGGGAGCCAATCAAGTGTGGGTGAAAAAAACTTAATTGTGATTGGGCACAAAAACTTGACATCACACCTTACAATCTGATAGGTTAGATACCCTAAGCCAGCTCATACGTGGGTAGTAGAATCACTCTAAACCTACAATAGTGAAGTTCGGAGATTAGCTAAAATTAGCTAAAACACATGTAGTTAACTAAAAATAGTCTTACTGGAAAAAAATCAACCCTTGCTGGTAAAATACATTGTTAAGCTACACTTTTCGAAATCTTCATCAGGATGGTGGATGACCTAAAAGTGCATAATAAGCAAAGCTGAGCATACTAGAGAAATAGCAACAACATGCATGTAAAATAACATGCATGTAAAATAAGTAACAGGCTAGAAAACCAAAAAATAAGAACCAGGCTGGATATCCAAAAAATAAGATAGAGAAACTAAAAAGAGAAACAAAATAGTGAAAAATTCTTAAATAATGGATATCAATAGAAACTAATGTATTAATATATGGAACTGAATGAGGGGTGTTAATTAAAAAAATCTTAAAAAGGCACTGATATGTAACCTGAAAAGCTAGAAAGACATGAAAAAAAAAGAAAAAACAGTAATACTGAACCATTGTAGAAAACATGAAAGTCATGAAAGACAAAAAAAAAAAAATACATATATGTGTATATATATATATATATATATATATATATATATATATATGTAGATGAACCATTGACCAAAAACAAATGAGTCCGAATTTGCCAGGGGAAGTATCAGACCATGGGCTGGAGGTAGACTGATGAGATCAAAACTGGCTGTCGTCGGTAAATCTGTTAGGTCCAGGCACAGAGGTTGTGGTATATGGTGTTGTATCTTTCTGAGATACAAGACTGGGGTCAAAAATTCCGCATAGTTAAGGCCTGGTCTTTTCCTTGCCTGCAAACGTATTTGCCACTTGAGTTCCCTCTTCTCAAGCAGTGAGTTGTGGTCCCCGCCTATTGGGGATTTAGGGATGTGTTCAAGAATATGAAATTTGAACGTATCATGTCCTAGGTTCCTGAGAGCATGCACTGCCAGCTGGTTTGTCACTTTCAAGCATTTTAAGTCATGCAGGTGTTTTGCTATCCTCGTTTTAAGGGAGTTGACCTTCTTGCCCACATAGAAAGCATTGCAGTTGGTGCACGCTGCCCCGTAAACCACTCCTGTGACATTTCAGTCACCTCTGACATTAGGTGTGTAGTGTCTCCTGCCATTGGGGCAGTAAAAGCCTGCGGCACCGCTCATGTGTCTACAGTAGTGGCAGGGAGGCTCACTGCAGGCAAAGGTACCAGGGTTGTCAAGTTTAACTTGGCAGGGGTGTTCCAGAAAGTCCCTAATGCTTCTCCCTTTTCTAGCTGTGAAGGAGGGTTTCTCTGGAAAAATGTGGCCAAAAGACCTGTTATTTGTGATGATGGGCCAATTGTCCATTACGATCTGGATGATGTCTTTGTAGTCCTTAGAGAAGTCCAGGATGCAGTTGAACTGGAATCTAGTTTTTGGGGTGGCCTGGATCCTGGTGTCAGTTAGAGCCCTTGGGGTGCCAAGTTGGCGCTGGCTGATGATGGGGTCGAGGATCCTGTTGATTAGCCCTTTTGAGTAGCCTCGGGCTAAAAAGTCCATTTGTAGCTTTCAAATGTTGGTCAAGAAATCCGTCAGGTCCTGGGAGACTCATGCTATATGGATCCCTTGTGATTTAATCACGCTCACCTTCTGTTTGAAGGGGTGCATACTGGTGGTGTGGAGAAAAAAGTTTACCCTAGTGGGTTTTTGATAAAGGTTGTGTGTCAATGTGGTGGAGCCTTGTTTCTTCCTCGGGTAAAGATCCAGAAATTCGATCTCCTCTGTACTTTGTTTGCTGGTAAAACGCAGGAATGCGGTGGTGTTGTTGATATAAATGAGGAATTCCTCCAGTTCAACCTGGTTACCCTTCCAAACCAGGAAAATGTCGTTGATAAACCTGTAGTAGCACGCTATGTTGTTAAAAAAGGTGGAACCGTATATGTGGTCCTGCTTAAAACACAAAAATAGCAAGGTATGGTGGAATGAACACGACCAGCTCTTCATCTAAAAAACACAGGTTTATTCTTTAAGCGCTTTCGGAGGGCACAGTGTCTCTCCTTCTTCAGACAAAAGTTGAACACTGGTGTAATGTGAACTTAAATACAGCAGTCCATAGGCCAATTACAAACAATTAGTCAACACAATCCAAGTTAATTTTAAAGGGCACGCAACATTAAAACCAAAATACGTAACCAAAAATAAGAAATCTTGTTAACATTGCAAATTACACACTTAAAATCAAATGACCTAAAACAGTCAAGCAACACTAGAAATATGGTATACTACAACTTTTCTTTAAAACATATCAAAGTAAAACAATTAATATAAGAGAACTCAAATATGTCAATTTGTTTCACACAAAAACCACCCACCCTGAAAGAAAAGAGAAGACACAGAGGCCAGGTCTCAAAACCTCCCACGGTATGGAACCACTCCAGAATACCGCTATCCCAATTAGAGCTACAGGTTCTGCAAAAAGGCCTCACTTTCATCCCCCAGGGTTGGTCCAGTCTCCCAAAAACAATAATAGACCTACGACTCTTCACAGGAAACTTCAGATAAAGCTATATTTCTACCAACATGGTAAAAAAGACCAGCCTCAAGACCACCAGACTGTTCCGACTAGTAAATTAAAAAAAACAAGCAACTTCTGCCCCCCCTGCCAACCCGGTCATACAAGCTTTTCAGGACAAGGGTGAACTTGAGATCAGGTCTCTCTTATGCAAACGGAGGAAGAAAAGGATTTTTAACACCAACAAGGAAGAATTTGCAGCCCTCAGACAACTCAGCTCAGACCCTTCAAGAAGGGTCATGAAGGCTGATAAGGGTGGGGGGATACTAGTGACAGACACCACCTCCTACAATGACAAGCTCCACAGTATGCTCAGCGACCACCGGTATTATGACAGCATAGATCACAACCAAGTGCTGACAGCCTACGAGGACATCAGAACAGAAATCTCGAGGCTAGAGAATATGGAACTAATTGATGAAGGGCTCACAGAATTCTTCTCCATCTACCACCCAAGGATTCCCCAGTTTTTTGGGATACCAAAACCACACAAAAACCTGGCAGACCCTCAATATAGACCTGTAGTAGCCAGCGGAGGTTCCGTCACGGAAACCATAGCTCTCTACCTGGACTTCCACCTAAAACCTCTCGCAGAAAACAACAGGTCCTTTATTTTAGACTCTATGGACTTCCTCAACAAGATCAAGGACATAGCCATAGACAGAGACTGGATCCTGGTCACCATCGATGTGGAGTCCCTTTACATGGTACTCCCACATGACTTCTGCATTGCAGCCATGGCTGAAGCCTACATGAAGGACCACACGGCCATACCAGGGGAAGTGGACCACCTGGGTAGGCTCCTCTCCCTGCTCCTCAAGAACATTTTTTTCCACTTCAATGGGCACTACTATCGCCAGAGCACTGGGATCACTATGGGAGTGGCTATGGTCCTGAGTTTGGCAAACACGGCAATAAGGAAGTGGGAGCAGGACCACATATACAGTTCCACCATTTTTAACAACATAGCGTGCTACTACAGGTTTATCAATGACATTTTCCTGGTTTGGAAGGGTAACCAGGTTGAACTGGAGGAATTCCTCATTTATATTCAACAACACCACCGCATCCCTGCATTTTACCAGCAAACAAAGTACAGAGGAGATCGAATTTCTTGATCTTTACCTGAGGAAGAAACAAGGCTCCACCACACTGACACACAACCTCTATCAAAAACCCACTAGGGTAAACTTTTTTCTGCACACCACCAGTATGCACCCCTTCAAACAGAAGGTGAGCATGATTAAATCACAAGGGATCCATATAGCACGAGTCTCCCAGGACCTGACGGATTTCATGACCAACATTCGAAAGCTACAAATGGACTTTTTAGCACGAGGCTACTCAGAAGGGCTAATCAACAGGATCCTCAGCCCCATCATCAGCCAGCACCAACTTGGCACCCCTAGGGCTCTAACTGACACCAGGATCCAGACCACCCCAGAAATTAGATTCCAGTTCAACTGCATCCGGGACTTCTCTATGGACTACAAAGACATCATCCAGATCCTAATGGACATTGGCCCATCATCACACATAACAGGTCTTTTGGCCAGATTTTTCCAGAGAAACCCTCCTTCACAGCTAGAAACGGGAGAAGCATTAGGGACTTTCTGTCTCTCCCCTGCCAAGTTAAACTTGACAACCCTGGTACCTTTCCTCCACTCCTTCACCAATGAAGCATACAAAATACAAATGGAGAACACCAACTGCTGCAAGTTAGAATTTTTTAATTCTGGTACCTCGGCCTTCGCCTTCTCCTGGAATACATTTTACATAACACTCCACCCATTTTTATACAAATTTTTAATTAAATAATTGATGCACCATCCCCCAATTAAATAATTAAATTCATTTTTTACTTACTACTTTAATGAAACAAATTTGGCATTTTTCCTTAAACAAAACTGTACAACATATTAACTGGAGAATAAATAACATTCAATTCATAAATACTTTTTTAAATAATGTATACATAAATATGAATATTATTATTAAAAATATATACTTATTATTCATTTGATATGACCCTTGCAAGCAATCCCTTTTCCTGAATGTTGGAAAATATTAAGAAATGTGTGGAAAAATTATTATTGGAAAATGTGTAGACAAATTACATAGAAAAAATACATTATACCTCCATATTCATTCCATTAGGAAACATAGTTTTTAAATTAAGAATGAACCTTGACTCCATCAAAAGTAATTTCTCACGAAAAAGAGCCTCATTACCATATACATTGGGTCTACCTAAAACACTGAAAACAAAACCATCTGGGACCCCCCCATGATTATCAAAAAAATGTTTTTTATGTATACATTATTTAAAAAAGTATTTATGAATTGAATGTTATTTATTCTCCAGTTAATATGTTGTACAGTTTTGTTTAAGGAAAAAATGCCAAATTTGTTTCATTAAAGTAGTAAGTAAAAAATGAATTTAATTATTTAATTGAGGGATGGTGCATCAATTATTTAATTAAAAATTTGTATAAAAATGGGTGGAGTGTTATGTAAAATGTATTCCAGGAGAAGGCGAAGGCCGAGGTACCAGAATTAAAAAATTCTAACTTGCAGCAGTTGGTGTTCTCCATTTGTATTTTGTAACCCTGGTACCTTTGCCTGCAGTGAGCCTCCCTGCCACCACTGTATACACATGAGTGGTGCCACAGGCTTTTACTGCCCCAATGGCAGGAGACACTACACACCTAATGTCAGAGGTGACTGCAATGTCACAGGAGTGGTTTACAGGGCAGCGTGCACCAACTGCAATGCTTTCTATGTGGGCAAGATGGTCAACTCCCTTAAAACGAGGATAGCAAAACACCTGCATGACTTAAAATACTTGAAAGTGGCAAACCAGCAGCAGTGCATGCTCTCACGAACCTAGGACACAATACGTTCAAATTTCATGTTCTTGAACACATCCCTAAATCCCTACTAGGTGGGGATCACAACTCGCTGCTTGAAAAGAGGGAACTCGAGTGGCAAATACATTTGCAGGCAAGGAAAAGTCCAGGCCTTAACTATGCGGAATCTTTGACCCCAGTCTTGTATCTCAGAAGGATACAACACCGTATACCACAACCTCTGTGCCTGGACCTCTAACAGATTTACTGACGAAATGTTATCTTTCATGCAACAGCTAGTTTTGATCTCACCAGTCTACCTCCAGCCCATGGTCTGATACTTCCCCTGGCAAATTCGGACTCATTTGTTTTTGGTCAATGGTTCATATATATATATATATATATATATATATATATATATATATATATATATATATATTTTTTTTTTTTTTTGTCATTCAATTTTTTTTTTTTGTCTTTCATGTTTTCTACAATGGTTCAGTATTACTGTTTTTTTTTTTGTGTGTCTTTCTAGCTTTTCAGGTTACATATCAGTGCCTTTTTAAGATTTTTTAAATTAACACCCCTCATTCAGTTTCATATATTAATACATTAGTTTCTATTGATATCCATTATTTAAGAATTTTTCACTATTTTGTTTCTCTTTTTAGCTTCTGTATCTTATTTTTTAGATATCTAGCCTGGTTCTTATTTTTTGGTTTTCTAGTCTTTTACTTATTTTACATACATGTTATTTTACGTACATGTTGTTGCTATTTCTCTAGTATGCTCGGCTTTGCTTATTATGCTCTTTTAGGTCGTCCACCATCCTGACGAAGATTTTGAAAAGTGTAGCCTAACAATGTATTTAACCAGCAACGGTTGATTTTTTTCCAGCAACACTATTTTAGTTAACTACATTTTTTTAGCTAATTTTAGCTAATCTCCGAACTTCACTATTGTAGGTTTAGAGTGATTCTACTAACCACGTATGAGCTGGCTCAGGGTATCTAACCTGTCAGATTGTAAGGTGTGATGTCAGGTTGTCGTGCCCAATCACAATAAAGGTTTTTTCACCCTCACTTGATTGGTTCCCACTGACACACCCCCAGGTACTCTTATAAAAGGAAATCCTCAGGATCACTCTTTCCATTAAGGAACTATGCTTCGATGGTGATTGTACTTCTGGTACTTTTTACTTCAATAAAGTACGACCTTCTAGAATCTGAACTTCGACTACATTGATTTTTTGCCACCACGGCGAGCAGAGCTCTTTAGCCGAGCCACATTTATGTCCTTTTGCCTGTTTTTTCTGTGTGTTTCATCTTTGATTTCTAGCTGCCACACTAGCGGTTCCTCTCACCAGGTGACCTGACCAGCTGGAACTACGACCTGTATACGAAGCCTTTCTAAAGGCTTTACTCAGCCTTCAACCACAAGATCTCAGGTACGCACAGCCTTTCTCAAGGCTTTACCGGTAGCCCAGCTTCTTCACCGACATCCCACCGTACCTTTATTAAGGCAGCCTACCTGGTCATCCATTTGTTCTTGGCTTCCCTAGGGTATTTTATTTGTGGACATTTTTCCTCCTCTGCATAGGAGCTTGAATACCCAGGTCCCACAGACAATCATTTTCCTGCTAGGTAGATAGTCTGGTCCATGACTCTCTTGAGGAACAACTCAGGTTATGATGTTACTCAATGCTTAATGGATTATACATGGTGAAAGATTCAACTGGCAGACAAGTCAAACATTTAGTGCTGCTATCAAGTTTTTAACAGTCATGCTAAGTAAAACTGTTCAATATTTGCAAGATTTACCTGTTTGAAGACGTAGCATATCCAAAAGATTCAGAATGAATAATTTGACATCATAATTAACAACTGTAACAAGTAAAGTTTTATATAAATTCTAGAAGACCTATGTGAAACGCTTTACTATTTATAGTATTCATATATATTTACACATTTTCATTCCACCATCTATACCTAGCATTTCTAAAATATACTTAAAACTTTAAACTTCAGATGTGAGTACAGTACAAGTCTAAAAATACAAAAGTTTTTAAAACAACTTTATTGAATTATCACTTGCAACATACGCAAAGTTACACTTAAATAAAAGTAATCAAACCACATAAGTTCACATTTATAAACACTGTACATCACATTACTGTTCTATACCATATAATCAAAGCAACATTGCATCTTATTCTTCTTCTTTCAGCTTTTTCCCCGGTTAGGGGTTGCCACAGCAGATTACCTGTTCGCTCATGATTGGCAGTGGAGTTTTACAGTGTCGAGTTGCAAGCCTGGCGCCCAACCTTCCACAGAAGGCACACACACACACACACACACACACACACACACACACACACACACACACACACACACACACACACACACACACAAACACTCACACCTAGGGCCAATTTAGAGTGTCCCATCCACCTGCAGCATGACTTTGGGATGTGGGAGGAAACCGGAGCACCTGGAGAAAACCCACGTGACCACAAGGAGGACATGCAGACTCTGCACAGAAGGCACCCCAGCCGAGGACCGAACCGGAAAACCTCTTGCTGTGAGGTGACAATGCTAACCACTGCACCACTATGGCCTCCCCAAAAATCAACATTACATAAATTGTTCAATTCCTGCCTTCTCTTAAGCCTCATTCCTCCTCCAAAACATTTATCTGCATGTATTGTTCCCACAATTTCCATTTCTTTCTATGTAATTTACTCTACCCTTTTCTAAAGATCCCACTTCCTGCTCTTTTACCTCTGTTACAATATTCACTACTTCGAGTACAGTTGGTTTACACTTTGATTTCCATTTTCTAGTAATTTCATTTTTGGCAGCCACCAGAATTAAACTTAACATGGCATTGCTGTGTCAAGGCAATTCAGATCTTGTATCCCAACTCAAAAAAATAATTTCCTTAGTTAAACACATTTGCTCACCCAGTATTCCTGAATCTACCAACTCATTACACTCCCAAAACATATGTTCCCAGGTACCTCTTCCTTTTTCATTATACTTCCAAGTTTTGGCATCTGCCTGAGGAAATATTCTTTGGAGTTTGCTTGGAGTATAAAAGTATCTATGCAAACACTTCCAGGCAAATAGCCTTAATCTTCCAGAACTTGTTGCATATTTGAGAGCCATGTATATATATATATATATATATATATATATATATATATATATATATGTCCTCCATTGTTTCTTTGTGAATTGCTTATCTAATCTCTCTCTTCCCAATCTTTTCTGACCTTCTCTAGTTGATTCCTATAGTTATACCATACTAATTATTCCTTTTTTATTAGCAGCTTCTGTTCTAGAATCAATTAAAAACTCAACCAGTGCAGGACTTTCATTCAGGACTTCCCATCCCATTCTCTTAGTCTATACTCTCACATCAATCCCTGACAGAGAAGGCAGTCATTAGCCTGCAATTCAAATGTCTTATTGGCCTTTTCCACTTTGATTACCTTTCCCTCGCAAATTATTTGCTCCCAATACTTAGATTCCCTTGTCAGCCTCCTCCAGTAAATTTCAGATCTACTTCACTTGAGTGAAAGCCCTTTTGTGCAAACACCTATTTGTCGAACCCTAATTGTCGAAAGCTTGCTCCATCAAACAGACATTTCAGCAAATTTTTTCCTAGGGGAAAAAAGTGCTTGGCCATCAATGGGAATTTGCCTTTTTTCCCCACTGTAGTTGCGATCTCGGAGATGGTATATTTAGTTAGGGGTGTAGGGGGGAGCACAGCCCCCCACTTTACCAGGCTTTAAATTTTGTGAATTTGTGACGTTTGTTAGGCTGCCAAGTATCCCCCTCCCCCGGGAAAAAAATCTGCTTAAACGGCCATTCGACGGAGCAAGCTTTCAACAATTAGGGTTCGACAAAAGGGTTCATGCTCCAATGATATAGACCCTAAATTCCAGCCCCTTCTTGCTTATTTCTGTACCCTTAATTGCAGTCATCCCTATTGTCAGTATCTCCTTTCTCCCATTCCTGTGTTACCTTATTTCTTGGTATATTTTCTGATACTTTATGAATATAGTATTCTGTATGGCTGTTATTCTCCTTAGGGTTCACCTTCCAAAATCCCACTCCTTTCTTATTTCTTGAATTACCCCCCCCCCCCCCCCCGCTACATATTCATCCCTTTCCATATTGAATTGTAACTTTCTGCATATGTCATCTGTAAGAACCTTAACTGAGTAGCTCTAAAATATCCCTTCAAACTGGGTAATCCTAAACCTTGTTATCCTATTGGGAGGATCAACTTATCCCACTAGACTCTTGCCATCTTCCCCACCCAGATAAAATCTTTCAACTCTTTATTAATTACTATCCACTTCACCTCTGGTTGATAAAAATATGCCTGACATGTGTCTAAAGCTAAAGGGACTAAGAAAAAAATACTGTTTGTATCTTGCTATCCATATCCATGACAAGAGATTCCAGTTTTTCATTATTATCTTTTGTTTAGTCTGTTCACACATGTCCTTAACTGCCTTAACAGAATCCATTTTAACACATACTGCTTAATACTTCATTTTATCATATCCCCATAAATATGGGTATTGCTGAACCAATTCATGTGTAGATATATAGTTTGTAGCTATAGCCTTTATTTTATCTTCATTATTTTTTTTTTTATTCCAAAAAACCTGGAACTGTCTCAGAATTTTCCACAGTACTAAGCTGTACTTTTCTGGTTCCATCAGGTACAGAATAATATCATCTGCAAATAAAGTTAACTTTTCTTGAAGACCATACCAATTATATCCTTGAATTTCTGAGTCCTTTATTTTATTTCCCAATGGTTCTAAATAAAGCAGAAATAACAAAGGGGAAGAGGACACCCCTGCCTGGTTCCTGTGTTCAGACACAACTTCTCAAAAATGAAAATTCCCACTTTGATTTTTGTCTCCGATCACCATATATCCTTTTAATTAATCTTATTATTGTATCAGGAAATGCAAATACATCCATTTTTCTCATGATATCCCAACTTATTCTGTCAAATGCTTTCTTTGCATCAAGACCATCCAGCAACATAAGTATTTAGATAAACACTCCATTGAATTAGACCAAATCCAAGGATGAATGGGTTATACAAAACAAAAGTGAACAAACTTCCAAGAACAAGTATAATCCAAAACACGGCCAGGATAAAAGTAGAAACTGTTTTACTGTAATAAATGGTAAGCGCTTTCATAAGGAACAGCCCTTGCTCTTTCAAACCTTTAATAAACTACAACAAATGCGCCTTCTATTTTAAAAAATCACCCTCCAATACCAATCAAGAAGAAAAATGGCATCCCCAAATTCCTGCTGGCTGCACTTAAAGTAACATTGTTACTTAATATATGGATCGCATTCAGTTACAAAGTATCATTACTGCAGAATTCAAAGTAACTGTTTCTTTGCACATAAGCCAAGTTCCATTGCAACCAAAGGCTTCCTAACAATGCACAGATGCTGACACAAATCCATTAACGTGAAAATACATGTGTCATAAACCGAACATAATCAGTTAAATACAATAAAAATAAAACTACTGAAGGTACTATAAAAATTTTTTCTAGATGCAAAAATGCTATCCTAAAAATGTATAAATGAGAAGTTATGTACCTATCATAACGTTCCATGTTAGTTGTCTTCTCTCGCCTTCTTTCTTGCTGGATGGGTTCGGCGCCGAACCTCGGCTCCGACTCGGCCTATACTAAAGCTCGAGAGCTAATTTTACCGGCTCGAGGCAACCCTATATCCCATGATGCTAGGCGGTAATTACCCAGATCTCGTTTGGTAGCTAACAAAACAATAGCCAATTCAGTCTCCCCACTCAGCTGGAGGAGGAGAAAGGAGAACTCCCCAGATGTCACTATCTGAAGCCGTAGCTACCCCAGGACCACCTGTTTGGGCTTGAAATAGTGTAAGATAAGGTCCCTTAGAAGAAGGGGAAATCCTTTCGGTCTGTCCAGGTTAGGGGGATGGTGGGCGGGACGCAAGAAAGAAGGCGAGAGAAGACAACTAACATGGAATGTTATGGTAGGTACATAACTTCTCAATGTTAAGTTGTCAATCTCACCTTCATTCTTGCTGGATGGGACTGCGTCCCTAGCACCTTCATCCTGGGTGGCTCATTGGAACAGACTCTTGAGAATGGTGGAACCAAAATTTGCCCTGTTTCTGGAGGCCATGTCCAATTTGTAATGTGTGACAAAGGTATGAGGAGAGGCCCATGTGGCTGCCGCACAGATAGTGTCTATTGGTAATCTGGCTTGAAAAGCTGTTGATGTAGCTAACGCTCTGGTTGAATGGGCTCTTGGCCTAGAAGGCAATTCTTTACCTCTGAGTTGATAAATACAGGTAATCACAGAAGACAGCCACCTAGACAGGGTTACTTTGGATACCGGAAGGCCCTTTTTACTTTCTGCATAAGATAAAAAAAGTTGATCAGATTTCCTGATTTGTTTACTTCTGTCCAGATAGTAGCGGAGCTGACGATGAACGTCCAGGCAATGCAGTTTTTGCTCCACCCTGTTTGAGTGATTAGGGAAGAAAACTGGAAGATCAATAGATTGATTTAAATTTGCCTGAGATGCCACCTTGGGTGAAAAAGACAGGTCAGTTCTTAGAGAAACTCTGTCTTTGTGGAAAATTTAAATAAGGAGGACGAATGCAAAGGGCATGAAGTTCAGATACTCTCCTAGCAGATGTAATGGCAACTAGGAAGAGCGTCTTCCAGGAAAGTAACTTCAATGAACAGGAAGCCACAGGTTCAAAGGGAGGGAGAATCAAGGATGTTAAAACTAAGTTTAAATCCCACTGTGGTGGAAGGTCTTTGATTGGGGGCTTGAGTAAAAAGATACCTCTGAGGAATGCCTTGCAAAGTTTATGGGACATGATGCTGGAGTCCGACAGGCCTATGTGAAAATTTGAAATGGCTGCTAACTGAACTTTTACTGTGGAGGATGAAGATCTTGAATGAAAAATTTCAGCTAGGAAATCTAAGACCGAGTGTATTGGAGCAGTGAAGGGATCTATATTCCTAGCCTTTGCCCAGAAGGAAAAACGTTGCCATTTACTAGCATAGATCCTTCTGGTGGAAGACTTAAGGGAAGCTACGATAATATCCCAGACAGAATTTGAAATCATTGGAAGCCTGGCTAGGGACGGAAGTGATGCAACCAAGCTGTGAGGTTGAGAGATTGGAGGGATTGGTGCAGCTGCCCTGACTGATGGGCCAAAAGATCTGGCACTGGATCCATATGCCAAGGCTGCTCCAAAAGATAACGATGCAGGAACGGGAACCATATCTGCCGAGGCCAATAAGGGGCAATGAGAATCATCTTGGCTCTCAAGGTGGTAGCTTTCTGAATTATCTGTGTGATTAATGGAAAGGGGGGAAAAGCGTATAGAAGTCCCCGAGGCCAATCTTGGACTAGAGCGTCTCTGGGGGGATGGCCTGGAAGGGGGAAGAGAGTGAAGAAGTCGAGGCACTTGCTGTTTTGTGGTGTTGCAAAAAGATCGCAGCAAGGAAACCCCCACTTCCGAAAAATTTCCTCCATCACCGATTGCTTGAGAGACCACTCATGGGGCATGAGAATAGCTCTGCTCAGCCTGTCCGCTATGACGTTGGACTTCCCGGGGATATGTGTTGCTATCAGAAACAGCCGAGAAGAGATCGCCCATTGCCAGAGGCTGAGTGCTTCTCGACACAGGGGATAGGACTTGGTTCCGCCCTGCTTGTTGATATACCATACTACGGACATATTGTCCGTTTGAATTGCAATAGTCACCAGGGGAAGAGAGTCTTGGAGGGCTTGCAACGTCAAAAGCACTGTTCTCATCTCCAGGACGTTTATGTGCAAGTGGCATTTGAAAGGTTGCCATGTGCCATAGACTGTCCTGCTCTGAAAATGCCACCTCCACCCGATCAGGGAGGCGTCCGATGTGACCGTGGCGACCGGGGGGGGGGGGAGTAAATGGTCTGCCTTTATGGACTTGAGGGGAGACCATCCACCAAGACAGATGTCTCTTGCAAGACAGCATTATTAAGATCTTGTGTGTCATAGGGAGCTGTTGGAAGGACCACTGGGAGAAAAGCATCCACTGAAGAAGCCGCATGTAAAAGCAGGCAAAGGGAAGAAGCATGATGGCTGCCGCCATGAGACCCAATACTTTCAGAACATACCTGGCCTGAATTTTGTTGCTCTGAAGGAGAACGTGAACATGATTTTGAATATCTAAGACCCTCTGCTCTGTTAACCTTGCTGAGAGCTGAACGGTGTCCAAGGTGGCGCCTATGAAGGTAATAGACTGACAAGGCGACAAGGCAGATTTTTCAAAATTTATAGAGATGCTTAGCCCTTTGCAAATGTGAATGGTGTAATCTCTGGCTAGAAGAAGTTGACACCTGGTGGTGGCAGTGAGGAGCCAGTCGTCTAGATATGGAAACACCTGGAATCCTTGACGTCTCAGGTGAGCCGTAACCCCTGCCATACATTTGGTGAACACTCGGGGGGCTGTAGTGAGACCAAAGGGCAGGGCTCTGAACTGGTAGTGACTGGCCCCCAGCCGGAAGTGGAGAAACCTTCTGGAGCTCCTTTGTATTTTGATGTGATAGTACGCATCCTGAAGGTCCACTGAGTGCATCCAATTGTCCTTGCCCAGAAGGTGTAGAATGGACTGTAGCATGAGCATCCAGAACCTCGTTCTCTTTACAAACTTGTTTAGTTTGCTGAGATCCAATACTGGCCTCCAGTCCCCTGTTTTTTTTGGTACCAAAAAGAACTTTGAGTAGACTCCGGATCCTAGTTGGCCTGCAGGGACTGGCTGGATGGCTCCCTTTTTTAGCAGCTTTGATATTTCTATTGCTGCTTGTTCCCTTAGACTGGGTGGAACGTCTGGGAGAGACTATATTTGAACAGTTGGGGTTTGGATAAAGGGGATTTTGTAACCCTCGGATATGATCGACTGCACCCATTTGTCTTGAGTGAGGGAGAGCCAGGCTTGTGGGTACAGCGATAATCTTCCCTCGACTGCCTCCGAAGGTGGACAGTCGGGCAGCACCTCAGGGATGCTGGAAGGGTTTGTCATAGAGGGTTTCTCTGCTACCCTGATTCTGTAGACCCCCTCTGCCTCTCGGACAGCGTCTGTTGTTGTTGTTCCCCCCTCTGCCTCTAGGAGGGAACTGACCTCTTGCGTCAGGCGTGACTCCTTGTAATTTGTGGAACCACATTTTTCCACCCTTTTGACCCTTAGGATATGGTCTAGATTGGGTTGAAAAACGGACTCCTACAGCAGAAAGAGTCTTGCCATCCTGTTCGCATCTGGTCAAAGTATCTTTCACTTGAGGTCCAAACAACGCTGAACCATCAAAGGGGGAGTTAGTGAAGGACGCCTTGAAGGGGTCTGCGAAGTTGCAAAGCTGCATCCAGGTGTGACGCCTTAAAGCCACACCTGTGCCTGCGGCCCTACAAGCTCCATCGGCTGCGTAGGAAATAAGCCGCATGTAGGAGTTGACAATGGAATTTAGGGTTCCTAGCTGTGAGTTAATTTTGTCCTGAGACCCAGCAGCTGATGGATCCTGTAGAACCTCACCGAGTTCTTTGAGAATGTCTCTTTGAAGACGGGTGAAGTGGCATAAGTAATTCAGCGGCCGCATGGCAAAGGTCGCTGATGAGAACATCCGCTTGCCGTACCTATCCATTGTCCTAGATTCCTTGTTAGGCGGATGGATAGGCACTGAAGGATCAGCCAGTTCCTTCTTGGTGGCTGCCGCCACCACCATGGCATCAACTGGGACACCTTTAGATAAAAATTTCTTATCCGAAGGGGCTGTTATAAATTTGGAAGGCCTCCGTGGGGTGGGTTCCATCGAATCAGGGGTCGTCCATGCCTTCCATGCCACCACTTCCATAAGGGGGTCGAAGGGCGGAGACACCCAGGAGGTGGAGGGTCGAGAACCAAAAGCCTCCAGGTAAACCGACTCGTCCTCGGAAGGATTAAGGGAAGACCAGTTCCCCCTCTGTTTAAGGATTTCAAGGATGTCAGAAAAGGAGACATCCTCAGAGGGGGACCTTGGGGATCCTTCCAACTCATCCAAGTCGGTATCAGATGTGATGGACTCAGGGGAGTCCACATGCTTCCGCTTACATGTCCTCTTACGCGGGGGTTCACCTGATGGATCAGGAGAAACCTCAGAAGAGGAGGATATTCCCAGTGGGGACACCTGAGGCATTGGATCTCCACGGCCGGGGGCGAGAGAGTGGGAAGAGACCTCAGCAGGCACTACAGTGGGAGGAGCTGATGGAGCTGACTGTAGAGCAGGCACTGGGGCCAGTACGCTCCTCATGACCTTGAAGGCGCCCCTATCTGGCAGGGCAGAGGGCTCCCGCTCCGACGAACTAGAAATCCCAGCCAGCACTGACAGGGATGGCTCTGAAGCCGATGTCGGGGCCGAACTCACCAGCGCCGATGCTCCAATAGGGAGAACGGGGTCGGACAAGGGTCCGATGCCACTCGCCCCCTCGGAGCCGGCGAGAGAGTCCAAGCACCCGGATCCCTCCAAGGAAGGCACCATGGATGAGATCGGAGCAGACAAAGGAGCCAAAGGGGGAGGTATCGGCTCCAACGTCACAACGGTTGCGGCTCCGAGGAGCTCCGGCTCCGAACACTGGGGCAGAGTCGAAGGAGGAATAGTAGGTTGTATGGATATAGCCACTGTCTGATGAGACGGGCTATGAAGCATTTGAGCTAGTGCCTGAGACTTTAACAGTCTGCTAACCACCCTCTCAAGGTCATGGTCGGAAAGCCTGGAAGACCGAGAGGAATGGCTCTGATGGCTCCGCTCCAAGAGTAAAGGTGATCTCGGAGCCGAATGGATAGATTCCAGAGATGGAGATCTGGACCTCTTGCGTGTGGAGGGCATCGAGATTGGTGGAGCCAATGGAGCCGTAGACACGTCGGCTCTAGCCGGAGCCGACTGTGAAGACTGAGTCTTGGAAGCATCGGCTTCGGCCGGAGCCGATGCAGGAAGCTGCGATACAGACGTATCAGCTCCAGCCGGAGCCGATCATGTTGCAGAAGGTGAGCCACCATCCGAAGGCTTAGAGCACGGAGCCGATGGTTTGGATGGCTTCGAAGGCTTCCCCGGCACGGACTTAGCTGGGGAACCTTCGGGCTTTAACAAGCTCCTCAAGATCAACTTATTCCTGCGCTCCTGCAGGACTCTTGGGCTGAATGCATGGCACATAGAACAAGAGTCCTGCAGGTGCAGGGGTCCCAAGCAATAAACACAAGAAGTGTGACCATCCGTCAGCGACATCTTCTGACAGCACGAGTCACACTTCTTGAAGCCTGAGACCTTAGTGTCTTTCGACATATTGCTGTCGAAAAGAAAAAACAAGATTCTAAAGTAGAAGCCACACACACACACACACACACACACACTCAAACAGACAGGGATATAGGGATACTAAAAGTACACACACACACAGCTAAGAATCCCTGTGAGGGGACTTGAGAGAAAACGGAAGGGCCTAAGGCCTAACCTAGGGTGGGAAGTATAACTGGGATAAGGGATAAAAAATAGGACTATTCTCAACTAAAAAGTTGTAATAACAGTAAAACTAGCCTTCTTATACAAAATAATGGGAAAACTAAGTAGAAAAACTAGAATTTTTCTTAAATCTTATCACTGACCTGTGAGCCGGTAAAAAGAGCACCTCGCTAGCGAAAGCGGCAAATGAGATCTGGGTAGTTACCGCCTAGTATCGTGGGATATAGGGTTGCCTCAAGCCATTAAAATTAGCTCTTGAGCTTTAGTATAGGCCGAGCCGGAGCTGAGGTTCGGCTCCGAACCCATCCAGCAAGAATGAAGGCGAGATTGACAACTTAACATCATATGTTATCTCTAATTACAGAAAACTGCTAAAAGTTTTTTTTAGGATACTTACTGTTCTTAAAAAACATATGGAACAGAATCATATGCCTGATATAACTACATGAAAATGCATTCTTGAAGGTCACGCCAAATTATTTATTTAAATAATGGCCTAGCCTTTAGATCTGGTGTGATAGGTACAAACTCATTCAGACCCAGTCCTTAATGTGCTTAGCCAATGCATTATTCATCTTCATGATTCTAATATTGTATAGATGTTCTCTGATTCGATCAAGTAAGCGGCTATTTGTTTTTCCTATACAGAAACTTCTACCTCTTGCTGTGGGGCAACAACACTAAACTCTGCAACATAATGGCCGTCCATATAATTTACAGCTACTGCTTTTGTTTTAGCTTCATTCATTTTGTATCCCAAAAAGATATGAAATATATGATAATGTTCCACAACACTGAAATGTCCTTTTCTGGTCTGAGTCTCTTATTTTCTTTGCCAATGGTTCTAAATATAATGCAAATAACAAAAGGGAAAGAGAGCATCCCAGCCTCGTTCCTCTGCGCATGCAGAAATTATCAGAGATGAACCCACCCATGACCTTATAATTTTATCAGGGAATGCAAATGCTTCCATTCTTCCATTCTTATGCTTTTATATAAAGTAAACACACACATATATTTACTTACATGTAATCAATTCGTATATTTATATATTTATATATTTATGTATTTATATTTATATCTATATTTATATATTTTTACTTAGAACATATATTATATATGTAAGAATTTTAGATATATTTTTATATTTTTATACTTATATTTATATATATATATACATTAATCATTTTGCATTATGTTTATATGTACATTAAGTTTTTACGTATTGTTCTTGAGCCTCTGGTTTATCTTGCTATATATATTACTTAACATTTTACATTTTACACTTCATATGTACTATATATTCCATTTATTTATATGTGATAGGGCCTCTATGCAAACTATTAATTTAGGAAAAAGAGTATAACAACATTTACAAGTATTTTTTAATCTAGCAGCATTAACGATGGTTCTTAATATGTGTTGTTTGGACACATTTAGAGCACTGTGTTATGAAAGTGAATGCCTTTTTTAAAAAATGTGATTCAACTGGTTATATTAATTAATTAATTGATTGGAAACATCATTGGAAGGTATATAAAAATGTAACTGACTAATGTAGAACAGATTCTGATGAAGTCTCCGTAAAGGAGACGAAAGCGCTTAATCTATTGTTGAATTTGATTTATGTTCTTGTTTTAATATTAAACTTTTAAAAGATTTCTCCGCTTTGTTGGTGGTATATGCTGGTGAGATACGTATAAGGTGAAGCAGGAACTGAAGAGTTTTTACAAGGGACAGCCTTAATAGTGCCGGAGCAGTGATCTTCCAGCTTACTCTGTCAAATGCTTTCTTTGCATCAAGACCTACTAACAACAGTGGTATTTTCTTATTCTGCTTTCCTCTGGATCATAAATGTTCTGTTAATGTTGTCAAATATTTGTCTCCACAACACCACACTGATCCATATCTATCAATTTTGGCATCACTTCTGCAATTCTTTTAGCCATTATAGACATATGCACTTTAAAATCACGGTTTAGTACCAAAATGGGCCTGTATGAAGTTGGATCTGATGGATCTGAAATAGTTACTGGGTGAATACCAATACCTTCAATTAAATGCATATATTCCTTGGAAATCTAAATTCTTTCTAGCCTAGATCAGTTTTTTTTATTTCACATCTTCCCTGCCAAATATTTTCATAAAATTCTTCAAAAAATTTACCTTCGTTACATTTTCCCTTCTCCACCCCCCCAATACACATCTTCACTGTTGCAAATCAAGTTCCAGTCCTCACCTATAAGTAACATTTCCTGCTGAAAACTGATTAGTTCTCCCAGAATTTTCTTAAGCTGCATTACAGCAGTTTTAGGTGGAATATAAATATATTTAGTGTAATCCTCCTCCCTTGCCAGTAGCTCCTTCATACTACAAATCTACCATTATTATCTTTTTATTGTCTTCTATCACTATTGGAGATCCTATTGCAATTAATCTAAGTATTCCTCTTTTCCTTTGTCCCAGGTATTCTGCTGAATAACTATCATGAAAACCTTTCTTTATTAAATTTACATGTTCAGTTCTTTCCAAGTGTGTCTACTGTACCACAGCTATTTGCATTCTACATTTTTAATATAATTCATTACTCTTTCTTTTTTGTATTTGTCTGTGACACCATTGACATTTAAAGACATTACAGAGAGCACCACTGTATTAAAAAGTTATTATTCCCACCTTTTGTGTATAACAGCTTGTTGTTAAATGTCACAGTGGATCTGTTTAATTCCAAATGAAAAAAAAAGAATCAAAACAAAATTGACGCATTATGACCCAATTAAAGAACTGCACACATTAGTACTCCCTATGTTGTATACTTATTTATTTATTTAAATTTACATTTGTTAACCGGGGGTGTCTGACTGGGCAGAAGCCCTTTTTCAACAGAGGCCCGGGGAGAAAAGCTCCAAAGTTTACAAACAATTTTTAAATTTTAAGAAAACGTGCAATAATACAATAATGTTTAAAACTCAAAAGAAACAACATCAGTACTGTGTTACAAATTAAGTTATAAATGCATAGGAAGTTACATGAAAAGAATAGATAGTTGGTTATTTAGGCTAGATGTTATGTGAATATATGAACTGTACAGTGTCTAGAAAAGTGAATACAGAGAAGGAATGGAAAGGAAAGTGTAGAGGTGAATATAGGAAAAGGATGGAGTAGATTGTAAAGGACAGAAGATGATTTTAGGAGTGCAACAGTAATGAGAGAGGAGAAAGAAGGTATATTAGATGGATATATTCAGGGAGGGAGAGAACAGTGGCAGGTCTATTGCAATTTAAAGTACTCTTTTGAGGCCGATTTAAATTGTTTAGGATGTGTAAGAGTTCTGATTTCAACAGGGAGTTTGTTGCATGCTATTGAGGGGTGATGGCTATATATGTTGCAACCAGAGTTTGACTTGGGTTTATACATACTTAATAGATCTTGGGTTGAGCTCTGGAGATGTCTAGCAGAGGAATAGTGAGAGATGAGGGAGCATAGTGCAGGACAGAATGCTGGTTGGTATAGTTATGGAGTGCATGATTTGGAGATGAGAGAGGAGAAGCAGGTGAGGTAATTCCAGTCAATTTAAGTATTTTAGAGAGAGACAGTGGTGGGATTTATAGGTTTGTTGAGCTGCAAATCTAGCTATCTTATGGTTGACTCAAGCTTAGTAAGTAGGGAGGAGTTAAGATTTGTGAGAATTTGACAGGAGTAGGTTAAGCAAGGTAGAAGATAAGCATGTGTGAAATAAATCCTAGCTTCTGAGGTGAGGGATATTTTTTTGTTTCTATACAGAAGTCCTAGTTTCTGATGGGTTTTCCCAATACAATTATTTATGTGAAGGTCGAATTTTAGCAGATCATCAATGGTAACCCCAAGTAGTTTTGTGCTGGATTCGACTTCAATAGGTGTATTGTTAAGGGACATTATGTAGCAGGAAGATTGTATGTGGTTGACTGTTTTGGGGAGAAAAAGTAGCAGTTTTGTTTTTTTTTTAGGGTTGAGGATAAGTAGATTATTGGAGAGCCGTGTCTCAACTGTGTTAAAGGAAGACTGGGTAGCGGATAATAGTTCAGAGGGAGAGTTGGCAATGGTGATGACTGTAGAGTCATCAGCGTATTGGACTATGGAAGACTGTGGGCAGGAGGAATAGAGTAGGTTAGTGAAGATATTAAAAAGTAGTGGTCCAAGTATGGATCCTTGGGGGACACCCATTTTGACTGGAAAGGGAGTAGATAGTGCAGAGTGCCATGTCATTGATTGCAGTCTGTCAGTGAGATAGCTAGAGGACCATGCAACTGTATCTGAGGAGAAGTTGAGGTCAGACAGTTTGTTCAGTAGCAGGGAGTGAGAAACTATGTCAAAACCCTTTGAGAGGTCCATGAATAGGCAGGAAATAAGTTTATGATCATCTTTGGCTAGAGAAATAGTGTTGAGGAAGGTAAGTAGAGCTGTGGTGGTACTATGTTTAGGTCAGAAACCATGCTGTGTAGGTGTGAGTAGTTTTTTCTGTATGAGATATAGGTTCATAGGTTCATAGGTTAGTACTAGGCTAACTGCCCTTGCGAGCCATTGTAAGCCTAGCCAATTATCCCTTGTGAGAATCGAACCCTTCACCTTGTGTTTGTAAGGCAAATACCTTAACCATTAGGCCACCCTCCCACTTGTTTGTGTATACATTTCTCCAAGACTTTAGAGAGAGGGAGAGGACAGCAATAGGTCTGAAATTGGATACTTCTGTGGAGTTACCTCATTTAATAATAGGTAGGGTGTAGAATTGTTTCCAGACTGATGGGACTTTAGATTCAGAAATAGAGCAATTAATTATGATAGATACTGGTAGAGCAAGAGAGTGAGCTGCTATCTGGAGAAAGTATGATGTGATGTTGTCAGCAGATACAGAGCATGGTTTTAGCTTAGAGAGTAGAGTTTTGATGTAGGTTGTAGGAACATGTTTAAGGAAGAAAGTGTTTGCTGAACTGGTAGTTGATGAAGGTTCAGAACAGTTGGAAGCACTGGTGTTGTAGAGGCTAGTATTGGGGTTAAATAGGTTGGATATTAATTCTATAAAGTATGTGTTGAAGGTGTTGGCTGTGTCTTCTAGTGATTTATCTGGGCATGGGTTGGAAGAAGTGGGATTGCCTATTTGGTTTATAGCGTTCCAGAACTTTTTTTTTGGCTCAGATTTTAGAGTTGTTGGGGGTGGGGTTGTAGTAGAAATCTTTTTTGTCTTTACTGATGAGTTGCTTAGTCTGATTTCTTAGCTCTCTCTACATTTGCAAATCTGCAGGGTGCTTTGTTTGTAGCCATGTTTTCCAGGCTCTGTCTCTTAGTTTTCATATGGATGCGAGTAGTTTTAGATTGCCAGGGGGATATATTGGCTTTTATCCTTACTTTCTGGAGAGGGGCTAATGAGTTTAAGATGTTGAGGAAAGTTGAGTTGAAGGTTTGGACTGCTTCTTCGAGTGAGAACATGGTTAGGAAGTTCCAATTCACTCTAGAGATGAGGGTTTCAAAAGTTTCTAGGCTGAAGTTGGAAAGTTTATGACAGCTGATAAATCTGTGTGATTTACTGAGATGGTGAATATATCTGAGTACTTTTATGAGTGAGTGATCACTCAAGGAGTCAGGGAGTGTTTCAGGATTATGGTATTTGGAGGGGTTTGAAACAAGTATCCAATCTATGAAGGTGCAAGATGCACCTGAACAATATTTGTCATACAGAGAGTAACACAGCGGTCCCAGTAATCTGACCTTGGACCTTACTGGTATAAAAGTTCAAGTCACTATATACTTGAGAATGATCAACTTAGATTTATGTACTCAGAAGAAATTAAAGACACCGTAAACAAATTAAAATTTCTGTCACAGACTGTACTTTTGAGATGAAAAAAATAAAAATGAATTAATCCACCTCCCGGGTCACCTTTAAACCCACAAATTTAACTTGAAGTCTTCTTCCTCCACAATATAATGTTTGGAATAGGAGTTGATTTTAATAAAAATACAGAGGCAGAAAATGTGCCCACTAAATATAAGAACAATAAGGCACGATGAAGATGTACAGTAAATTGGGTACCAGACAATTATAAAACAGAAAATGAGTTGTCTCTCTTTTTCAATATCCCTACTGATTTCAGACATGTACACTTTAGAAAAACTATTGCAGTGTTTCTTTTATGAACATTTCAGACCATGCTACTAATCTTGAGCTTCTATCTTGGAGTTTAATGCTGCTACGTAATTTATTCCCCTTACATGCAGGGTGTGAATATGACAGTTATATTTCATTTACCTTTTCCCATCGTAGCTCATCCATCCATCTATCTATCTATCTATCTATCTATCTATCTATCTATCTATGTATCTATCTGTCTGTCTATCTATCAATCTTTCTCTTGAGCTAGATATTTTACCTACCACTGCAAGGAAAGCACTGTTAAATAATAATATTAATAAAAGCATAAATAACTGCAGTTTAAAGCAAACAATTGTAATTTAATAGAAAAAAATATCAATGTTATTTATAACTGGGGGTCATTCTTATAAATGGGACTAATGTGATGGTTCTGAAAGTAAGTATTGCATCAATAATCCAAAGGGCTATGTCTGCAAATCTTAGAAGCTGCAAATTAAAGACTATACTGGAATGCTTTCAAGAAACATACAAATGTTAACCATTTAAAAATTCACTGAAGGTCTGAACACCATTCTGAGGGACACATGGATCTAAGATTAACAAGGATGCACCTCTGTCCTATAGACATAAGTGTTTTGAGAGTACAAGGAAGTACGCATTCAGTCTCAAAGATGCCCATAATTTAAAAGGAATTCAGTGATGGAATCCGTCGTTATGTATAATAGAAAGAGAACTTTGGGATATCTTGGGATGTAGCACTAAAATCTGGATGGTGGCCAAATTGATATTATGTCAGAAAGCATACTAGAGTAGAATGTAACTTCACAGTACATAAGTGGTTACAATCTGTCCAAAAATAAACATCTACTGGAGCCTTCACATCACAGCATAACTAAATTCTGTCATCTACAAGCAGAAGCCCAAATAAAAAGGCAAAAGATTAAAAAACTGCTAAAAGACCAAACTGAAAAGACAAGGACAAAAGCAATCTCAAGATATATGTGACATTTCTCATTTTGACTGAAGTCTGGCACTTCTAAAGGTGTACCTGCTACTACTGTCATGTTTTCCATCCTTGTTATATAATTTTTTTACATTTATGGTATTTGCAGTATAAAAAAGAATAACAGATTTATGTACAGTGTTTTAATATTTCCAGTGGAAAATATCTCTAAGGTAATGCAGACTTATATGAAGTACAATCTGTATGCCACTGTGCAGCATCACACCAGTGTGCCAAACTGGAATGACCAACATCCATCTTAAAGGCATATGTCTAACTCACATAAACATAAGCTATGTCAGTAAATATTTTGACTACACTGCATACAACATCTTTCTCTATTACTAGTGAAAACATTATAGAAGGTCGTAGGAGAGACTACTATTCTTTGTGCAAAGTTGTTAGGCATGCATATCCCCTTGTTTTTTCAGATACCACACCATCATTACCACCTGATTTTTTGTTTTACTTCATGTTATTTCCTTTGTTAACCATGTAAAAACTGGTCCTAAACAGTGGACCATTTTCAGTCAGGTCCTGGGCCAAATGGCAACAACACATACACAGCATTATATACACAAATAAGATCAAATAAATACATGACACTAAACTAAACACATCCATCCATACATACATATTTATTAGCTCAGCATTCCATTTATCCTAAACAAGTATAACCTACCTAGTAAGTTTGATCAATAAGAAAAACATTCACTGAGACACAAAGCATAAAAGTAATCATGGGGATGAAGATGATGATTCTAATTTTCTCTCATTAGATGCACAAATAAAAAAAATGTTTACAGATTTTCAAAAATATACTATCAGTTAGTGAACAAGCTCCTCAGTCGCAAAGAAATGGCAAAGCCAATACTAGTCCTGTAACGGTATATACATATAGAGATGAGTGTTTGGAGATGCAGCTTAATTAGGATGCCTAAGTCAGCTGCACTTGTATGTATCTCCAAGGTAAAGTTTTATCAGTTTGCAAAATACTGGAAGGCTGACACTATTTTGCACATTTTGTGGTAAAGCATTCCAAATGCTAGGAACAACTTTTTTTTCTCTATGGCAGATATAGAGAGGTCATTGCAACTGATAGCTCACCTGACTTCTCAAACTGGAAGTGGAATTTCTAATTCTAATTCTTATTTCTGAGTGGTGGGCAATGTTGTCATTCATTACTTTGAAGCTGATATTGCTAAGTAAGAAACTTCCAAGATGGCTGCACACTGAGGAACAGCTTAATTTTAGATCTCCCAGGGTGAAAACAGAAACTCAGAAAAGAGAGCCAGCGAATTTGTCTTTTAGGTAAATTTTAGTAACTGGCTGGTAAGTGCACTGCCTGGATGCTAGCAAAGAAGACTTTAGAGAACATGAAAGAAAATCACCCACTAAATGTGAGGAGTGGGAAGAATCCTGCAGCTGAAATTCAAGTTCCAGCTTTGGTGCCAGACATGAATCCCAGTAATCCAGAGTGAAAAAATTATATCAAATCTGCTCACAGCTGACTAAAATAAACTAAACACTAAAGGAATATATAAACTCAAATAACAAAAAGCTGGAAAAAATGGAAGAAGATTTAAACACATATTCAGGTGAGATGATAAAACTGCAAACATCAGAGGTTGAAATGAAGAAAAGACTGTATATGAAACAGCTCAAGAAGAGATGTCTCAAAAAATACTAAAATTAGAGGACAGAGAACATACAGGAAATCCTAAGATTTTCTGTCCTACCACAGAAAATGGAAGGAACAGCTTGTATTAATTTTATGAAAGCACAAATAAGTAACTGGATTGTTATTCCACAACAAACACTGTCAATTGAAAGGGCATCATTGTGTATGCTTAAAATCTGATCATGAGAAAGCAGCCAAGACTTGTAGTAGTAAAGGTGCAATCCTATCAGGAGAAAAAGTTGATTCTAACAAAACTGTGGCAGAAAGACTTAGTACTAAAAGTTGGAGACAATGCAGTGTTTGTGGAAAGTGATTACTCACTATACATCAAGTAGAAGAGGAGTAAATTTATTCCAGCAATCAGGGAATGATGAAAGGCAAGTGTGAGATTCAATTTGCTGTATTCAGCTACTTCAGAATATTTGTTTCTGAAGGATCAAAACAATTTTTGATGCAGAACATGCTAAGGAGGAAATACGAAAGTCTGTACAACAACAATTGAGGTTTCAAACAGAAGGGGACTCTGCTTCTTATTCTTCTGATAATAAAACCCATAGACTTTGCCAGTAAAACCTTCTGCAATGTTCCAAAGGAAAATGCTTGAGAGGCAGATAAAAGTACATGAGTTGACTAGAAGAACCAGGAGTACACTGGAAATGAACCAGAGACTAGAGCTGGGAGATGGAGAGCAACAGGAAGAAAACCAACAACTCAGAAATTAATGAATAAATGTGAGACTACAAAGCATCAGTCACATTTGTGAAATATGGCTGAACAAGAAAACCTGTAAATATTAAACTATTTTGACTTTGTTTAAACATGTAGGGGACTCAAAAGTCTGTGCCCTATTTCATGTCATTAATGTTTGGTAGAATATTAAGATGAGGGGGAGAGGAAGAAAAGAGATTAACTGTAAGTAAAACAATTGTTGTTCTTAACAGTATTTTTATAAAAATGCATATTATATAGTACAGCATTTTTTGTTATGTTTGTGTTTGTTATAGGGATACTAAAGCAAACAGCTGCCCCTGTTTTCTTCTTTCTTTCTTTCTTTAGTTTTTAAGAAATGTAGGCAAAGCAATGTAAAAAAAAAAAGAAGAAAGTCAGGATAAAAGCATATTTAAGATAATAGGCTGTAATCTTGGGTTGCTGAGGTGAGGGATATGTTGTAAAAGTAAACAGATCATGATATAACTAAAATGGATATGCATTTTCTTATTTTGCATAGAGGAATGAATGGATTAAGGACTTTGGCTTGATATTACAGATTTTAAGTGGAAGCAAGTAAATAAGAGAACACTGAAAGTAATGAAAAGTTTTTCCTTTAGCAAATAAATGTACACAGTGCAACATGAAAAGCCTGTAGCTGAAGACAATTGTGTATATGTGGTACTCATGTTTCTATGGAGACACTCTAATAACAGGGCAAAAAAACATATTTTTTCTTTCGATGGTTAAAAGATAATGTTTTCTGAAAGCATTCAAATTTTTTTCTACATCTGGGAGAGGGATAAAGACACAACAAAAACAGACAGCGCTTAGTTTAAGCAGAACCACAGGCTGTACCATGTGTCCTAACATGGATAATCTTAATTCTAGGTTAATTAAAGTCTGTGTGTGTATCTGTCAATCTGGGACAGCTGTTCCCATTAGGATGTACAAAGTTTTGGGTATATGTATTAAGTTAATAGGTTACAGGGTGTTCCGAGGGTTTTCATTAAAACAAAACGCCTTATAAGATGTGACATAAGTTCAAATGGATATGACAAGAAACAACTGTATAAAAGCTCAACCTGCCACACAAATTATGCATGTGACACAAAAGCTGAAACTAGACATTTTTTTAAAAAAAAAGCTGTCATATGTAACAGGTGAAAATAACTCCTTAACATTATGGTAACACTTTCCATATTATCTTTGAACATGAATGGTCTCACAAGTATATACAAAAAAGAAAGAGTAGTCAACTATATTAAGAAATGCAGAGTGCACCAGCTGTGCTATGGGAGACCCAGTTGTAAAGAAGTGACCATGTGAATTTGATAAAGAAAGCATTTCAGGATGGATAGTCAGCAAAATATCTGGGCAAAGGAAAAAGTGGGGGTACTTACATTAACTGCTAGAGGAGCTCTAATAGTGACAGAAGAAGAAAAAAGATAATAATGGTAGATTTGTAGTAGTAAGGGGTTACTAACAAATGAGGAAGATTACACTGGCATGTATTTATATCCCACCTAAAACTGCTACAATAGAGCTTAAGAAAATTCTGGGAGAAATAATCAGCTTTTAACAGAGAATATTACTTAAAGGTGGAGACTGGCATTTGATTTGCAACATTCAGGATGTATCTGGGGGACCTACACGGGAAAATATAACAACAATGGAACATTTTTGAAGAAATACATGGAAATATTTGGTATGGAAGCTAGTGAATTCAGCAGTAGGAGCTTAGAGATAATTTGCATGCTATTTCCCAAGATACAAAAACTGGGTTATGCCAGACAGAAACTATATTTCACAGGAACATGTGAATTTAATTGAAAGTTTTGATACGCATCCAATATCGATTTCAGATTATTTGCCAATAATAACTAAAATAAAAATGTAGGTTAATGAAATAAAAATGAGACACTGGCATTTCCCCACCTATCTGTTAAGCAGGCAGGAATTTAAGGAATGGGTAGTGGAAATTATTTGGGAGTTATTAGGGAAGATATACATTTCTTCACAAATTATACCTAGGGAGTGTGATAAATTGAAAGTGGAGCTTAAAAATAAGGTAGAAATAAAAGAAAAAGGTATGGTTAAGAAGTAATAAGAACTAATTTGAGGGACTGAGAAAGGTTAAAATATTGCAGAATGAGGGGACTCTCAACAGAACAAGAAGAGGAGCAACTGCAGAGTGCTGCACAGAAAATAAGGGATTACCTGGGTAATATACAGGAGTTTAGAAAGATTGCTGTTAGGCAACTATTTTTATAATAACTCAAGGGCACAAAAGCTTTTAGATTTTAGGCAACAGAAAGTTGAAAGGGTTGCTGCCAAGCTTAGGGAGCCTACAACAAGGAAAATATCCACAGATCCTAAAGATGTATTAGAAATATTTCAAAAATTTTATGAAAATTTATACAAAACTGAGAAATTTGGAAATCAAGAAAAAAGAACAAATGGAAATATTTAGGGAAGAATTAAATATGCCAAGGTTACAGATAAATAAGGCTCAGTTATTAATGGTTAGGATAGGAGGAGAGGAGATAAAAATGGTGATGTATGACTGATCCATAGAAAAGTTTCTAGGAATAGATGGTATTTCTGTGGAAGTCTGGAAGCTAGGAGGGAAGAAAGTGATAAAATCTGGAAGATCTGATGAAAAAGAAGTTATGTCTTACCATAACGTTCCATCAGTGTTGTTGATCTTCATTCATTCATCACAGATGGGATGTCGGTTCCGTCCTTGGAACAGAGTCAGTCTTATACCAAGTTTGTGCCAGCCAAAAACTCTCAAGCTAAGCTTTTACCCATAGTACCCTTCTCCCTGTTACCTCAGATCCAGTTTGCCCTTTATCAGTAAAGCAGAGGCAGTTTCTGTGCAAGTGCCCTAACTCAGCACTTGGACCCAAAGTATCCCCCAAGAGCCTTTGGAGGGGGAAGGAGGGAGGGACATGACGAATGAATGAAGATCAACAACACAGATGGAACATTATGGTAAGACATAACTTGTTTATCTGATGTTGTTAATCTTCAATCCCTTCATCACTGATGGGACAGAGTCCCCAGCTACCTTGTGTTCCCTGGATGGCCCTTATGGAAGAATATTCCTGAGCACCATAGAGTCAAAGGACGCTCTTCCCCTGGAGACCAGATCTAGTTTGTAATGAGGAATAAAGGTATGAGGAGAACCCCATGTCGCTGCTGTACAGATATCATCCATGGAGGTTCTAAAGCTACAGAAGTTGCCATCGACCCAGTAGAGTGAGCTTTGACTTTCTGTGGTATAGGCTTTTTTTCATGATGATAAATGTAAAGTATGCAATCTCTAAGCCATTTAGATAAGGTCACTTTATAAACAGAATTTTGGGGTTCTGATGCCGGGGGTATGCTTCCAGAAGCAAGTGCCTTCTCCATCGCCCAGAAAGCAGGTCTGCCCGAAGAGGGATAGGAGCCCAGAACAGAGAAGGACAACCTCGGAACCGGGGTCACACCGCACTCCGTCGAACCTGCTCCCGAGGAAGGAGCCTCAATAAGGATTGGTGCTGACAGAACCCCTGGCACCATGAATGGAACTGCAGAAATGCGTGGAACCATACTTGCCACTGAAGAGCCCAAGCCCATTCCTGAACTTGAGGAAGGTTCTGTTCCGAAGAGACTGAAGACCAAGGGGACGGTTCCAAGGTCACAGTGAGGTCCACTACTGGCACCAAAACAGAGGGTTCTGAAAAAGATGTCGGAGCTAAAGACTTTGAAACCTGCATGGTCAAAGGAGGAGAATAGGATGGAGTCCATGGAGGAAGAATTCCAGGTTTGGCAAGTGGATGGGTCTTAGACAGAGTGAAGATCCCCCTGACTGTCAGCAGCTGATCCAAAAGGCGCACCACATCAAGTTCTGAAAGGCTCCTGGTGGATCTAGTGGATACTCCCAACAGGGAGTCTGGTTGCTCTAGGAAGGGGCTATATATTTGTCCCAGAAAAGGGTCCACCGATGGGGAGTATCGGGTCTATGCACTAAAGTCCAGTGGCATCACTGTCTCCAGTTTGGAGACAGGAAGCAGCGGGGCTAATATAGGGGTAATAGGTACTGTAGACGGATTCGCTGCTGAAAGGGCACTTGGTACTGAAATGGACACGGATGGCTCAGTCACAAATGGAGTCAAAGTAATAGGTACCGAAGGAACGCTCAGTGCTGAAGCAGCACTTGGTGCCAAAGAGGATGAGGCAGTTTTTGAAGCATCGAATATCGGTGCCATGGACAATGTCGGTGCCGAAACAGGCACCAAAGGCGGTATGGCAGTTGACGGAACCGAGGTCGGTGCCATAGAGATTAACCTAGGTTCCGAAGACATCTTAGGTATTTTAGGCTTAGCAGATTTACCCAGCTCACTGGAGGGTGAAGAAGAAACAGAGTGTGGTCTTTTCTTTTCTGTTCTGGGTCGAGGGTGGCCTCCTTTGCAGAAAGAGGCTCTGAAAAGGGCGTCTTAAGAGGCCCTTCAGAATTAACTTATTTTTCCATTCATTCAAAGTGCGTTGACTGAATCCTTTACAAATAGAACATGGGGGCTGCACCAAGAGATGGGGCACCCCCAAACAATACACACAATCATCATGCGCGTCACTAATAGGCATTTTCCTATTACATTATGACACTGCTTAAACCTAGACATAACTTTCTTTACAGACATAATGATACGCAGACACTCACAGGTTATAAGGGGAAAAAAGAGATTTATTTATTTATTTTTTTAAGTAAAGACAAAATAAATAAAGAAATGCCAGCGATGGCATTTAAGAAATACCCCAAAAGGTACGGAGAAAGGTCTTACCACCAATGGTACCAAGACTACCAAAATGTAAGAAAGGGTAAATAGGGTTAGCGATAGATCACGATATATAAGAAAATAGAAAAAGGAGAGAGAAAGAGACTAATACACTCAGTAAAATTAAGATAACAGTCAAAAAGTCAAAAAAGTTGAACTTAGCTTGAGAGCTGGCTTGAACGCAGCTTTATGGCTACACGGCAAATGAGATTTGGGGTAACAGGGAGAAGGGTACTATGGGTAAAAGCTTAGCTGGAGAGTTTTTGGCTGGCACGAGCTTGGTACAAGACCGGGCCACTTCAGAGGACGGAACCGACATCCCATCAGTGATGAAGGGAATGAAGATTAACAACATCAGATCAATATTTTAAAAGGAGAAGCACCAACATCTTGGAAGAAAGCTGCAGTGGCTGTAATACCTAAAGATGGTAAAGACCCATCAGATCCAACTTTATACAGGCTCATTTTGATTCTAAACCATGATTAGAAAGTGTTTATGTCTATAATGGCTAAAAGAATGGCAAAGTTGTTGCCAAAATTGAAGAATCAATGTGGTTTTGAGGAGGGGAGGCAAACATTTGATAACATTAACAGAACAATGATGATCCAGAGGGAAGCAAAATGTAAGAAAATACCACTGTTGTCTGTGGGTCTTGATTCAGAGAATCAGTTCAACAGAGTAAGCTGGGATTTTATCAGAAAGGCAATAGAAGTATATGCATTCTCTGACACAACAGTAAGGTTAATTAGGAGGATATATGAGCGATCTGAGGTGAAAATTAAAATGTGTGAGGTTCCTCTCTGATAAGTTCTGTTTGACTAAGGAACCAGGCAGGGCTGTCTTCTTTCTTGTTTGTTATTTGTGTTATATTAAAAACCACTGGCAAAGAAAATAAGGGACTCAGAAATTCAAGGATATAACTAGTATGGTAATCAAGAAAGGTTGGTGTTATTTGGAGAAATATTACTTTTTACCTGATAAAACCATAAAAAGCCATTTCAGTGCTGTTGAAAATTCTGAGGCAGTTTCATATCTTTTCAGGCTACACAATTAATGAAGATAAAACAAAAACAAGAGCTGTAAACTATGTACCCACAAACAAATTGGTTCAGCAATGCCAATATTTTTGGGGCATGATAAAATGAAGTATTTAAGAGTATGGGTTAAATAGGATTCTGTTGTACAGCTAAAGATGTGTGGAAAGAGACTGAACAAAAGATAATACAAAAACTGAGAAACTGGAAGAGCTGTTTTATGAATATGGATAGCAATACAGAAGCACTGAAAATGTTTTTAGTCTCTCTAGTTTTATACAAAGATCAAACATATTTTCATCAACCAGAGGATAGACTGTGGATAACAATTAATACAGAATTGAAGAATTTTACCTGGGAAGGGGAAGAGGTCAATGATCAAGTGGGATAAGTTAATCCTTCCAACAAGAACAAGACCTGATTTGAAGGGATATTTCAGAGCTACATAGTTAAGACTCCAACATATGGCACAGGCAGAAATCTAAAATTCAAAGCGGAAAGGGATGATGATGAAACAGGGAGAACCCTCAAGAAATAGGGAGAGACTGGGATTTTGGAAGCAGATCCTTAAGGAGAAATAACAACAGCCATACAGAATATTATATTCATAAAGAGGCAGAAACTATTTTAGGAACTAAGCCAACATGGGAATGCAGAAAGGAGATTCTGCTGACAGGGATGACTGCAATTAGGAATACAGAGAACAGGCAAGAGAGGGCTGGAATTTTCAGCAGCAAACTGGAAAAGAAACCAAGGTATCAGGAGCAAAATATTTGAGAGGGAAAGGTAATAGAATGGGAAGAGGTCAAGAATACATTTGGAACTACATTCCCTATCAAGGATTGGTATCAGAGCATAGGCAAACAGAAAGCAATAGGGGGATCCTAAGTGAGAGACCAGCACTGGTAGAGCTTTTAGTTGAATCTAAAACAAAAGTCACTGTTAAAAAAGGCATAATTAGTAGGGCACATAAAATACTGCATGATAACTATAGGAATCAATCAGAGGAAGTTAGAAAGAACTGGGAGAGAGATTGGATAAGGAATTCATGAAGAACCAGAGGGAGGATATATGCATGGCTCCCAAATATGCAAAAAAAGTACATAGGTATTTTTATACCCCAAGCAGATCCCAAAGAATGTTTCCTTGGAAAGACTGTAAATGTTGGAGGTGTGATGGGGAAGAAAGAGGTAACTGGTAACATATTTTTGGAAGAGTACAGACAGCAGACTTTTAACAAAATTCCTTGCAGAATACTCTGTCAGAAATACTGGGTAAGGAAACTGGTGTAACTAAGGAAATGACTTTTTGAGCTGAGATACAGGATCTGAATTGCCTAGATATAATAAGGCCTTGCTGAGTTTAATTCTGGTGGCTGCCAAAAAGCAATTACCATAAAATGGAAATCAAGGTCTAAACCAACTGCATTAGAAGTAGTGAATATTATAAAAAAGATAAAAGAACAGGAAGTGGGGTATTTACAAAAAGGGAAGAAGCAAATCACATAGAAGAAAAGGGAATTGTAGGAACAATACACTTAGAATAATGTTTTTGAGGGAAAATGAGGTTTAAGGGAAGGCAGGAGTTGAATGAGATCATATGTCATATATAAATGTTTGCAACTGAAAATATGTCAATATGGCTTGTTTTTGTTTCAATAACTGTATGATTGCCTATGTCATAAGTGATAATTCAATAAAGTTATTTTTTGTTTAAAAAATATTACTGAGTAAGAAATTAGACCTAGTCTCCACTGGCATCCACTTAGGTTTTTATTTTACAAAGTAATACAGTGATGCTGATGATTACAGGTTCACAGGTGTTTACTAGGCTAACAACCACAAGGGCCTTTTTAAGCCTAGCCATAAATCCCAAAATGGTCCAGATATAAAATCTTGGTATCTTATTCTCTGCAATCTGTAGCCAGGGATGCCAGACGTCCCTATTTGGGTGGGACTGTCCCGAGATCAGCAGCCTGATCCCGAGTTCCGCCCTGCCGGTTTAAATCCCGGCCAGCCTCCGCTTTGTTTAGTTTTTTTTTTTTTTTTTTTGATTGGTCTGTATACCTGGCATACAGGCCAATCAAAAATCGCTAAACATGGAGCTTCTTGTGTTCCGCATTAAACAGAAGTAGCTCCATGTTTAGCGATTTTTGATTGGACCATATGCCGGTATACTGTGTTCTGCATTAAAGACCTTTTTTTTTTTCGTCCCTACCTTGCCGATATGAAATTTGGCAACCCTGTCTGTAGCATAATTGTATTGTATGGACAATGGACTGCTAGAACAGGCAAAGCATATTCATGTCTTGGAAGTAGTACATTGATTGTAACTGCCTTTCTAGCTTTTAAAGACAAATTACAATTTTTATACAAGACTTTTAGTTGGTAAACAGCTTTAGTAATCTGATTTTGTGTGTACCTGTTGAAGGCCAGTGTTTGGTGCAGGGTAATGCCTATATACGGCTGAGTGATGGCACAAAGTATGGGACTGCTATATGTGTCCTTAATTAGCAATAGTGTGATATTAGCTAGTTTTATGTGTCCCAGATATAAACTCAGTTCCAAGCAGCAGAGAAATCAGTCTGTAGACTGAGTTTATTTACTTACTTTGTTTACCATGGTAGTGCACTGATCTCAGTGGACCATTTGCAGGCACAGCCCGATATTTACACATACAAGAATATGCTAGAAAACTATATAAATATATATATATATATATATATATATATATATATATATATACATACACACACACACACACACACACACACAAACAAACACACACACACACACACACACACACACACACACACACACACACACACACACACACACACACACACACACATGTATCTTTAAACATGCAAGAACATGCTATAAAATTTAGTTCAATAGGCAGTTAATGTCAAAACAGGACAGAAAAACTGAATTATGCTTAGCAGAGCTTTATGGATAACATGTACCATAATGGCTGAGATGGTTTATGTTACAGGGATAGCAGCACACCATTATATAGAGAGGTATGAAGACATTAGAAGAGGTAAGTCTGAATAGTCACAAGAAAGGCAACCATGGGAAAAAGCCACAGAAAAGGTATGAGAAGCATGCAGAAGGAACAGGAACAGAAAGGAGAAGTTGTCTGATGGAGATACAAAGAACAGACAGAAGTAGGATAAATGAGAGGCATTAAGTAAAGGCAATGACAAAATGAGATAAGAAAGGATGAAATACAAATAAAAGGGTGTGTGACAGCTGCAGGGTTCATGAATGTGACTCAAGTGAGTATAGATGCATTTTGCTTGGGTGAAGAGATGTTCCTTGAGCTGTTATCTGAAGTCAGAGTACTTTTGGAAATTTCGGACCGAGACAGGAATAAAGTCCCATAGTTTACATGCTTATGCATGGGGAGTGCAATAGAGTTTACATTTTGGAGTTAGCATGGTTGGTTGAGATTGAAATATACTCCTGAGATTTTATGTGGGAGTTTTGGTGAAAAGTTTGAGTGAGAAGGAACAATGTCTCATGAGAAAGGGCTTTGTGAATTAGCGATCCTAGTAGGAGGTTGGCTCTCAAATGTACTGGAAGCCATAAATTAAGTTAACTGGAAGTTAAGTTGTTTGGGATTATTTTGGGCTTTCAGTAGTAGTAAGTCATTATCATACATTATGCAGCCTATACTGGGTAGGAAAGATGAAAAGTCATTAATATAAAAGTGACAGCAAAACTAATCCAAATACACATCCTCTGTAGTATACTTCTTGAGGTAGTGCCAAGGTCTCCATTGTTATTATTCGTATGAACTATAAAAGTTCTCTGTAACAAAGACAACACTTCAGGAGCAATACCGATGTGTTTTAGCTTGCTCACAAGCAAACTGTGATCAACATTTTCAAATGCATGATTAAGGTCTTAAAATACTGCTCTTATCAGTTCACCTTTTTCCACATCACAATAAAGCTAGTCAATTAGCTTGAACTAGGCAGTGATGGTACTGTATTTGGGCCTGACACCATGTTGTGTGTCGGTAAGAATATCACATCTGTAATGTATTCCAAGATTAGATCATACACTAGTTTTTCAAAGATTTTTGCCAATGGACAAACAGTTGCTATGGTCCTATAATCATTAACTGAGGAGGGATGAGATACTTCAGGGATAGGTATTCTAAGAGAATGTTGAAAGCTTGCTGGGACTATTTTAGCTGTTAGAGTGTAGCTGAGAATATGAATAAGTGGTCCTGCTAGAATAAATTAGGCAACTTCAAAAGCCCAGGATGAAGGTAGTAAGACTGTAGGCTGTAGCTGTAATGTAATTGCCTAGCAACCTTTTAATTGATTATCCTGTAATGGTGTTAAACAAAGTACAGTTGTGTAAGTAAATTTACCATAACAACGTATGTTTGAATGATCACTGTTGCAGTAGCCTGAGCTATATGGGTTATATCCTGCCAAGTATATAACAGCCATCCAGCTTCCAAACCTTCTGGGCACCTTCCAAGTGCTTGAACTATCACATAGCTTGAGCTGAGGTGACTAAAAGACAAATTTGGGCACCAAGCCCTTCAGAGCATTCCTGCCAACATACAGACAGAGGCTGAGCCCTGAAAGGACAATGCTAGGAAGAACAAAAAACAAGTAACCGTACCCTGGCATAAACACCACCAAAAATAAGGGTGATAAAGGGCATGAACAGCTGCTGCAGCAGCGGTCATTCAAACATCTACTTTTCTTGCACACCTGTACTATGCTCATCGTATTGATCACTGCTGCAGCTGCCTTACTATATGGGTAGACTACCCTAACTTACCACGTTTGGGAGATGGAAGGAGAAGACTCTAGGAACCCTTGGAGAATGGTCCTTGCAAAGCCTGATCTAGACTTAGGGAAAGAATTAAGCTTATAGTGCTTTGCAAAAAAAGTATGTCGGGAGGACCAAGATGTAGCTTCTAGAATACTTCTAAAATCCATCTCTTTGCAAAAAGCCATAGATGTAGCCAAGGCCCTGGTAGAGTGGGCCTTGCCCCTGCCTGGAAAAACTTTGTTGTGGTAAGTATAACAAAAGGTAATAGCTTTAGACAAACATATGGAAATAGTCTGTATTGACATGGATTGTCCCTTCTTCTTATCTTCACCATGAAAGAAAAACAGATCCAAAGATTTGAAAGATTTATTTCTGTCAAGATAATACTCGAGTTGCCAGTGGACATCCAAGGTATGGATTATCCTTTCTCTGACAATTTTAAGATCAGTAAAGAAAATGACGGAATGGCTATACCACTTCAGGAATAAAAGACATATTAGTTCTTAAAGAAACACTGTCTTTTTGGAAAATGAGATATGGTTGACTTACAATAAGAGCTAGCAACTCAGATACTCTTCTTGCAGAGGTCACAGAAATCAGTAAAACTGTATCCATGTTAAGAACCTCAAGTCAGCCATAAGAGCTGGTTCAAATGGAGCAAATGTTAGCTTCTCTAACACAATATTAAGATCCCAAGCGTGGACACTGTTTTTTTACCGGCCTCTTAAGTAAAACCCCTTTCAAAAACATTTTGATATGACAAAGTCTTGAAAGAGGAGGATCCATGGGCAGACTTTCTGAAATGGCTAGTAAATGAACCTTTTTAGAGGAGTAAGAAAAGCCATACGAAAGTAGCTCACACAAATATTATAAAACCAGAGAACAGCTAGCTCTGAATGGATGCTGGTTATGTTGTTGTCGTTGTCACCAATTAGAAAATCTTTGTCATTTGCTAATATATGACTTTGTAGTAGCATGCTTTCTTATCTCCGTTGGTACCTGCCGGACAAAGGAAATTAAAAT
Source organism: Protopterus annectens (assembly GCF_019279795.1). Lineage (NCBI taxonomy): Eukaryota > Metazoa > Chordata > Ceratodontiformes > Protopteridae > Protopterus > Protopterus annectens. Next base: position 695,454,631 of record NC_056743.1, read on the forward strand.
CCTATCATCCAGACAGTCAGCTGAATTTGAATGGGACCAGGGCTGTATCAAACACCCCTAATCTTGTATGAGTAGATCCATTCTGTAAGGAAGCTTGTGGTAATTGCCTCTGGCCATTTCCAAAAGAAGGAAGAACCACTGTTGCCTAAGCCAGAAAGGGAGTCACTACAGTGATCTTAGAGCATTCCTTCTGAATATTCAGAAATACCCTGGATATCGTTGGAAAGGGTATAAAAGCATAACAGGAACATTCCTGTCAAAAGAAAAAAGACATCTGTTTTCCAGGCCTTCTTGAATGGAATCCTGGAGCAGAATCTTGCCAGCTGATTATTTAGAGAGGAGGCAAATGGGTCTACTAGTTGAACTCCCCACAGAAGGAACAAATCTTGGAAGACCCCATGATCTAGTTTGCACAGATTAGGGTCTGCCCTGTCCTGTTCAACTTGTATGCCACACAATATTGCTCTAACAGAGTGAACAATGCTTGTAGAATGAGATTGTGTTATGAAGCTATATCCCACGCAAACATGGTTAGTCAGCAAAGGGAGTATGACCTTGATCCCCCCTGCTTATAGATGTATCACATGATTGTGGTACTGTCCGAAACAACATGAAGAGGTCCTTGGGACCAAAGATAATTCAGAGAGTTGAGTGTCTTGATCACAGCAACCGTCTCTTTTATATTTACATGCCCGTGTGTCCTAGATGTCCCACAACTTGCAATATTATCACTCCTGAAACTACTCCCCAAGCAAAGTCTGAGGTGTTTGTAATGACTGACTGCTTTGGAACAGGAAGGGATAAAGGAAGGCTCATTTATTCAGAGCTTCCTTGTTTCTGGCTTGGACACCTGTGACTGCAAGACTTGGATTGCTTCTAAAACCACCTGGAAATACAAAGCTGATATAAGTATATTTTTTGCACATGATCTAACTGCTTTAGTGATATTTAACAATTCTGAACTGTATTTATTTATTTGGTTGAATTTATCAGATTTTTAGCCTGTACTTGTTAAAGAAACTCCATCTGTCTGTTAGCGTACTGCTCTTAGGTTGTTTTAACCATATTCTGCAAAAGTTGTTCTGAGTCTGCCAAAATATTTCTAAGTTTTGCAAAGTTTGTGTGTGTTGTTAACATTTCTCATGGTTAGTGAACTTATTTACAAGTTCCTGATATTGCATGAATTTTTACTTCTGTTCTAAAGCATTTGTTGCTGCACTTGAGATCAAAGCCAGCTTGTTTTACATAGGGAGGGTTCTTTTGCACTCTGGTGGGAGCACAGGGCTAAATTCAACCATCCAAGGTGGGAACTATGGGTCTATATTAAAAGAGCAAAGAGGTGTTTCAGCGAACACCTCTTCGTCAACACGTAATGAGCGAACGTACTAAAACGCGAACGCTCAAATCACCGGTTTCTTTCCCTGGGAAAGAAACCACTAGCACAAACACACACACACTTTAAAACATAACAACGTGGGGGTGCACACCCCCAACTAAATATACCAACTCCGAGACTGCACTACAGTGAGGAAAGGGGCAAACACACAGGGTTGGCCAAGCAATTTCTTTCCCAGGGAAAGAAATCGCTGTTTTGAACATTCACAGTTTAGTGCGTTCGCTCATTACGTGTCAACCAAGAGCTGTTCGATGAAACATCTATTTGGTCTTTTAATATAGACCCAGGAACTATTGTTCGATAGTTTTTTGCGTTTTTATCTGACTGGCCTGAGAGTTTTACTTTAGAAAAGTCTTTCATCCTGCCGGTATAGTATAAACGCCTCGTGTTTCCACATTCTGCAAACGTGGTTCCCCATGCTTCCATATAAGCAAATCTATCCGGTTTAAAATCCTCTAAAATTTAGTCTCTCACTGTTCACAGCTACTCAAAGAGCTGCCAGTTTGTGCAGAGGGTAGTACCACTGCAGGTCATTTAACAATATACTATTAAGCACTCTCACTTTGACCTTAAAGTAACACTCCCTTACTCCTTCCCATCTAGAAATTGTGTTTCTTTGCCTTACATAGCATAGGCTTGATTCAGACCTGCTGAATCTAGACTGTTTGATATCACTGTGCTCTTAAACCAGCCATCTTACATTAAGAGGACCTCCCTACATCCTTGTGACAGAAGTGTGTAGCTCAGGACCCAGCTGAGTTGGGGATAGCTGGAGAAGGGCTCAGTCTGGGGCTTTCCCATTGGTAGGGATATTAAAACTGTTTAAATTTGCCTGTATATAAGCCTCGAATTTGTGCGGGTTTGTGCTCAGTTTACGGGAGCTGCTCAATGTTTGGAAAGTTTAGCCAGCGGTCTGGAGTGCATCTGCACTGAAGTCCAAGGCATCCACTGAAAAAAAACTGAAAAATAAGTATATTTTAAGCCTGCACTTTGTTAACTGTATTTAAATGAATTACTGCTTCATTTTTGCTGTTTGTGACTAAGTCCAGCTAGCCTACTTCCTTTCCAAACACCACATTCAGAAAAATCCTGCCACAATGGATTGGCAGTTTCCCATAATTTCTCCTGCCAGCTTGATTGATATGGGCATCTTGAGGCAATGTAGCAATTGCCTCATGTATACTAACAACCATTTACTCCTAAAGCAAACTAACACCCTATGTGAGAGATGCAAACACATTGTGGAATTGGAGTCAATTCTCTCATGTAAAAACAAACAAGATATCAAACAGATTATCAGCACACAGGCATCACTTCTCACACAAAATAAGGTTATAACACATAGACCCACATACACGCAGGTACTCACTAAAAATCTACCAAATGAACAGAGACATCCCAAATGCACACCACCCACACTCACCACTAAGCATAAAGAAACCACTATACATATCATCACACACATCTGTTTCTCAGCAAATAAGCCCCTAAAGCAAAACACATCAGATGTCTTGGTCATAGGTGAGTCCATAGTGAGACACACAAATGTCCACATCACCAAACTGAACATGGAGAAGGTCACGGTCAGCTGCCTATCAGGTGCCAGGATCCAACAAATCACGCATGCACTCAAATCACTCAACAAGTACTGTTATGGCTCTATCATAGTTCATGATGGAGTGAATGACTCGATTTGTACCTCTCTGGACTATATGAAGAGAGACATGACAGAACTCTCTGATTATGTGTACCAGACAGGAATGTCCCTAGCTCTAAGCAGTATCCTACTCTCATCCAGGATGATGCCACAATATAAACAAAAAGTGACTTCAACAATTGGCTCAGCTTCTGGTGTCAGTCCAGTAGGATCCAGTATCTGCCAGCCTGGGAGGATATGGTAGACAGATCTTGCTGCTTTGCTAGAGATGGTCTGCACCTGTCTCTCATAGGCTTTTGGATACTGGCAAAAGCCCTTGCCTCCCCCATAGTGTCTTTTTAGGCACTGTCAACACAACAAATTGTCCAATGTAACAAAATCTAATCGAGACAAACTCTTGGTCATGCTGCTTAATGCTAAGAGTTTAAACATGAAACTGCCCTCCTTAGAAGCACTCCTCAACTTGAGGACATTGACATCTGTACAGTTTCCAAGACATAGTAAAAGGCCACTGGGAGCATCCCAGCTGTGCAAGGCTACTGCCTTCCACGCGTTCAGACCTCAAAATGATCATGAAGGAACCAAAGGGGGAGGTGTATCCATCTTCATTAAAACCAAATACACTTTGAGACTGGTCAAACAGCATGACTCTCTTCAACTACTCCATGTCCAATTAACTATTGGGAAAGTACCACATCACATCATTGCTAGCTATAGATCCTCGCTATGAACAAGGATAAGCACACCGCCTACCTCGATTTACTGGAATCCCTTGCCATACTCAGCACCTTAGTCATGGGTGATTTAAACGGGTTCCTATCACGTAGTCGGACATTTACAATTTCGAACGAAATATGGTCAAGACCATATGTTCGAATTTGTAAATGTTCGAGCATGTGAATGGAAATCTCCATAAGTGGAGGTTTCCATTCACTTCAATGTGGTGCGAGCTCAGAGTTGGTATATTGAAGTAACGGGGGGTGTGGGGGTGCAGGAGGGCTTGCCCTCCTACATAAAACAAGTTTTACATTTTTCCGTTGTGTTTTTATTTTTTTATAGCTAGTCAAAAGTCTGTAACTTTGGACATATGTGTTCAGAAATATGTCAGTCGAAGTTACTGTACTTCAGCTACGTGATATAGACCCGATTTCAACTATCCTTCCATAGACTGGTGACATGCACAACAAAAACAAGCTCACCTACAGGATCCTGGACTTTGTTAACACAAATGTTCTGCAACAGATAATATGCACCCTCAATAGGGACTCTAATGTTCTGGACATAGTACTCACCAACATGGATCTACTTCCCCATGCATGATGCCCTCCCAGGGTAGGTCAGACCACAAATCAGTCTTGTTTGAACTACTGGAACTGACACCCTCACAGGAACAAAAATTATAAAATACATTACCAAAGATAACTACAGCCTACTAAGTGAAAGGTTCATACCACCAGCAATCCTAGACATCAATGATCACTATGCAGAAGTGTATGCAAATGCCCTGTACAAACACTTAAGCAACTGCATAAACTCTGCTGTACCTGACTGGATCAAAATCAGGTCTTCCCATAAAACAAGCCACTGTGGTGGATTTCAAGTATTAACAGATTATATAAAGAGGAAGAAACTACTGCCCAAAAGCAAAAAGAATATCACTCTGCCGAGGAAGAATTCCCTCCTAAGCCTAAACAAGAAAATCAGAAATCTTGTAAAGTCTTCTAAAGCAAATTATGAAACTAAAATCTTATCCCTAGCCAAGGATAATCATAAGGCATTCTTTAACTATGTCCAGAGTCTAAAAGGGAATGCCCAGCTATGGGCCGAACTTGTTGTAGATGGGCTCACTCATAACACACCGGAAGATCTCGCCAACCTGTAGCTGACAGATTCAGTGCAAACTTCACACCCCCCATCCTCACCTGCCATATCCCAAAGCATACCTCACACCAGCCCTTTGTCTAGTATCTCTAGAGAACAGGTTATCTCTGCACTCGCCAAGACCAAAAATATGGCATCAGTGGGACCAGATAATATCACAAGTTGTTTACTAAACATTCTAAAACAAGATGTAGTGGACCTACTTGTTGTTCTCTTTAATCATAGCTATGCTCCTGCAGAATGGAGAACAGCAACAGTAATCTGCCTGCACAAGGGGAGGGGGGCATCAACTGACCCTGGGAACTACAGACCTGTAAGTCTAACCAGCCTTATCTGCAAGACCATGGAAAGAATTATCATGGACCTTATCAACAAGGACATAGGTGGACTCCAAACACTGGACCCAAACCAGTTCAGCTTCATTAAGGGTAGATCATCCTTATTAAACCTGATGGACTTCTCTGAGAAAGTCACCAAAGCCATGGACTAAGGTAAGACAGTGCACACTGCCTATCTTGACCTTGCCAAGGCTTTTGACACAATTCCCAACTTGGCATCATTGAGAAACTCTCCCAGATAGGGATTAACCCTTACATTACTTGACAGCTAGCCAAATGACTCACAGACAGAACACACTTTGCCAGAATTGGTGACACCACCTGCAGCAGTACACCCGTCACTAGTGGGGTACCACAAGGGTCTGTGCTGGGACCCCTTATTGCTTGGCATCTATTTCTCAGAAGTCCAAGCCAAAGTAGATGGCCTTTGGCTCACAGGTTCGCTGATAACTGCAAACTGGGAGCAATCACTGAGTTCCCCAATTATGTCAGAAGGGCTAACATAAACAAATGATTGGTGTCAAAGCCATGGTCTAAAACTAAATGCAAAAAAATGGATTAGTATTCCCTTTGGCAAAATGGAATTCCCTACAAATGACAATAATGACAGCAACCCCCAACTTCCAATCCAGTGGTACAAGACTTGGGAACACAGGTTGATAGCAATCTGAACTTTGACCACTAAGATTCCACAGTGGTAAGGAAAGTCTTCTAAGTAGTGCACCTCATAAGCAAGGGCACAGCATCCAGGTCAAGGGATGTTACAATGCCACTGTATTCCACCCTCATCAGACCACTAATAGACTATAATGCACCCTTTTGCATGTACCTCACCAGACACCTGCAGCAACTGGACAGACCTCAGAGGTTTCTCACTAACAAAATACAGGGATTCCAAACCATGACCTACATGGACAGGCTGAAAGCCTTGTCACTTTACTCTATATCTTACAGGCTACTGACAGGTGACTTGTGCCTGGCCTATGGAGCAATCTCCAACCCTGTCCTAATGGAAATGCTGCACATCCATACGTCAAATGGCATAAGAGTCCCTCGCTCTAGGAATCTCAATCTAGCTTGTGATATTAAAAGAACATACTGGAGAGACAGATATGTCTCCCAGAAATTGCTGCTTCTCTGGAATAATCTTCCTATTCATGTAAAATAGAGCTCCTCACTGACCATATTCAAACACAACCTAGATAACTGGATGGGAGACAGCAAATTCACCCCGGGTGGCACCCACGTCTCTCATGTTCAGAGGTAGCCGGTGGTGAGGTGGCTACTTCAGGGAGGGACCTACCTTGTAGAAGTGAGACTGAAGGTGAGCCACAGCTGGTTGTCAATACTAATGTTCCCCTGGACAGAGTGACTGCAAGGACAGAGGTGAGTAGTAGTACCCAGGCTGACAGTGAGACACCACTGTCAGAGGATACCAGACTCCCTGTGGAAGGGGAGCTGGGAAAGGTTACAAAGAGAGAGTTGAGACAGGCTCAGCAGCTCACAGACCCTACATTACAAGGCTTGAGGGAGGTAGCCAGGGAGGCACCTGATTCTCAAAAAAAGGGGAATCTGTTTACTGGGACAAAGGGTTACTGTACAGAGTGGACCCCCTGAGGGAGGGCTAGAGGGTGAGAGAATACAGCAGTTGATAGTGCCCAGAACCTACCATCTGGCACTTCTAGCCATAGCCCATGACATTCCCTCCGCATGTCATATGGGCATAAAGCATACAAGGAGATATATTATGCAGAGCTTTTATAGGCCTGGGATTTCCAGGGATGTAACAGGGTACTGCAGGATCTGTGAGCAGTGCCAAAAGGTAAACAAGGCAGGAGCCAAGGCCAAGGCTCCTTTGATGCCTTTGCCTGTGATTGAGGAGCCATTACAGAGGGTAGAAGAAGTATATCCTAGTGGTAATACATTATGCTACCAGATACCCTGAGGCAGTGGATCGGTCCTCCATTGAGGCAGAAGGGGGAAATGCTCTGTTAGAGATTTTCAGCAGGGTAGGTTTCCCAAAAGAAATACTGAGTGACAGACATGCCAATTTCATGTCAGACCTGCTGGGTTATCTCTGGAAGTACTGTGGGGTGAAGCACCCAAAGACCACGCCCTACCATCCCCAGCTAATGGTCTGGTGGAGAGGCTAAACTGTAAACTAAAGATCATGCTCCGGGCATTTTCAGACCAGTTTAACAGGGAGTGGGACAAATATTTTCCCCATCTGTTGTTTGCTTACAAAGAGGTGTCTCAAGAATCCACAGGTTTCTCATCTTTTCAGTTGCTGTATGGGCATGGGGTGAGGAGACCTCAATATTTGATTTGTGAAGAGTGGGAGGATGAGTGTGAATCCCACAAGGGGTCTGCTGTGTGTATGTCCTAAAGTTTAGGACCTAAACCTTAGGACACAGCTCAGGGAACTCATGGGCTAGGTCCAGGAGAACCTGGCAGAAGCCCAACAGCAGAAAAAGGGCTGGTATGACAGGAATGCTCGAGCTATATAGTATGCTGTGGGGCAGCAGGTTATGATTCTCATTCATGTCAGACACAACAACCTGCAGGCAGCTTGGGATGGACCCTTCAAAATGGTAAAGAGGTGCTGTAGGTCTCTCCCTGACCAGTTTTCATCTTGTCTATTCATCAATTTTGGAGGGACGTCCAGTTCTTTGCAACATCACTGTTGTCCCATATTTTCTCCACTTTTTGATGACTGTCTTCACTGTGTTCCATGGTATATCCAATGCGGTGGAATTTTTTTGGTACCCTTCTCCTGAATGATACCTTTCAACAATGAGTTCCCTTTGATGCTTTGTAAGCTCTCTGCGAACCATGGCGTTTGCTGTAGCAGGCAACTGAGTAAATTCAGGAAAATCCTACTAGGACAGCTGAACTTTACTTGGGGTTAATCAGAGTCTCTTTAATTGATGGCAGGTGTGTACGCAAGAAGACTGAATGCTGTAATTAAAAGGTGCTTCAACAAAGTATTAGTTTAAGGGTATGCACACTTATGCAACCAGTTTATTGTACGTTTTTTATTTTTTGTATTTTTCCCCTAACAGATTTGTTTGCTTTTCAATTGAATTGTACAGGTTATAGGTCAAATTAAAGGTGGGAAAAGTTCTGAAATGATTTATTGTGGTCTCGTTTTCTTATATCACAAAAACCTGGCATTTTAACAGGGGTGTGTACACTTTTTATATCTACTGTATGTATTTTCATAAGTAGATGCTAAATACTGTCAGCTTCCAGCAGTGGGGGATTTCACCTGGGATAGAGTCAGATGACAAGAAGTTATGTCATTCTGCTAGCTACCCCAAAAGTAATATTTGAGATACTAATTTGAGAACTCTCTTAGAGATAGTGTATTCTGTATTCTGTCTTGGACCTGACAACAATGGGAACCATTCACCACAAATCTGCCTTGCTCTGATGAAGTTACTAGGGAATAGTACAACTCTCTTAGATATAGTCAGGAATATAGCAAAGCTTAGTTTAGATATTTTTCTTTATTTATTTCAGACGGTCCTGCAATGTTGTTTTAAATATTTAATAAAAAAAAAAGAGAAAGCAAAGAACACCAACTGCAGATGCATAAAATCCAAAATTGTTTAATACTCCAGCACCTCAGCTAGCAAGCCTTTCACAGAGTTAACATCACAGTAGCACAAGCTACACTTAAATAACAAATATCACAGCATTAATCAATTAACAAAAACAATTAAACACAAACTAATAATTAACATTCAATGCAGAAAAGCCTTCCACTCAAGTTCTTTGTTTAAACCATAAAGCACCAAAGTGCCAAACTTTAAAATACAAGCTGTTTCTTTATATAACAATTTGTTTTTAAGTGCAACATCATCCTTAATCAAAACTTGTTCTAAAATACATGCTTTTAAACTGGTCCAAGACCCCAAGTGTACTGCATGAAAATGTGACGCCACAGGGCTATCCACATTTTGATTCTTAATGTCTCTAACATGCTCTTGTACTCTGATTTTAAACATTATTTTGGTTTCTCCTATGTTTTAAACATTGTTTTAAATATTCCCTGTGATTCTGAACTCTGATGTCACTGTGAATACATACTGAGTATTTTCTTGTTCTTTTATTATTTATTATTAAATATATTTAAACCTTTCATTGTGGCTGGTCTGGCTAGAGATATTTAAGTTTTGAGAGTACTTGCATATTTATTTGGTGACACTGTGTGGGCCACTCATAAAAGCCTTGCTCTTGGTCAAACTACCATTTGTATTAATATTACACAGTAAGATTGGACACCCTATGTTAAGGGCCTTAAAGCAGCAGATAAGGAATTGGCTGGTGGCAGTGATAGCTACCTTGTAGTCTAGGCAAAAGGAGGCATAGCTAGTAAACCTGTGCCAACCTTTCCCAGGTGAATGTGTGTGTGTGTAAATCAAACCTCATATGTCAGTTCATTCTCTGTTTTTCAAACAAATACTAGTAGATCTTCTCAATGTAGTAGTCAGGGATGGCATACTGGTTGAGAACAAGATTAAGGCCAGGCAGGAATGAAGATGGGAGGCTGTAGTATGGCAGCGCAGTGGTGCAGCGGTAGCATTGTCGCCTCACAGCAAGAGGTTCTCCGGTTCGATTCTCGGCTAGGGTGCCTTCTGTGTGGAGTCTGCATGTCCTCCATGCGTTTGTGTGGGTTTCCTCCGGGTGCTTCGGTTTCCTCCCATGTTACAAAGATATGCATCTGGAGCCTTTCTCCCCAGGCCTCCACTGAAAATTGGCTTTGTTCCAAGTCGGACTTTCCCGGTTAACAAATGTTAAATATAAAAATAAATAAATAGTATGCCTGACTCAAACTACATCATTAGTAATGTCCTTAATCTGTTTACTATAGTAGCCAGTAAAAACATACGATAAAACAGACATGTTTTACGACAAGTACTTGTGTGTTCTATTATTTATTTGTTGCCAACTGGTTTATTAAATAAATTAAGGCTATTATTATTATAGTTCCTGAAGTATTTCTTGGACCAAAATCCTAGCTAGACTTTTGCTTCTTGTTAGATCAATTTCATCCAGTGAGTCCATAGTGGTGTACTCACACTAACCATGTAAAAAGGACTAGGCCTGGTCACACAAAATAGAATCCGGCATTGTTGGGGATGACTGGGGAAAGACTGGTTTGTCAGTAAAACAGGGCCTTACATTATGTGAGGAAAGCATAGAAGCTTATTTGTGGGAATGAAAAGGACTGAGGCGGAAACCTCAATCATTCCCTAGGTCCATTCTGTTGTGTAGAAAGTTAAAGTCAGATGGAGAGATTAGCTTATATATGAATACTCAAGTTCCACCAGGATGATAACACAGACATTATCCTGAGAACTTGGGATACGGCAGGTATGGCCTACCACAGTTTCACACTTCCCCATTCAGTCAGAAGCTTACTCAAAGGATCAGTAATTTAACTGTGGAGCCTTTACCACAAATGTTGAGTATGTCCAAGGATTTTGTTTTTTAACCTTGCATTTCTGAGTGGTGGCATCCCACAATACTACTGAAGTGGAGGAGTTTATTTTATGTTATGTTATTTTATTAGATATGTTAATTTTTTGCTAACTGGCTGCCCAGGTTGCTTTTCAAGAGCCACCATTCAGATTTTCAGTTCTGCAGTTTGAGAGGCATGGGCAGGGAAGTGAAGCTGGAAGTATGATTACTATTTGGCAGTGAGTTCAACAGCAAATGTAAACATGTAGTAGCTGCAGCAGCCATGCAGTAAGCAAGCTTATTTTTTTCAGAGGTTTTTCCCAGTGGCGGCTGGTGACTTCAAATCAAAGGGGGGACAACTAGAAAGGGGTGGAGCTATGTTCAAAACCACAAAAACTAAACTTTAATTAAATATGCTGCCCTGGGTGCCAAACCCTCATTATGAGAGTCCAATCAAGACAAATGAAGTGTAAAAGAATAAAAATATTTCAGTGCATTGGCTGCTTGACAGCTTACTTTATATCTAGATGGAAACAAAAAGGTTGTGAGGCATGAAAAAATAAATTACTTTTTAAATACATTACTGGAATGCCAGTCAAAATCAAGTACAAGAAAAACAAGCAGCACTCAACTCAAGCCACTTCTCCTTGCACTGCAGTTCTAATTATAATTTATATTCAGCTTTATTAAAGTACCAAGTAACATGCTGAATGTAGCAATCTCTGTGATGCCCCTACTTGTAAAAATGTTTCTTATCCAAAAAAGACCTGCTGCCTGACAACTATCTACTTGTTTCATGGGAAAAACATGATCAAAGTAAAAAAATGAACAGCAAACAAGCTCAAGATACATTGCTTAAAGGATTACTGTACAGGTTATGGACCACACATGAATGGCATTCTGTTTAGTTTACGGATAAAGCCCTCAGAGATCACTGGAAGTATCCAACAAGTGTAATGAGCTTCTTAAAATAATGTAATCCTGTCCTTTATTACAAATACTGTCATATGCATTTCAATACCCAACGCTTATACATTATCTAGTTAAGTATTCTCTGCATGGCAACAACAGAAAGGCTTCAATGTTGTCAATTCTTTAACAGTATGCTTATTAAAACTTACTTGCATGTTATGATCGCAGACAAGCTTACCTGATGGTCATTAAAGCATTGCTACTTAAAACACAGAGCAATAGGCAGTTTGAGTAATAAGCATAAATCAACAGTACAAAAATATGACAGAAACCAGACCATTCTGCAAAATCAAGAACAAATGAAAAGCCACTGTAGTACTTGTGTCTACCTTGGATGGGGGATACCCTGCACATTTACACTGCATAACTGCTCCTTGCCTTGCTTGGACACATCCAGAGTCACTACATGGGGGAGTGGGGTGCAACAAGTATGTCACAATTTGAACCGTCTCTGGCTAACTGTGATGGCCCTGACACATTTGTCATACCTCTCACCCTCAGAGCAAAGCCATAAATAGAAGTGAGACAAAGGCCCAAAAATAAGGACAATTTTTAAATATTGATCTTACAAATTTAGAAAGATAATAGAATAGTAGGTCTTGCATTAGTATGAATTTTCTGAAGGATATGAAATCTGAAACTCAAATGTCTGTCATTATTTTCTAACTTCAGTCTTTAATGATTTACCACTAATTTGCCAAAAAAAAAAAAAAAACAATTTTATGAAAAATGGACCAAAAATGTGATGCAAAAATATAAAACAGCCACACAATACAGCTGGGAACCTGTCAAAGAAGGGACACCTTTTAAATAATAGTACTGCTTACTTGAGCAGCTGACAAAATAAAATAATTTACATGCATTTCTGAAATAAAAGTAATCTATAACTCTGATTATTACAGTTATTTCTTAATTGTAAACCCTCCATGTTTTCTTCCAAAATTGCTATTTTGCAGAGGGATTATTAGGGGAAGAGCAACATTTTGAGCCAAATTCGGGGACAGTTGAGAGGTTTGGCTATGCCTAATTCTATAAAGCAATTTATTTGCATGTACCTCTCAACCTGTTAATGCAATAAATCTGGACAAGGCCAAATATATTGGGGGAACATATAAACAGCACTAAAAATTGCTCTTGTATAAACTGAGACAGTTGATAGAATAACAGGTCTTACTTTAGCATGCATTTTTCTGAAGGTTATGAAGTCTGAAACTCAGCGTGTCATTATTTAGTGACTTAATTGCTAAATGATTTTCCAGAAAAACACACATTTTATGAGGACCAAACAAAAATAAGAAGCAAAAATCTATTCATTCTGTGAAAATCTGGACAGTTGGGAGGTATAGTTCAGCTGGGGCTGTCTTTGAGTTTGCCGCCCTTCCCCCTCACAAAATCATGGTCGAATGGAGCCCTCCCCCTTGCAGCCATTCCAATGATCCATTATTGGCTATTTCACTCCATTTACCATAAACACTAATGTGCATACTGCTTTACTTCTATGATGATTTGGATTTCATTTGAAAGTTTTATTTTGCATTTTACAGCACAAGCACTAAGACATCTGCTAAACAAAGCAACGCAGTCTCACAATGAAAACAGGCTTAGCATTAAAAACTTCTCTGCCCTTGAAACTCACATTCAATGAAACAGCATTGAAACCCACATTCAAAGAAAATACATTTTGCCAGTGGCAGATAAAGATTAACTTTGGGCTGTTTTCAAATCATAGGCCCCTTGCACATGAAACATACATGTGCTCTTTGATACACCTTGCTGATTATACTAAATTATATTCCTTGTACAATACAGAACAGTTGTTAGACGGAATTTTAAATTTATTGTTTTGAACATTTTTCCAGTAAACAATGAAACAAAATGCATGCACCAATGACAAAACTACCCAATTCAGAACATTTCCTTCATAAAAGTCTACTCAACCTTCTACAGTCCACCAGTATCAGTAAATATGCACAATCTCTGAAGTAGTAAAAGTCATCTAAATAATTCTGCATTAAAGAAATCTGTAGCAATGAAGAGGTTGCTGTTAGCAAACAACTTTATATGTCACTGTTTATTTATCTACAAATAAAGTGCCTGTTGCCCTTGAGGAATAAATTGCCTATGTTGCATGCATTAAAAAAAATGATAAGCTAGTAATATAGCAATAGGGACTGTATGGCAAACTGATAACAGGTTCATAGTTACTACTCTAGGTATCTTTGCCAAAAAGGACTGCAGCATCGACCCACTTTACAACACAGTACAGTATCAGCAATGCATCTATCTACTGTGGGAGTAGAACCCGCAGCCTTCTGCATCAAAAGCAAGTACACTACCTGTTGTGCTATTAATGCAAGCAGACTCAGAATAAGCAGCACTAAAGTTTTGTTCCCCTGCAGTTCTCAGCTCCTTGTAAAATCTACTCGACACGCAGTTGTATCTCTGAATTTTGCAGCACAAGAAATCTGGAAAAAGCCAAAATTTATTGGGGGGACAAAAGCCCAAAAACCAGGGACACATTTTAAACATTGCTTGTATAATGTTGGAAAGTTGCTAGAATAAAATGCTGTGTTACCACCATACATTTCACTGCCACGTCTTTAACCCAGGGGACCCTGTGCAAAACAGTCAGAGAAACATACCACTATGCCAAATCAGCTGTTTTGTGAAAGAGAGGAAGAAAAACTTAAATGGCTACCATTTAGTGAATTCAGTTCTCAGCATAGCTGTCAACCTCTTGGCACAAAACACCTGAACAAAGCCAATAATGGGGGGAATACAGCTCCCAAACATATTCAGTGAATTCAGTTTTCACTATAGCTCTCAACCTCTTATCAAAAAACACGTGGACAAAGCCAGTAATGGGGGGATACAACCCCCAAACATTCAATGAATTCAGTTCTCACCATAGATAACTCTCAACCTTAGCACAAAATACCTGGGCAAAGCCAATAATGGGGGAATACAGTCCCAAAATAGGGACAAATTTCAAATATCCAGGTTATAAACTTATACAACTGCTAGAACAATTTTGTGTTACTGTGTACTTTCTGAAGAATATGAAGTCTGAAATTCAAATGCCTGTTATTTTTTAAATATTTAAGCAGGATAGTAGTCTGACTTGGAACAAAAGACAATTTTCAGCAGAGCAGGGAGAAATGCCAGACACATCTTTGCAAGATGGGAGAACATGCACACACCACACAAAAGGCACTCCAGCCAAGAATCAAACTAGAGAACCTGTAGCTGTTAGGCAGCAATGCTACCAGTGCACCATTACACTACAGACTTTGCAAGGAAAAATGTAGATACAGAAACCACAGATTTTATAAGGAACAGAACAAATAGGAGACAAAAATCTGCAAATTTTTGTAGAAATGGTGGTGGATGGGGAATTCAGGTCCTTGCCATCTGCATCCAAGGTACAGGGTTCAAGCTTGAATATCTGTACCCACCACCATTTGCTCTCTATAGCCACCAGTATATAGTAACTGGGGCATTTTATACACACACACACAAACACACACACACACAAAAGCACACACACCTGCTGTAAATACATGTCCCATCCGCAAACACCTACCCGTTTCATGAACGAAGCAATCCAGCCAGCGACCAAAACCTCCTGAAGCAAGCAATCCAGCCAGCGACCAAAACCTCCTGAAGCAAGCAATCCAGCCAGTGACCAAAACACCTACATCCTCCTGAATGAATCCAAGCCCGCGCAATGAATGTCCCGCAAGAGCAGCTCACCTCTCTCAGTCCTCATTGGTTCTGCCTGCAGCCGAAGCAGTCCAGACCTCCTCTTCTGTGCGGTCGTCACCGCACTGATTCCTGTGTGCATTTGCAGCAATGATTGCTGGGTACCTGTCTGTCTCTATCTGGACTGCTGATAAAGGCAGTCTGAGGTCTTCAAATGTGTCTGCACATGTGCAGAGAAGTCGGGACTCGTGCTTTTTTTTTTCTTTTTCTGTTTTTGTTTTTTAGTTTTAAAGATATTTCTTTTGTTTTTTCTAGGTGGGAGGGTTGCAGTCCGGCAGTCCAATAGCACGAGCCACCCCTGGTTTTTCCTTCCTTTTGCTGAAATAAAACAGAAGATCTGACTGCTCAGCCAGAAGCATTGACTTTATGACTGTTTTACATTTGTTTAGTGAGATGTCACACCAAAGAAGCTGGCAGCAGTTAGCAGCAGGTAGCTCAATCTGTTCCTGATTTCGTAGGATGTCTATTGCTGATTTGTTTTTTCAATCCTCAGCAAGTCTTAGAATTCATTAAGTAAAGATGGATATTTCAGTTTTAAATTTCATAGCCTTCAGAAAATGCATTCTAATGCAAAGGTTATTCTAGCAACTTTCTGAGTGTATAAGAAGGGAGCAATAGGGCGGCGCAGTGGTGCAGTGGTTAACGCTGTCACCTCACAGCAAGAGATTCTCCGGTTTGATTCTCGGCTGGGGTGCCTTCTGTGTGGAGTTTGCATGTTCTCCCTGCATTTGTGTGGGTTTCCTCCTGGTACTCCGGTTTCCTCCCACATTCTAAAAAAAAAACATTCTTCTGGAGCATTTCTCCCCGGGCCTCCGCTGAAAACAGGATCTGTGGAACCTAGTCAGACTTTCCCGGTCAACAAATGTAAAAAAATATATATATATATTTACAATCATTTCCTGATTTGGGGTCTTTGTTCTGCATTTCTCTGAAAGGTACCACTGCTCTCAAAAGTAGCTGAATTCCGTTTATGGCTTTCTGGCAAATTAACAACTACAGTCACTAAGTAATAACAGACATTTGCGTTTCAGATTTCATTGTCTTCAGAAAAAATCCATGTCAAGGCAAAACATGTTATTCTATCAACTTTCTAGGTATAAAAGTAGAAGAGTATATTTAAAATCTGTTCTTATTTTTTGCCTTTGTTCCTCATTTTTTAGCAGATACTATTGCTCCTTAAATGTTTCTGATTTTATCTCATAGTTTTAGTCTGTTCCTCACATAATTAATTTTGTAGCCTTCTGACTAACCATTAAGGACTGCAGTCACTAATAATAGACAATGGAGTTTACAGACTTTATAGCCTTCCGAAAAGTACATGCTAATGTACAACCTATTATTCTAGCTAGCAACATTCTCATGAAGTACGAGATGAACAAACTGAAAAACACCACTAAAACCCTGCTATTAAGTGTGTATATACTGTTATGATTCTGTGGTCCACAATGTTGAATGCTGCTATGTGATCATGTAATACATCTGGATGGCAAAATATAAGACTGACAGGGTGAGACAATGAGATTGAGGTTAGGGTTACTGAGTCAAGCAGTAGCAATGGGTGAGGAAAGAACAGAAATGGATAATATTCTAGTCATGGACTGAAGGTAGAGCAGTGGGTTTGTCAATGAGTGAAGCAAAGGAACTCATAGTGGAAGAATAAACATGAACAGGTTCAGTCTCAATTTATTTACAAATCTGCTTGATTGATAACAGAGTAAATGGATTGATCCATGGATCCATTTCACCTTCAATGGGGGTCACAACCACACAGAAAACAAAGAAAAAAGAAAAGAAAAGAAAAGAAAACATCAGCCAAAAATTACTGGAAATTAATATCACATCTGAACAGTAACTATATACAAGTCAGTTGACAACTGTAGACAGAGGTGGTACTGATCGTTTTAAGATAAGCAGTTTGGCAAAGTAGCATAATAAACCCATAGTAAAATTCTGAGAGGCAATAATATTAAGTGCACTGTAGGGTTTAGTAAGGAAGCAACAAAGCAGTATGAAGCAGATATGAATAAGATAAGGGGGGTAATGAAATCAGAAGTGTGTGGGAGTAAAAACTTAAAGTGATCAATATGTAGGGGACAGAGGATGACAGCAAGGACAGTTGGGAAATGCTGCATTTATTTAATACAATTTGAGAAATCCATGTTGAACAGATCAGTTACAATAATGAACTTATTTAATAAATGTTTAATATGTACTGAAATGAGTTTACTTAATGTTACTTCTTAATGCTTCTGCTATTTGACTCAGATTATGATGGAAATCAGTCCCTGGACAAGTTCACTTATCCACATATGAAAATGAAGTACACAAATAAATAGACAGAGGGACAAAGAAAATGTGTTGTAATATGACTTAGGGTATTAGTTGGAAGAACAGGAGCAGAGTAGAAGTTCTGCTCATACATGATAATGTCTGAACTCAAACTGCCAAATCCAAAAATGTGGAAACCAAATGGCTGAAAATCCAAACTTAACACATACCAAGTCTGAGATTACCACTGCTCACAATATTCCCTTTTCTGGGATAGTATGATATTGGAGTTAGTATACAGTAAGTTTGGGGGTGTGAGTGGGGGGGTGTTCCCTGTATCAGGGGTGCAGGGAGCTTGTCCCTGCAAAAAATAAAGAAAAAGTTTAAAAGAGAAAGGAGAAGAGTCATGTTCAATATTTGCTCTTCTGTATTCAGTCTCTTTTTCCAGTCTTTCAGACTAGGCAATGTGAGCCCCAACATTTCATTATAGAGCTCTGCCAAACATGTTTGACACTCCTTGAGTGCAAAAACGTGTGTGCATTCAGGTAATATTATATACAAAGTCTCCTAACACCAGCAGACTTGGAGTATATATATGTAAGTAGCAGGATTGTTGGGGTACTCCCATCTGGGTGTTTACATGGTGTTTTCACTCTGCAAAAGGTGTTTTCACTCTGCAAAAACAGTTTTAGAGTGCTACATTGAGTTTTAGTTTTCAATGTATTGTGTGAAGATCACATTTTAGTTCTTGTACTTAATAGAGTCAAACATATGAAATGATTTACACCTTGAAGCCAGGGAAAGATTGCCTGGCTACATGCCAGAAATATGGCAAAACACAAACCTCAAACACTCGGGTAGTGTGGGTTGTTAAAGCTGATTCATTACCATAGTTCTTGTTTATCTCCACATAATCTGAGTCCTTGTTTACACAAACATGAGGTTTGTTCGGATCAACATATACAAAGTAGCCTACTTTGGAAGCACAGATTGAGAACATAGCCTCACCATACTTATTTTGCATTACTGGTAACTCAAGTAGTTTGGATAATAAAACTACTAATTTGCAGTAACATTACATCATTTGAATATGGTTATGGTTGTATAGTTTATTATTATACACGGCTTTAGAGATGTTCATGATTTGTGTTTTCATGGAGTGTGGCAGGTATTTATGCTTGAGTTTGCAGCAAACTTTGCAAAGCAATAATTCACTGGATGGAGTCTATTCAAAGCACTGTGATAAAAAAGTAAATTTGTTACGATTTTTGTAAGCCTCCAACAAATTTATTAGGTGAAGTAATATTTTGGTCCCTAACTTGGGAGTGTTTCTTTTTGTTCTTCTACTTGGAGGAAGGGAGCACCAATCAAGGCCTGCACTCTGGGTGAAAAATGGCTTAGCTACTGCTCTGCAACATACAACACAGTCACGATCACTAAAAGTTTCATGGCTGTGTACCAGTAATTAAAAAATGGAGCTGCCTGTTGCCTTTCATTCATATAAATTACGTGAATTTACCACTGCTTGTCAACTTGCCTTCATATCTAGTTGACCTGTGTGGTGGCATGAAGGGATATGAAAATACCATATTCCTGCTCCTGTCATACTCCAGGCTAATTCTTCCAAGTCCCCTCACCATATCTCTCCTTTCTGTTCCTCCAACCTCTACCCTTATCCTGCTGCTTCTAGCCCTCCTAGCTTTCCTTCATCTCTATACACAATTTGCTAATGATACTACTTCATTCTGCTGCTCTGTTGGACATGGGTTCAAAAGAACCACGTTCAGAACTGTTCATGTAATTGCAACTGCCTTGGTGTCATTGTTGATCCCTTAATGTGTGTGTGTGTATATATATATATATATATACACACACACACAGACACATGTGTGAGTGTGTGCATACACTTTTATCTGTATTTGTTTTGTATTCCAATTATTATTTTTAGTATTGTTACTGTTTTTGGAGCTTTTCTCCCTGAGCCTCCACTGAGAAAGAGCTTCTGGCCCAGTCAGACATTACCCGGTTAACAAATGTAAT
The DNA here is from genome assembly GCF_019279795.1 of Protopterus annectens. Lineage (NCBI taxonomy): Eukaryota > Metazoa > Chordata > Ceratodontiformes > Protopteridae > Protopterus > Protopterus annectens. The sequence goes on from NC_056743.1 coordinate 695,474,411, forward strand.
AAATAAATAAAATATTCCATTATTTCATTTTATTTTAAAGTTATCAGTTCTTTTTTATTGTGTCTTTCGGCTTTTCCTGGTTAGGGGTCACCACAGCGGAACTCCGGTCCGCTAATGATTGGCAGCTGATTTTTATGTGCTGGCTTGCCGAGCCTAACACACAACCTTCAATGAAGGAACGCCCATTCACGCATGTCGTCACACAGAAGACGCTCTAACTGAGAATTGAACAGCAATGTCTAACTGTGAGGCAACAACGCTACCACAGCACCACCACCGCAGATAAAGTTATCAGTTCTTTAACAAACAGAAATGCAGTAGTCTCTCAGTTTTGTAAAGGTGTCCTGTTCTTCTCTTCCTCTGTTCTTTTACAGCTGTTTTTCCCTATTCCTAACCCTGTTTCATCCTCCAGGACAACAGGCACAAACATCTTATCCTGTTACAAATTACCTAATTATGCAGGATTCATACCAGGACTACAAATCCTACTCCTTAGCACAAGATTTGCTCAAAGCTGCAGTGAGTTAGGCCTTCTGCCCTTGCTCTGCTGTTTTCCAAAAACCTGCTGTAAGACAGCAAAAGATAAATGCTTATTTTCAACTGTTTTCTGCACTTCTGATTAGCTAAAACAATATTTGCTGCATTTTTTGTTTAAATTGTGCAACTATATTTTAGGCTTAGTGAATTGAATCCTTACCTCTGTTCTGATCTCTTTCTCCTTTTTGTTTCTCTACTCTTTCTGTTCATTTTACTTGTTGCACTTGAAAAAAACACTAGCATAGACTAGGTTCAGGGTCTGCTGAATCTAGTACTGTTTGTGACCTTTGGAGTTTGTAGTACAGTTAATCTTTTGTCTAGCTAGGCCTAGCTGTGCTTCATGGGTGGGGGTTTAAGTTTGGTCTGATCTAGCTAGAGTTTCTGCTACAGGGCTATGTTTAGGGTGTTTTTGACTGCATAATTTGAAATTTGGCTGGTTCCTGTTTCTCTGCCTTAAATAGCCAGTATCAGAACCAGTTTGTGCTTATTTGCTTACAACTACAATGTGTTAGGTCTTCTGCCCTTGCTCTGCTGTTTTCCAAAAGCCTTCTGTGAGACTTCAAAAGATAAGTGCTTATTTTCAACTGTTTTCTGCACTTCTGATTAACTAAAACAATATTTGCTGCATATCTATTTAAACTGTGCAACTGTATTTTAGGCTTAGTGAATTGAATCCTAAACTATTTTCTGATCTTGTCTGCCCACCCGCCAGCCCAACTGTTGTTGTGGTTTTAAAGTATGGTGGCTTTTGAGTTGCCCACCTCTACTATAAATCTGATACTGGACACTCCTCCCAGTCCCATTGCACCAGCTCATTCTGCTGAGTTCAGTAAGATCAGTTGTGAAGGCCCACCACTTTAGCTTCTTAACCTTGAATTATCTTCTGTTTCCTCTCTTTCTACTTAAAAAAGTTCCTCTTCCTACTTTATTTTGTTGCTTGTGTTTAGGTGTTCAATTGCATTTATTCCGCTGCATTTGTTACTGCTTGTCAGTAGCCCGATTAAACTGTTCAGCAGCTACCCTGTGCTGATTTCAAAGCTGCTGAGAGAATCTACAAAACTAAGTGCTATTTTTCAATTTATTCTGACTTATACTGCACTTGTCTTTGATTAACTGTGCTGTTTTATTAACTTGCATTACATCTGTACTGTATTTTATCACTGTTTTACTGTTAAATTGTTTAATTAATGGTGTGTGAACTGTTCTGCTGTTACATTTAAGTGTGTATCTGTTCTCCTGTGTTAAATCGGCCTAAAAAGAGTTAAATATCTTTAGTATAGTTTGGTTACAGGTTTTGCTGTATCCAGATCTGTTTGTGTGATTCCTGTGTTTCCTGCTATGGCCTTTTGTGTTTCCTGGGGCCTACCTGCACTTAGTGTGAGTAAGTGAACTGGTTGGAACTAGTCTGGCATAGCGTGTTTAACTAAGAGCACAGGGACAAGGGTGGATTGGTCAATTCCACGGTTTCTATTTTACTTTCATTTTTGTGGTATTTAAACACCACATTTGCATTTGTTTGTGTGCCGCACACCACCACAGTGCTATTTTAACCCTTTTGAGGTATCTCAGCTTTTTCCCTTCCAGCACTTCTATGTAAGTGAGTCCCTTCCTTCACAGCTACTGCATTGTTTTTATCCAGCCCTACTCACACCTGTAGGTACTCTCCTCAGATAGCACCCACTTTACTATCCCTGATATCTCTTTCACAGATTCTGACAGCCATGGACTGACAATCTCCTATGGTTTCTCCTTCTAGTCTGGTTGTTATGGGCATCCTGAGGCAATGTAGCAACTGTCTCATATACATGGGCAACCCTCTACTACTACTACCACCTAGGAACACAATATGTGAGAGATGCAATTACATTAAGAACCTAAAATCCTTGCTTTCTCAATCACAAGCCAGTACATCTGGCACTGCGAAGGTTGCTGCACAAACACTACATCTGTAACACCACCCACAGCTGTACAGCACACTCCCACATATGTGGAGGTTCTCAACAAAACCATACCTAAACAAAAGAGACCTCCAAGGCAAAAACACGCATGCACATCACAACCCACAGCCCCAAGCACCACAGATAGAACACATGTCTGTGTCTCACAGCCTCTAAGGCCCAGCTGCAAACTCAACATACTAGTCATAGAAGACTCTATCGTGAGACACACAGATGTGCCTCTCAGCAGTCTAGACAAGGAGAAAGTCACAATAAGTTGCTTGTCAGGTGCTAGAATCTGCCATACATCACACACGTACTCAAGTTTCTCAACAACAGGTACTGTTATGACTCTGTCATAGTCCATGTTGGTAAGAATGACTTGAGATATACCTCTCTGGACTATATGAAGAGAGACATAATTGAGCTCGCTGAACATGTGTCCCCTGCAGGTATGTCCCTAGCTTTAAGCAGCATTCTACCATCACCCAGAATGATGCCTCAATACAAACAGAAAATGACTGACTTGAACAACTGGCTTAGTTTTTGGTGTCATTCCAAGGGGATCCAGTAACTCACAGCCTGGGAGGACATGACTGACAGACCACAATGCTTTGCCAGAGATGGCTCTCATTTGTCCCGCTGGGCTTCAGGCTTCTGGCAAATGCTCTTGCCTCCTCCATAGTGCCTTTTTTAGGCAAAGTCATGAGGACAAAATTACCAATGTGAAAAATTCTTCTAAATGAAATTTAGAGGTCATGTTCCTAAACGCTAGGAGTCTTAACATGAAACTGCACTCATTGCAAGCATTCCTTGCCCTGGAAGACGCTGACATTTGTGCAGTCACTGAAACCTGGTTCAAAGCTGCAGACAGCACCCCAACCTTACTAAGTTACTCATCCTACCATACTTTCAGACCCCAAATGGAGGGCATCAAAGCCAAAGGTGGTAGAGTTTCAATATTTATCAAAGACATTTTATTTATTTATTTATTTGCAGTTTGTTAACCGAGAAAGTCCACTGGCCCAGAATGAGCCCTTTTTCAATGGAGGACCGGGGAGAAAAGCTCCAAGTACATATATACAGAAAAGACAGCAGAATAAATCACTTCAACTAAAAGCAGCATAGATCACATTGAGCTTCAAGAAACATATATACAAAAATGTTAGCAGCATAAATCACATCAGCTAATAGCAGCATACATCACATAAGGTTAAAACAAGGTAGTTATAAAAATAACAATCAGCAGAAGTTATTAGAAACAGAAATTTAAAGAAATAATAGCAGCATAAATCACAACAAATAGCAGCATATGTCATGTTAGGGTTAATACAGGGTAATTATGAAAATAATCAGTAGAAGTCATTAAAAACATACAGAAGTAATAGCATCACAGATCTTTAGGAGTTAACTGCAGACGTACATATATAATGGCATCATAGATCAGAACAATATTAATACAGGGTAAATGTGAGGATAACAATCAGCAGATGTTATAGTAGACAATTATACTAGACAGAAAATAACAGGACTGTGTGACATGTCACAACAAGACCATGTGGCATATCACAACAGGACCGTGTGGCATATCACAACAGGACCGTGTGGCATGTCACAACAGGACCGTGCGGCATGTCAAGATTGTAGGTTTACTGGATTACTTCCTGGGAGATAACCTACAGTGTTGGCATGTTACTGTGGCAATGCAAGTATGGTATACAAGTTAGGAAGGGTGGGAGCAGGGGCACTCCCATTTAGAAGAAATAAGAATGGAGTAAGGTCTTAAAAGTTGACACTACACACCTCCAGGCTGATCAAACAGTATGACAAACAGAAGACACTCCAGATGCAGTTAACTGTTGACAAAACACCTATTCAAATCATAGCTAGCTACAGACCCCCCAACCATGACTCAGAATGTCCTTCCCAACTAACTGGACTTACTTGAATCCATCAAGATTCAACCCTCTACCCTGATCCTGGATGACTTTAACCACCCAACCATAGAGTGGAAGATCTCTTCTAGCCCAAACACAAACACCAGAGATTCCTTAGTCAGTGCCAGTGCATTGGATCAGCTGGTCGACACCCTAATGAGAGGTGAAAATATCCAGGATCTGGTACTAACCAACATGAGTAGCCACTGTAGCACCCCTACAGTGTCATCCTCCTTGTTAAGATCCGACATTTCGAGATCATTATCTGCCCTGACCACCCACCCGCCAGGGTCAAATAAAAAAACTTTTCCAAAGCCGAATACAACCTGCTGAGAGCAAGTAAAAGCAGCCTCACAGCCACCGTCCCTTCAGTTGGAAACAGCACTAATGTCCAAGCCTACACCAAAAAACTATATGAGCACATACATAGCTACATGGACTCACCAATACCTGACAGGACCAAATCATCTTCCTCAAGAAAGAGGAAGAGTAAACCTGTCTGGTGGACAGCAGCAATAAACAAACTCTATAACAAAAGGAAAAAAATTGCTGTCCAGGACCAATAAGGAGCAGGTGACAAGATGGAAGCAATCGCTCTTTTAAACAAGCAAATAATATCACTGGTGAAATCTTCTAAGGCTAACTTCAAGTCCAAATTGGCCACGTCCAATAAGGACAATCACAAGGCCTTCTTCACATATATCTGCAATATCAAAGGTAACACCCAGATCTGCTCTTAACTGGTAGTCAAGAACACCACATACACAAACGCTTTAGATAAAGCCAACCTTCTGGCAGACAGGTTCAGTGAAAACTTCACCCCCCTGTCCCCACCATCTGTAAACCAGGACATCCCCAGCACCTTCCCCCCTCCACTCATCACCAGGGAGCAGGCCTTTAATGCCCTCTCAAAAGCAAAAAATACAGCCTTCATGGGACCCAACAACATCCTAGGCTGTATCCTACATGAACTTAGGCATGAGCTGTCAGCTCCATTAGGTACCCTATTCAACCAAACCTAAGCACTGGCTTCATATCAGCCAAATGGAGGACAGTCACTGTGATCCCTCAACACAAAGGTGGAGTGTCCACTGACCCAGGCAATTATAGACCTATCAGCCTAACTATCCTGATCTGCAAGGCCATGGAATGCATTATCATGGACCTTGTAAACAATGATATTGGCAACCTCCAAATGCTTGACCCCACATAGTTTGGTTTTGTCAAAAGGAGATCATGCCTGTTAAATGTGGTTAACTTCTTCAAAACAGTCACCAAAGCCATGGACGAGGGGAAGACGGTGCACACTTTCTACCTTGACCTAGCCAAAGCCTTCGACACTATTCGCCACTCGGCCATAATAGATAAACTCTCTCAGCTAAGCATCAACCTGTATGTCACCAGATGCTTAGCTAACTGGCTCACTGACGGAACCCACTCAGCCAAAATAGGGGAAGCCACCTATAGTAGTAGACCCTTAATGAGTGGCATACCCCAAGGATCAGTCTTGGGGCCTCTACTGTTTGGGATATACTTTTCTGAGGTGCAAGCCAATTCCAGTGGTCTGTGGTTGACCAAGTTTGCACATCATTGCAAGCTGGGTGCTGTCTTAAATTCCCCTAGTGATGTGAACATCCTCCAAGAGGGCCTTACCCAAATTAATGATTGGTGCCAGAAGCATGGCCTCAAACTGAATGCCAAGAAATGCATCATTATCCTCTTTGGAGAAAATGGCGCCCCCACTAATTACCACATTAATAACCTGCTAAGCATGCAATCAGTCATGAGAGACTTGGGCACTCAGGTTGATAGCAAACTGACCTTTGACCACTACATTGCCTCCGTTGTATGGAAGGCTTTCTACATGGCCCACCTCATAATTAAGGGTATTTTATCCAGGAACAAGGAGGTCATAACATCCCTGTACTCCTCCCTTATTAGACCCATTATCAAATACAATGTCTCCTTCAGCATGTACCTTGCCAAGCACATGCAGCAGCTGCAGAGACTACAGTGGTTCCTGCCCAGGAAAATCCAGGGTTTCAAATACATATCCTATAGAGATGGACTAAAAGCCCTGTCCCTCTACTCATTCTCATATATACTGCTCAGAAGTGACCTGTGTCTGGCATACAAGTTCGTCTTAGACCCAGCCTTGATGGAGTTGCTGCATATCTACAAGTCAGACTCCACTCGCTAAACCCGCACGCAAGGCCTCAACCTGGTCTATGACATTAATAGAACTTGGTGGGATAGATTTGTGTCCCACAGACTCCCCCATCTGTGGAATAGACTCCCTCTCCATGTCAAGCAGAGGACCTCACTAACTCTCTTTAAGAGGAACCTGGGCGACTGGATGGGAAACAGAAAATACACCTCTGGGATCGCACCTGTGTCCTTGCTGGACAGGGGAAACAGGTGCTGACTTTGTGGTAACATGGGTAAAATTCTTGACTAGGCTTATAAGGAAGATGTCAAAGTGCCAGCCATACCATTCCCAACTCATCTAGTAAATTACATTCTTTAATTATGTTAACTTGATTTGAGAGACACTTGCAATTCTGATTTAAAAACACTTGTACAACTTTTAAAATGTATGTGTGACACACCCACAACAAGGTTCATCTTTTACATTTTGCAACAGCACACAAATATAAGAAATGGGTCTGTGAATGGCATGGCTGGCTACATAACATTTAAACAGAATTTTCAGGAAATTAAAATTAATTACTTTTTACAATATTGTTCCAAGTGGGACAATGAATGTTTCATTCTACAAAAAAAAAATGCAATAAAAACTCAGCCAAACACATAAATGTCCACAGCTAGAGGGATTTGGCTTTATTGTCGTTGCATCCATAATCACTTAAAAAGTAAAACCTCATGAGCATTCAGAAGCTATGCAGCTGAAATACCTGATGCCCTTAAGGGGTTATTTCCATATGTCCCCCAGACCTGGGTTTTCCTGCAGTTTCTATTGAATGGTTTATTTGTCTGACCTTCTTACCCTTTATTTTGGATTCTACAAAAAAAGCATACTTTAATTTTATATTTAATATGCTGTAATCCTATAAGTTACAGAATGAAATTGTGTGGACTTTCTATCTTTCTTTCTTTTTTTTTTTTGTAAATAAAAATGTGTAGGAGTTATTAAAATGTTTTTTGAGATGTTTGTTCCTTTTTTTCTGGTGGTGGTGAGGCACTACATCTTTTAAAAGTTTAGCATGGCTGGTTATAAACAAATAGGTAGTATACTAAAGTGTTACTGACATTTAATTTGTGTTGTTCATGGGTGCTGGGGGCCAAGATTCCAGAAAGGATGATAAATGAGAGGGGTGCTGCTCTTTCTTGTTAACAGAGTTAATCAGAAATAATTAAGTAAATAAAGGCTGTTAAATTTATCTGGCATGAACTGTTGTGACTCTGTGTTGTACTCTTTCCATTTTATACGTACACATACACACACGCATATATAAATACACATGTGCATATACAATGTAATATACTATATGGCTCTATGAAATTCAGAATGGGCTGTCCTTAATAACAGAGCAAAACGCACACAAAAACATCTATTTTCTGCACCAAACCATCCCATGGATTCGTTAAATGGCATAGCCAAGGTCTCATGTCACTGTAATTTGCAATTCAGAGGCATTTTAGCACTGACGAGGAAAGATCTCATTATCAGCTAATTCAATTGTGTCTGAATCAGATTTACTACTGCAAAGTACCGATCAATGCTAATCTGCACATGATGGTAGTTAACTGCAGTGGCCAGATTGTGTAGTCATAGATACCCACTCCCACCAGTTACTTGCTCACACTCACAAATACACAGTAAAACACAAACAAGCACACAGTACAATCTCCTTATCTGTCTGAAAGTTGTCCCCTGATCCCTACAGTAGTGTACATAGTGCGCATGTCACAATGGCACACAAGAGTTTTTAGTATCTTCGTTGACTAATGCTTTCCCCCACCCCTTGATCTCTGTATTAACTGAAGTGTCATTAGGGCTCAAGTGTAGAATGTCTGTGTTCTCCCTTCCCCTGATCCTCATACTAGTTGAAATGCCATTACAATGCATGTGCACTATCCCTAGTGGTTACTGTGTTCCCCCTCCCCCTAATTTCCTACTGCTGTTGGTGCTGTTAAAGCACAATTGTATTATCCCAATGGCTAGTGTATCCTCCCCACCCTCGATCCCCAAACTACTTTAATTTATGGTAGATGAACAAAGTCCTTTGGACATATTCAGTACTGCAACATAGTGGGGACAGCCATTCTAATCCACATCTGAGTGATTTTTCAGAATCATTTGATGTGTAGATGCCTTCATGGGGGAGGTTCTGGGAGAGAGGAAACATGGGTAATTAGCATATGCCTCTCCCCAGGACTGCATCATTAGCATACATCATGGCCACAGAGCTAGCCCTATGCAGTTTTGCTCTTTGTGCTACAGCATCATGGAGCATCCATGTTAGGGATGTTTCTGAATTCCAGAAGTTACTAAGATGTGTACATGAATTTACTCCGCAATCTTTATGATAAGAAAATCATTCCCAAACTCCAAGTGGTCCATACTTTCATTTGCATGAAAATTATTGGTTTTCTGCTCCAGACACATGCTTTATGATGATAAGATAATTCCTAACTCCAAGTGATTCATAATTTAATTTGCGTGGCAGTCTCAGCTGTAAGTATACAGCAGCCAGCTTCAAATGGTTCTTAATTAAAACTGTGAAAAAATATGTGTAAATTGTTTTAAAGCTCTGAACTTTCATTAAGACAGATGACATGAAAGATATGTAGGCACAGACATTCAAAACTGAAATATATCGAGTGTGACAGATGCCTTTGCAACTGTCAATGATTATGAAAATGCATTCCTTTCAAAGTTGTCACTGCAGGGGAAATCCCTTTTTCTATGAGGTGTAACTTTGTTGGAAATGATTATGCTAAGAAATGATGTAAAGTGAGTAAAGTCCCCATTATGAATGTGTTAGGGTTTGCATCCATCCTTAGGATTCAGATTCTGCTTCAAACACTTTTTTTTCTTCTCAAACAATTAGAAAATCAGAACCAAAAATCCTGACATCCATGAGCATTACAAGACACACAGAACATGCTGTACATTTTTTTTTTGTTTTCAAGTGCACACACTACACCTGAGGCACACCAAGGCTATCCAAATTAGTTCACCATTTAGAGTACTTTTTTACTGAACAAATGGTGTAGTCTCACTGTCATCTGTTTTATTATATATTTTATATTATATTCATGTAACAAACGTGCAGGACTAGATGTTTACTTTATTTGTCATTATACCTAGCACACTGATCAACAGTCATCATTAATCACAATAAAGATGCAAACTATGTACGCACCACTGTCACTGAATGTTATCTGTGTTAAGCAGGGGCGTCTCGTGCTATAGGAATTTAGGACTGCACCCCCCCCCCCACCACCTGTAAACAAACAAACAGAAACCTAGAAACTTAGAAAGAAAGAAACTAAAACATAATGCATGCGTGCACACAGTTCCTGGAACTCAGAACTCAAACTCCTGACTGCTGACACAGCAGTCTGGATAGGGGGAAAGGCATCTCTACCCCGCAGATGCCCAGAAGTCTGGGCGGCGATGTTGTCACAGAACAGAGGAACTCTGGACTGCATGGTCTGCAGGCTGGACCAGTTAGGAGGAGAGATGAGCTCTCCGGACCAATCAGGAGGAGAGTGGAGTTCTCACGGACTAGTCAGGAGTTCTCGCAAACACTAATCAGGAGGGGAGTTGAGTTCTTGCAAGGAACACTAATGGCAATATTATTAGGAGGAGTGTTGAGTTCTCGTGGACCGGTCAGGAGTTCTCGGCTAGAAGGCGCACTATGCTTCGTTCAGGTAAGTGTGTGTGTGTGTGTGTGTGTGTGTGTGTGTGTGTGTGTGTGTGTGTGTGTGTGTAACTGCGGAGTCTTTATAGCAGACCTGTGTATGCATGTCTTTACAGCAGCAACAGCCAAAATGTGTTACACAGCTTTGAATAACAGTTTCACTGGAGGTGTGAGACATGTTTTTATAAATCCCTACTGCTTGAATGTGTAAAGATAAGATTTAAGCATTAAGGACTGTGTCTCTTTAGCAGTCAATCTCAAAGATGAAACAATCAAAGTCATAGAGATGTTATATTATACACTCTGCAAAATGGAAATGTAGAGTCTCTTTATAGCAGAAATTTTTATGGCTTAACTTGAACGGAGCCACGGAGTATTGTGTGTATGTCTTCATATCAGAACAGAACTGCAGAGTCTTTACAGCAGAAACAAAAAGATGATACCGAAACCGGTAAACCAGGAGTAATAAACAGACTGGTTTACCGGTTTCGGCATCATCTTTTTATTTTTGGGTTTTGTGGTCTTTTTGGCCGTTGCTTGCACTTACTCTTTATAGCAGAAAATTGTATGGCTTACCTTGAATGGAGCCGCAGAGCTTTTAATTTGTGTGTGTGTAAAATGCCCCAGCTACATGTGGCTAGAATGAGCTAGACTCAAACCATGAGCCTTGGGAAGCAGGTAGCTACAGCTTAGCTTCCCTAGTACCCACCTTCACTTATGAAGTTTTGTTCTGTTCCTCATAATGGCTGTGGTTTTCAGGATTTTAGCCTCTCTACCCACCACCACTTGTGAAATTTTGTTCTGTAACTTCTGTTCCTCATAATGTCTGTGGTTTTCAGGATTTTGAATTCACTAAATAATGACAGGCATTTGAATTTCAGACTTCATATTCTTCAGAAAGTACATGGCAACACAAAACCTTTTATTCTGGCAGTTTTATGTTTATATGATCAATATTTGAAAATTGTCCCTATTTTTGAGGCTGTATAGTGGCTTTGTCTAGGTTTTTTGTGCTAAGAGGTTGACAGCTATGGCGAGAACTGAATTCACTGAGTATGTTTGGGAGCTATATTCCCCCATTATTGTCTTTGTCTAGGTGTTTTGTGCTAAGAGGTTGAAAGCTGTGGTAAGAACTGAATTCACATTTAAGTTTCAGTCTGTCTTTCATGAAACAGCTGATTTGGTATAGTGGTATGTTTCTCTGACTGTAGTGCACAGGGTCCTGTGTTCAAGGTTTGGCAGTGAAATGCATGGTGGTAATGCAACATTTTATTCTAGCAACTTTTCAAGATTATACAAGCAATATTTAAAATATGTCCCTAGTTTTTGGGCTTTTGTCACCCTAATAAATTTTAGCTTTATTTCTTGTGTGATTTCTTGTGCTTCAAAGTTGATAGATACAGTTGAGTATTGTGTGGATTTTACAAGGAGCTGAGAACTTGAAGAGAAGTTTAGTGCTGCTTATGCTAAATTTGCTTGCACTGTTAATAGCACAACAGGTAGTATACTTGCTTTTGATGCAGAAGGCTGTGGGTTCTACTCCTACAGTATATAGATGCATTACTGTAATGTGTTGTACTTTTAAAACGGGTAGATGCTGCAGTCCTGAGAATGTTCTCTTTGGCAGAGATACCTAGTAATGATAACCTGTTATCAGTTTGCCATCCATTCCCTATTGCAATATTACTAGCTTATCATTTTGTTTATTGTAGCATAGGCAATTTATTCCTGAAGGGCAGCAGGCACTTTATTTGTAGATGAAACAATGAAATATAAAGTTGTTTACTGGCAGCAACCTCTTCATTTAGTTACAGATCTCTTTAATGTGGAATTAGTTAGATGACTTTTACTTCTGCAGAGATTGTGCATATTTACTGATACTGGTGGATTGTAGAAGTTTGAGTAGACTTTTATGATGGAAATGTTCTGAACTGGGCAGTTTTGTCATTATTGTTGTATGCATTTTGTTTCATTGTTTACTGGAAAATGTTCAAAACAATAGATTTTAAAATGCCCTCTAACAACTGCATTGTATTATACAAGGAATATAATTTAATACAATCAGGAAGGTGTATCAAAGAACACATGCATGTTTCCTGTGCAAGGGGCCTATGATTTGAAAACAGCCCAAAGGTAATCTTTGGGCACATGTATTTTCTTTGAATGTGGGTTTCAAAGCTGTTGCAATGAATGTGAGTTTCAAGAGCAGAGAAGTTTTAATGCTAAGTCTATTTTCATTGTGAGACTGCATTGCTTTATTTAGCAAATGTCTGTTGTTAGTGTAAAATAAAACTTTTAAATGAAATCCAAATCATCGTAGAAGTAAAGCAGTATGCACATTATAGTGTTTATGGTAAATGGGGTGAAATAGCCAAGTAATGGGACATTGGAATAGCTGCAGGGGGGAGGCCCCATTCCACCATTATTTTGTGAGGGGGGAAGGGTGGCAAACTCAGAGAGCCCTGGCTGAACTATACCTCTATACCTCAACTGTCCAGATTTTTGCAGAATGAATAGATTTTTGATTCTTATTTTTGGTTTGTTCCTCCTAAAATTTGTGGTTTTCTGGCAAATCATTTAGGAATGAAGTCACTAAATAATGACAGACATTGAGTTTCAGACCCTACTATTCTATTATCTTTCTAAGTTCATAAGAGCAATATTTAAAAATTGTCCTTATTTTAGGGCCTTTGTCCATATTTCTTGCTCTGACGCTGAGAGGTATGACAAATGTGTCAAGGCCATCACCGTCAGCCAGAGATACTTCAAATTGTGACATACTTGTTGCACCCTGCACCCCCATGTAGTGACTCTGGGTGTGCCCAAGCAAGGCAAGGAGCAGTTTTGCAGTGTAAGTGTACAGAGTATTCCACCATCCATGGTAGACACAAGTACTACAGTGGCTTTTTATCTGTCCTTGATTTTGCAGAATGCTCTGGTTTCTGTCATTTTATACTGTTGATTTATGCTTCTTCTTATTCAGAAAATGCATGTCGTTGCAATGCCTGTTGCTCTGTGTTTAAGTATCAATGCTTTAATGACCATCAGGTAAACTTGTCTGAGACTACAAGATGCAAGTAAGCTTTTATAAGCATACTGTTAAAGAATTACCAACATTGAAAGCCCTTTTGTTGTTGGCAAGCAAAGAATATTTACATAACTAGATAGCGTATAAGCCTTAGGTATTGAAATGCATATGACGGTATTTGTACTAAAGGACAGGATTACAGTCTTTTCAGAAGCTCTTTACATTTGTTGGAGACTTGCAGTCATCTTTGCAGGCTTTACCCGTAAACTAAACAGAATGCAAATCTATCATGTGGGGTCAATAACTTGTGCAGTAATCCTTTAAGCAATTTATCTTGAGCTTGTTTGTTTGCTGTTCATTTTTTACTTGATCATGTTTTCCCCATGAAATAAGTAGATAGTTGTTGTCAGGCAGCAGGTCTTTTTTGGATAAGAAACATTTTTACAAGTGGGGGCATCACAGAGATTGCTACTTTCAGCATGTTACTTGGCACTTTTGTAAAGCTGAATATAAATTATAATTAGAACTGCAGTGCAAGGAGAAGTGGTTTGAGTTAAGTGCTGCTTGTTTTTTATACTTGATTTTGACTGGCATTCCAGTAATGTATTTAAAAAGTAATTTTTTTTCATGCCTTGCAACCTTTTTATT
>NC_056743.1:695490888-695510888 GCF_019279795.1 Protopterus annectens
ATAAAAGATTCACTGTTAACATGCACAAATACCTAAAGCCTTGGAGGCACTACATTGATAAGTGAGTCTGGCACATTTATTCTCACAGGTTACCAACTCTGCCAAACAGAATTCCTACAGAGGCTGAAGGCAGACGACAGTTGTGGCTTCTAAACTGTACAGTTAAGCTTAAGGTGGTTGTGAGGTAGTATGCTGAGTAATTATGGGCAAAATGTCATCTGCTATACTAAAAAGTAGAGTGAGCAAAGATATAGCAGCTATCCCTAGGGAATTCTGGGCACATAATTAGTGGGAATCCAGTAACAGTGGGAAAGGAGTTTCAGGGTACTTTGAAAAAATCTTTTAGAAAGCTAAGGATTCCTGTTTTTGTACCATAAATATATGCATACGGACCAGGCTTGCTTACTGACTATAAAATATGTGCTCCTTTGGCTGACTTTGATGCCTAATGATTACTGCAAAAAGAAAGTATAAACCTACTCTGGACTAAAGCTATATTCAAACTCCTTAAGAATCAATGTATTCCTCATCAGGCTGCTTCAGTCTCGTCAGACAGAAGCTAAATCAGAACTAAATACACACATTTTTTTTACACGGTTGCATTATCGACAGAAACTTTAGTGACAGTAGTCTCAATACTTGAAGCCTTGTAATCTCAGCATATCCAAAACAAGTACTATAGTTTCTGTTTTATAAATGCTCTTTTGCCACATTCAGTTAAACTAATCTCATTTAAATCTTTCTAGATTTTCCTTAAAAATGGATTCACTGTTCTTTCCAGAAATGTTTTCATTATCAGCCTTGCTTTGTAAATGTTGAAGTGATGATATGTGGTAGCACTCATAGCCCCATGCTTCACAAATGTGTAAAGTGGATTAGTGAATAGCACCACTAGGTCTATAAGTACAGGCAAGTGGCACTGGTTTTAGAAGTTCTTAACCTTAAAGGGAATGTCCTGTATAGTCTTGCACAACTGAATCTGCACAAAGTGACATAAGTAAAGTTTAGTTAGATACAGATATATTCCAACTGTAGTGAACATGCTTCACATGTATGTAAATTCATGAATACTGTTGTCTAATTTAGTAAGCAAGCATACAGCTGTATGGGTCTCTAAAGAATTTTTCACAAGAATTTGCTATGCTTATGGCTCAGAGCTGCAGGTTATCAGCTTATAAAAACGTTTAAAGACTTAAAGACTTCAGTTTATTCTGAAGATGTCCATACACAGAGATCCTGTTCTGACTTTTATAAGTTTTGAGAGGGAGAAAACAAAGCAGTATGAAAAAGGACAGAGAGCAGACAAGGCAAAACCAAAGAACACATTAAAAGGGTTATGATAGATGAGGTGGGAGAAGATGAGTAATAATTTGTTGTTATGGATAGACACCTTATTTTTTCAAATATAATTTTATAAGGGAAGCTAGGGAAGAAAGTAGGACAGAGTGTTAGGGATGAAATAAGGTGCTTTGAAGACAAACATCAAAGAAGATAGGCAGAAACCGTATGTTGGGCTGACAACTGGAGGGGGAGACAGAAATACAAATGGTGAACAGACACAAAGGGAATGGTGATGGGGATCTCATCCCAGTCCAGAAAGCCTCAAAAATTCCCCTGTCTTGATTGTCCTGGAAAGGGTAACCCTGGTGGAGAGGGCCTCCTGTGTCTTGGCGGTTACAGCCAACTAGGAGAGTCAGTCTTGTAGTCACAACAGGAATCACTGATACTGGCCCTCTCTACCATTGTCTCCACCAAGCCCTGAAACTCAGGTGTTGACACTTCAGGCTGCCATGCTTTGAGTGCCCATGGGCTGGAGCCACTGCTCCCTCTCCCTCTCTGTGAAGCAGTCCATAGGTTGGGGACTGTGGTAGTGATCTCTTCTGCACCTCGGTTAAATGAGGTTGAACTGCTTTAGGTATCAGACCTGCAGAAAACTGGGTTTGAGTTACTACAGGTGCTACTGGACCTGAAGAAAACAGAACAAAAAAAAAAAGAGGAGGGGGAGTAGAAAGAGTGAAACAGTTAGAAAGACAGAAAGATGGAAACAGCAAAATGACTCATAAGAGTTTAATAGCAAATGTCTTTATTTCAGTGAGAGAGAAATTAGTGCAGTAACACAATTATTCAGAAACATTAAATTGTCAGTAACCGAATATATAACGACATCAACTTACTTTAACAGTAAATAGTGACAACTACTGGCTCAGGTTCAGGTCATTTAGCACTTCAAAAGTATTCATCTATGTAGTACTACATTTCCATTACTGTGACTGAATTTTTCTTCTTTCAGCTTTTCCCGGTTAGGGGTCGCCACAGCGGATCATAATTATATGAATTTCTATAATGAAATTACATAACCCCCACCGAATCTTTATTTCCTGACCAGTTAGTATCACACACAGCCTGACAGGTTACAATCTATGCTTAAAAAATGACTCAATTCAATTTTATTTTATTATTATTTTCTTTACAGTTTTTAGGTCCTTCTTAATGGTAAACGTAGGTCAGGGAACTAGCCTCTCCCATCTCTACTGATACTGTGTGTGGTTGTACTCAACATCATTTGCAGCTGTTAAAATAAGAGAAAATAACAGGAAAAAAATAAGGGATTACTGTAACTGACTGTCTATGCAGGATGCTTCAAAGAAGAGCAATATTTCCAAATAATTTTTTTACAAGTTTTCTCATATAGCTTTGGTAAGCCAAAATAGCTTCACATTTTCTGCTGTGTAATCCCTGCATCCTGCATTTTATCCTATCATCCTTAACCTGTACATTAGCAAATGTAACACAATTCCGTAAATGTAATCAATGTCCTATAGCATGGGGCATTGAGAAATAGTTGTGGTAAACTCTAGCTATTCACTATGTAAGGTATCCAGTCATGTATGCATATGGTAAATTGTGGGAATGCTTTGGAATGAAAACAGATTCAAGAATTTAAATGGTATGGTAACCAAGAAACTTTTTTTAATAAGTGATATTATTCTGTACTTGGAGGATCAGAAAAAGGACACCTTAGTGTTATGAAACATTTTGAGACAGTTTCAAGACTTTTCTGAAAATAAAATTAATGAAGATAAAACAAAGGCTACAGCAGTAAACAATGTACCATCACACGATGGAGACATGATAAGATGAAGTACTTAGCTGTACATATTAAAAAGGATTCTGTCATTGCAGCAAATGATATGTGGGAAGAGACCAAAAAAGCTAAAACTAAAATTGAGAAACTGGAATCTCTTGATATGGATATTTATAGTAAGGTACAAACAGTGAAAATGTTTTTAGTACCTTTAGTTTTATATACATGCAAGTATATTTTTAAGAACCAGAAGAAAAGTCGTAGACAACAGTTGATGGAATTTATCTGAGTGGGAAACACTAAGAGAGTTAAGTGGGATAAGCTGATTCTTCCCAAAGAACAAGGTGGTTTAAGATTACCTAATGTGAGCAGATACTATACAGCTACATAGTTAAGTCTAATATACATACCACAAACAGAAGGTTAAAAATCAGTGGCAAAGGCTTCAGGGTATTGGGAACAAAAGACTAAAAAAGAAAAGGTAACAGAGTGAGCTAAGGCCAAGCAGAAGTCTAGATTGCAGGTCAGAGACTGTCTCACTACCAGGCAACATATCATAGAGTATAGGCAAGCAGAAAGGGATATGGGAATCCTAAGAGAAAGACCTGCTCTAGCAGAGTTATTAGTTGAGGCTAGAAGACAAACTACTGTAAATAAAGAGATAGTTGGTATAACATATAAAATGCAGAATGATAACTACAAGAATCAATCAGAGAACACTAGGAAGAAGTGAGTTTGGAAAGCGAATTTACAAGAGAACAATGGAAGACATTTGTATAGTTTTCACATATGCAAAGATCTCCAAAAGGTTTGGGATTTTTTTTCCTGGAAGTGTTTACATAGATATTTTTATAATCCAAACAGACTTCAGAGAATTTTTTTCTCAGACAGACAGCAAATACTGGAGGTGTGATGGGAAAGAAGAGGTAACTGTGAACATGTTTTTTTGGGAGTGTAACAAGGTGGCAGATTTTAAAAGTTCCCTACAGGGTATACTGTCTGAAATGTTGGAGGGGCATATATGGCTGTAACAGGAAATGATTCTCCTGAGTTGGGGTCCAAGATCTGAATTGCTTAGACAGAGTAAGATGATACAAAGTTTAATACTACTGGCTGCCAAAACACCATTTCTAGAAAATGGAAATTAGAGCCTCAACCAAAGGTAAGTGAAGTGCTGCATACTGTACAGGAGATAAAATAAACAGAAATGGCCACTATAGAAAAGGGGAGAAGCAAATTACATAGAAATAAATGGAATGTGTGGGAAGAATACATGCAGAATAACTTTCAGGAAGAGGAGTAAGGTTGAAGGAAAGGCTGGACTTGAGCAATTTATGTACTGTTGAAGTGAATGAAAACTGTTGAAAACATATGTATACTGCAAGAAAACAAGAAAGGAAATGTTAGGTATACATACTGTAATAGAAAAGAAAACAAACCCTATGTCGCCTTTTAAAAATGTCATGTTGAAGAAACATGTTTAAATTGTTACAGATAGTGTTAAACTTCTGCAGTAGATACATTCAGATGCATCAAACCTCTTTGCATGGGGATGGCAACAGGGGTATCAAAATAATGATTGCTGAAAAAATTGGCAACTTTAGCAGATAGTCAGTTTCAGGAAGGCCAGAGTCCTGGCAGGTGTTGCTGTGGCTATAAACAACTTTCACTTGTGCAGTGGAGACTCAAATTAATTATTGCCATTAATGTTCATTTTTGTGTATTTTGCATTGTTCCCATTTATGTGACATTGCAATGACATCTTCAACATCAGCCACACTTACAAAAATATTGCAATGATCAGGGCCTAAAGCACTGCAGTTTGCATTAATGTAAAGCTAACAAACACTATTTACTTCAGTAATCCCCCTTGCCCTACAAGGTGTATAATGTCACTGAAGGTATCCATTTCAAATGTTGGGACCACTAGAGCAATTCAACCAACAAATGGAAAATAGTGCCCGAATGACCAGATACAATGTAACAGCACTAAGAGGAAATAAAGCTGCAGTTGCTGGTTCGTAGGTTTAATGATGCAACAAGTAAAATATCATACCACTAGAGCAATTCCTGAAAAACAGAACCTGACTTGTCAAAAATGGACTTACATGTAAGTCTGAGATGGCCATTTTCTAGAATATTCCCTTTTCTCCTTGATCTGGTGATCTGAAAGTTAGTTTGGGGGTGTGCAGGGGGGGTTGCCTCCCTTGCAAAAAAAGAAGTTTAAAGGAGAAAAGCTATGTTCAAGGTTTGCTCTTACCCTGCATTTTCAATCTTTTTTTCTGTGTATCGTAACTCAGCGTTTTGAGTGCTGATATTTCAAAAGGGAACTGCCACTAAATGTATATTTGCAGAAGATGAGGAAAGTTCTGAAAACTCCCAATGAATTCCACTATACACGTCTTACAGAAAGGTCCTGCACTGTCTCTTGGTAATGCAGCTTATAAGTAATAGGTAAATACATTCATCACTAAAATTTTCAACACAGAGAATGAGTTATGACTACAGTAATGAATCACAAGTAATAGCATCAATGGTAGGCAACAGTAGCATTAACTGGTTGTTGAAGTGCAACTGATTATCACAATATAGACAAAATATTTTACTTTATAATAAAAATGAAATATAACTCAAGAAGAACTTCTTCAATGCATGTGCTACACAAACCTATGCAAATCTTTCCAACAATTATGCCCATGATACAGTCTACTTAACATGCTTAATATTTACACAACTCTTTCTAAGTTCTGTATATCTCTTATGTAGTAAGGCAACACAAAAAGAAAAAGGAATACTTACTGTAGAACTCTGGTCTCCTTGCCTGGACATCTGACACCAACTGGGACAATTTTATTATTATTATTTTTATTTTAATTATCTTTTGTTAACTGGGTTAATCCCATTAGACAGTTATCATCTTTTCAAGGGAGACCTGAGATGGATTTATACTACTAGGGGAAATTTGGTCAGGGCATCGGGGAACTTCTCCTACTCTGTTAGCGTATGGGATGCTTTTTACAAGCTGCACTTTCTGTCTTCTGTTCCAGGCATGAAGGCAGTCCAGAGAAGTAGGAAGCTGGTGATCACAAGTATGGAGGTTTGAAAGGAAGACATTGTAGAATCGATAGCTCACAGTTGGTTAGAGGAGATACCATTTGCATTATACAAGGAGTTAGAAGCTAAGGAAGCATGGTGTGTCGGATGTAGCAGAAAAGGCAGATGAGCCTTTTAAAGCAGCCTAAAAAGTTGGAAGGATGTGGAGAAGATTTGGAGAATCTACTTCAGCGCAACCTGTTTGAGTCAGACGTTGCAACACAAGACTGTGTTCTTACAATCCTCCACTCAGGAGGGTTGCGGGATGATTGTCTTAAGGAAATGATTTTACATATCGAACCAGAGAGTGAAGTGGCAGCATCCTGGGGAGATATCATGGATAAAATCCAGGAGAAGGAAGTAAGAGGAAGCACAGAAGGTAAAATAAATCATACACAACAATGCGGAAAGAAGGCAAAAAAAACAAAATATAAGGGAGGGATGAAGACAGCTTGTGAATAAGAAGTATGTTGCAGGTCTCAGCAGTAAAACAGAAACAGAACTTGAAACATATAAGGTACAGGACACAGTTACTGCAGGTATGGAATATCACCTCAAGAAGTAAGAGCTTTTTATTAATCTTAATAGAGAGACTTTTTCTGACATTATATTTAAACTGGGCAATATATAGAGAATTTCTTAGATTTGAAAAAACAGAAAGACTGTAGCCTTTGGAACTCTTATGTGGTGCAAACATTTAATAGAGAGACTAAAAAGAAAATTAATGTACAATTTTGAGCGGGGGTGGATAAAGATATATTGAAAGATTGTTGTAAAGAAGTGTTGGACACTACAAAAATGTATGATGATAGAGGATTACGGACTGGGAGATGGGATTGTGGGGTTAATTCTGATGATAGAAGACAATACTGTACGTATTCCAAGCATAATAACTGTAAAAGGAAATACAAGCTATGTAAGATACAAGGGACAGCTAAAAACGTTTTTTTTTTTTGTTTGTGGAAAGAATGATCATGTAATAAGCAACTATGATAAAACAAAATGTTTTGTTTGTGGAAAACTGGGACATAAAGCAAAGAAATGTGAATTAATGTGTAAAAAATGTGGGAAAATGAGACATGACTCAGTTAAATGTGATGAACAATTATAGGCTGAACAAAAAAAGTAGACAAAAGAATATATGTAAATGATGCAGCAAAGAATTCTGAGCATGAGAAACAAAAGAAGTTACAAAAAGAAAATAAAAACATGAGGTATAAAGAAAATGAAAATGATGAAGGTTAGGAATTAGTATTAGAAACAAGTGAACAGGAAGACAGTAACCGGAAAGAAAGTAAGAGCTAAAAAATTAATAGGGAAAAGAATGAAAGCTAGGAAAAGAAAATTTAAAAGTGTGATTATGAAAGAAAATAAAAAAAAGATAAGGGATAAGATGAAAATATAACACATCTACAAGAACTTGAGAGTCTTGTCAATAAATGTTAATACTACAAAAAATACTAAAAGAAGGTTAGGTGTAATGGAATTGTGTATGTTACTTAATATGCATGTAATTATTCTAGAAGATACAAGAATTTTAACAGAAGATGAAAGGAAACAGGGAAAACTTATGGGTTGGGAGCACAGTATGTAACATGGAAAGAGATAAATGTTCAAGGATTGCGGCACTATGTAATATAACAGTTAAGATCTTAGATAATACTTTTACAGAGTTAGGTAGAATAACAGTATTGGACATAAGAAGGATGTACACAGAATTATTGCACTATATGCATATGTCACTAATAAGAAAGAGAGATGTTCAAAAAATCTTACATTATGCAGGACTAAATATGGCAATAACATAGGCAGGAGATTTTAATTGTGATTTGAGGAAAAGAAAGAAAAAAGGGAATGATGTTAAAACAATTTATGAAATAATCAAAAGCAGAAAGATACATATATATATATATATATATATATATATATATATATATATATATATAAACACACACACACACATACACACACACACACACACATATATATATATATATATATATATATATATATATATATATATATATATATATATGCAGGCTTTATATCACTTCATCAAATGTAGAAAACATCGAAGCACCAGACATCGAACTCAAAACACCAAACCCTGACAACATCGAAATGATGTCAACGGCACATCCCAATGGGGACATACAATATTAAGTGTTTAAGCAAGGGGGCAAACCCCCCAGCTCCCCCCACGTGGAGGGGCTGCACCCCATACCCCCCCCCCCGCTACTTAAATATACCAACTCTGGGATTGCGCTACAGTGTAGTAAATGGAAATCATCCATTTCCGCACAGTACTGCACTGAAATGCGATCTCCGAAGTGGTATATTTAAGTGGCAGGGGGTGCCGGGGGTACAGGGGGAATTGCCCCCTGCATGGTGCAAGTTGTTTTAATCTTCACTCCACATGTCATTTTTTACCTCCATTTCGATATTTTCAGTTCGCTGTTATGAGTTCGATGTTTACAGCTTCAATGTTATCTGCATTTGATGAAGTGATATAAACCCTACATATAAATATATATATATATATATATATATATATATATATATACATACTTACATATATATATATATATATATGCCAATAGTAGATCCAAACAGGAGTCACCACACGGAAAAGTCAAGTAAAACTTTCTTTATTATTCCATAAAACCACACAAGCGCTTTCACGTAGGTTAACTACGCTTCATCAGGTGTAAATGTTAAAAGCAAATAAACCATCTTTATACTTGGCTTTTAGGCGGGAAAAACCAAATGACCAAATCACAATTAAATACCAATTAAAACAATTTGTGTTATACTTAAAGCGGCAATGGCCTAACATTAAAGAAATGGTATAAATACCATTTCAAAACCATTCAATGGCAAAAATGTCCAGTGCTCTATTGATACAGTATATTAAGTGTATAACACACAAATTATAGTATTATGAAAAACAAATACAGCATTGAATCATTGTTGTTTAAATAAATTAAAGCCAGTCAATATTAGCTTGCAGTTTGTTGCCAAACTCTTGTATAAAATGCAATGTTATATTATTTCATACTCATTTTCCTAATAATGTTATATTCCTTTAACAGGGAACATTTAATAACACATTAGAATTATTTGATATTTAAAAGCTGACGAAGCCATCGTTTAAAACTAGATCAACAGACAACATAAAATCTGCATGACTCAAAAAATAATGTGCCTTTTTAAAACAATGCTACTAAGAGAATAACAATAAGCCCCTCAGACAAACTGAAAACAGTCATCAAACAACCATCAGATCTTAGACTCTTAGAAACCAGACATCATCCATCAATATCACTAACGCACAATGTCCCTAGCACCCGACAACCTTTACAACTAGTAATAATCAAAAAATATAAGAATCTAAAAACAGAAACAAAAGCATAATATATAGTAACTAGACTATTCTCCATATGAAACATCATTCATACTTTCCAACATTACTCAAAAACAAGAACGAGAGCACCTGAACTCAGGAACATTCATATACGGGATCGCCTGGCACCCAAAACTGGTGATTCATTCATTTCAAGCTCTCCAAATATCTGTCACTCTCATATAAAGCCACGTAACAAAATATGTGATAACAGTACCTGGCGGATAAACTACCACCATATCTTGACATGTTAAAAGGAGATATTTAGCTACCAGATAGCTAAAATAGTTAAAAAACGCCCTCAATAGCAAACCAAATCAGCGTTTAAGCCTCATCCAGCAGCGTCGCTTAACCGGCAACATCCCAAATGACCAGCCAACACTTATAAACTAATAACAATTGAAATATATTTAATAAACTTAAAAAGCAACCAATATCTATATTAGCAAAAGCTGCTCACCATATGATGCATCACCCTTGCCGTCCGACCATTCCCCACGAACAAAACAAAACAAAACAAGGCAAGACAAGAGCAATCCAAATCAGAGATGTTTGTGTTCAGGAATATTAACAGCCGAAACTGACTGCTCATACCTCTGATGCTCTCAAAGCCTTTGCCACTACCACATATAACTACAACCAAGTTATGTAGCAGAGATGTCCAAAGAATAAAATACAACCATGTCTAAACCTATTAAAAAAATTTTTTAGCTACTAAATAGATAAACTAATCAAGGAGCTACACACAATACCAAAAACAAATTGATATTCAAGATCAATTTCAAACAAATATAGACCTAGTTCAAAACAGCAAAAATAACTATTAAAAGTGAGAACACAGTATTTTTGCTGTCTAACCATAGGCAGACCATCTAAAAATATGAGATGAATAACAAGTCCACCTAGGCCAAAAAATCCAAAAAATAAATGACATCGAGAGAATATCTTTACTATATAGATGGCTGCATCCTCATAACCATCAAACTAAACTAAAAATGATAGTGTTGTCAAAATTTTATAAAATTAATAAAAATAATAAAAAATATAACATATTATATAATTAAACTAAACTTCAAATTACATATATATTAGATGTTCAGTACTTCTTTCGATTATCCAAAACAGGTTTAATGGATACTGAATAATTAATACCTGGGGGTATATGTGCCCTTAAGATGAAAATCCATTTCAGTTCTCTAATAGCCAACTGGTTATTACTATCTCCTGCTCTAGGGTTCAAGGGCAACATTTCCAAAACTTTGAACCCAAAAGTATGACTGGGATGTTCCATAACATGTTTGGCTAAGGCATTAGATTCTTTTTCCTTCCTGATGTCATAACAGTGGTTGTAGACCCTGTCACGTAGCCGTCTCTTGGTTAGGCCAACGTAAAATGCGTCACAAAAAACACATGTAGCTAAGTATATCAAATTACTACTATTACAATCACTATATAATCTGGGAATAAAGGAAAAAATGCCTTCAGGATGTACAAAACTAACCTTATTAGATATGAAAGGGCACATCGAACATCTACCACATGGAAAAGTGCCCAATTTTTCATGAATAATATTTTTAAATGGAGATATATGCTCTGAGCATAGAATTTCTTTCATGTTCTGAGAAGTTCTGTATGTAAATCTGGGATATTCTCCAACTATAGTTTTTGTAAAGGTATCTGTAACCAATACGTTCCAGTTCCTAGTGATGATCTTATTTAAACTGAAACTGTCACTAGTAAAATTAGTGATGTAACTTAATTTATCTGTAAACTTATCTTTTACTGCAATGCATTTCTTATTGCCCCCTATACTCCTATCAACAGCTGTTCCACCAAAATTATAATATTTATCTATAAATCGCTGTTTGCAATCTATAAACATTTTAAGGGGATAGCCCCTTTCTCTAAACAACGCCTCTAAAGTATTTATTTCTCTCTCTAAGGAGTCACTACGCTGGCAAATTCTAAAAATTCTATGCATTTGACTAGATATTATGCCTTCGAAGGTATACCTGGGATGCATGCTGCTAAAGTGTAGCAGCGTATTTCTCCAGGTTGGCTTCCTATATAAAGATGTAATAATCTTGTCTTCCTCAAATTCTAGTTGTAAATCCAAAAAATGTATCTTAACATGGGAGGTCTCTACTGTAAATCTTAAAAAAGGTGAAGAATTCTCCAATTCATTAACAAATCTAATACATTCTGACTCAGTTCCATCCCATACAAAGAGGACGTCATCCACAAATCTTTTATAAACTCTCACTTTTTTAAACTCGGGATGGTTAAACAAATGTTCTCGTTCCCAGTTATACACAACCAAATTGGCATAACTGTTAGCACAGGGGGTCCCCATGGCAACCCCCCACTTTTGCAAATAAAGTTGGTCCTGGAACAAAAAAACATTGTTGCTGAGTATAACATCAAGGAGATAATGTATAAGGATCATCCTATTGTTACTGTAACCAGATGAAGTAACCAAGACTTCATCAATTGCTTGAAGCCCTAACTCATTAGGGATGCAGGTAAACAGATTTTTAACATCCATTGTCACTAATAACAAAGGTGTATCCTTACTTTTAAAGTCATGTTCTTTCAAAAAATCAATTAATTGGTAGGAGTCACTTAGAATATGTGGAATACGGTCTACTAGAGGTCTTAAGATACTTTCTACAAAGGAGGAGATGGTACAGGTTACCCAATTATTACTTGAGACTATCGGTCTCATAGGTATCGGCCTAAGGCCCTTATGTATTTTGGGTAAACCTTTTATCAAGGGAATGACTGGATATTCTATAAAGAGATATTCATACAGTTCACAGCTTATCTGTCCCCCTAACAAAAGATCATATAAGTCAGCATGTACAGTTTTAATAATCTTCTGACACTTTATATTACTGATTCTCTCATAGACAGTATCTTCTGATAAAAGGTTCGACATAGCTAGATTATAGTCTAGAGAGTTCATTATGACTATAGCTCCACCTTTATCAGCTGGTTTGATAATGATGTCAGTATTTCTTTTTAGAGAAAGTAAAGAGTCTTGTTCTGCTCTAGACATGTTAAAAAAGCAGCATCTTTTTTTATGTTGAGCAAACCAACTATAATAGTCAGATTCACACATTTTTAAAAAGCTTTCAACATTATGTGGCATATTAGGTGTGAAACTGCTCTTTACTCTAAAGAAATGTTTGACCTCACTAGTATTGACCGCATTGTTATTCCTAAACAAAACCTTAAGTGAAACATTACGGCAAAACAGTCTTAAATCAACCAAAACATCATTAAGGGAGCTGGTTTGAGAAGGTATAAAATTAAGACCTTTCTCTAAAAGAGAAACATCTGAGTCAGATAAACTGTATGTTGAGACATTATATATAAGGGAGTTCAGTTTCGCTGTTTCCTTGGTGCTTGAAACCTCTCTTCGGAACCTTTTCTTTTTCTTGGTCCTCTGCTGTGAGAACGACCGCGCCACCCCACACGTTCCTTCACTGGAAAAGGTAAAAAAGTGTTCATTATGGGAGCAGACTCCTTAGGTTTTGCCCCTGCAGAAAAAAAGGGGGCAGCAGCTTGCTGGTTAGGTGGAGGTGTATCATTTGAGCAATGGGCATCATTCGTAACCACTGAGGAATAGGAAGGTTGATTGTTATGTGATACAGGGTTAATCTTCTGTACACTGGTTGCTGGTAATGATGGCAGTGGGTCTAAAGAAACATTGTTCATAGGCACATTAACAGAAGGTTCTGAGTCAGTGTTCATATCTGGATTTATCATTGTAGAAACACCTTGTTGGTGAGAGTTGTTATTTTTTGGCCAAATAAAAATCTGACCTGTGGCAAAATCTTTGGCATCTCTCTGAATCTTCCTCTGCTTCACTGCTTTTAGACGTTCACTAAATGAATGAACTTGATTCAGAATGTCATCTAGTCTTTTAGTGAAATATTCACTGGAGAATCTCTCAAGAATGTCTTTATGTTGAAGCTCTATTTTCTTTCTTAATGATGCCTCTAATGGGGCAAACTATTCCAGTAACAAGTTCACATAACTGAAGCCCAACTGTATGTTTAGGTCTTGCCACTTCCTCAACAATACAGGATGAGAGTTACCATATGAGGGCATACAAAAGACACGCATGCCTCTAGGTACAATTTTAAAATGAATGCATGCCTCTAAATGAAGCCTTTGCCACACATACCTTTGCAGTTGATACAAGTCATCTTGAAACGACCTTGTGAGTTTGTTAAATTCAACTACAGACTCACCGGTAGAAGGTTGTGGTGTAGCATTCGCTAAATTGTTCAGTTCCAGAGTCAATAAAGGATTCTCAGCATTATACTTAATAAAGTCCCAGGTGGTAAAAACTGGTGTCCTCGTCTCTGGAGTAAAATCTAGTTCAATTTCAGTAGTTTCCATGAGTAAAAGTGGCCAGCAGCACCAAGCAGGAAATAAAAATATAAAGAACTGCAGCCACGAAACAAAGACTCCGTTTGGAAAAAGAAACCAAAATGCCAATAGTAGATCCAAACAGGAGTCACCACACGGAAAAGTCAAGTAAAACTTTCTTTATTATTCCATAAAACCACACAAGCGCTTTCACGTAGGTTAACTACGCTTCATCAGGTGTAAATGTTAAAAGCAAATGAACCATCTTTATACTTGGCTTTTAGGCGGGAAAAACCAAATAACCAAATCACAATTAAATACCAATTAAAACAATTTGTGTTATACTTAAAGCGGCAATGGCCTAACATTAAAGAAATGGTATGAATACCATTTCAAAACCATTCAATGGCAAAAATGTCCAGTGCTCTATTGATACAGTATATTAAGTGTATGACACACAAATGATAGTATCACGAAAAACAAATACAGCACTGAATCATTGTTGTTTAAATAAATTGAAGCCAGTCAGTACTAGCTTGCAGTTTGTTGCCAAACTCTTATATAAAATGCAGTGTTATATTATTTCATACTCATTTTCCTAATAATGTTATATTCCTTTAACAGGGAACATTTAATAACACATTAGAATTATTTGATATTTAAAAGCTGACGAAGCCATCGTTTAAAACTAGATCAACAGACAACATAAAATCTGCATGACTCAAAAAATAATGTGCCTTTTTAAAACAATGCTACTAAGAGAATAACAATAAGCCCCTCAGACAAACTGAAAACAGTCATCAAACAACCATCAGATCTTAGACTCTTAAAAACCAGACATCATCCATCAATCTCTATAACGCACAATGTCCCTAGCACCCGACAACCTTAACAACTAATAATAATCAAAAAATAAAAATCTAAAAACAAAAACAAAAGCATAATATATAATAACTAGACTATTCACCATATCAAACATCATTCATACTTTCCAACATTACTCAGAAACGAAAACGAGAGCTCCCAAATTCAGGAACATTCATATACGGGATCGCCTGGCACCCAAAACTGGTAATTCATTCAGTTCAAGCTCTCCAAATATCTGTCACTCTCATGTAAAACTACGTGACAAAATGTGTAGTAACCATACCTGACGGATAAACTACCATCATATCTTAACTTGTTAAAAGAAGGTATTTAGCTACCATATAGCTAAAATGGTTAAAAAACGCCCTGAATAGCAAAACAGATCGACGTTTAAACCTCATTCAGCGGCGTCGCTTGACCAACAACATCCCAGATGACCAACCAACACTTGTGAAAGTAATAACAAAAATATATTAAATAAACTTAACAAGCGACCAAAATCTATAGTAGCAAAAGCTGCTCACCATATGATGCATCACCCTTGCAGTCCGATCATTCCCCACGAACAAAACAAAACAAACCATAACAGGGCAAGACATGAGCAATCCAGATCAGAAACGTTCGTATTCAGGGATATTAACAGCCAAAATTGACTGCTCATACCTCTAATACTCTCAAAGTCTCTGCCACTACCACATATAACTACAATCAAATTATGTAGCAAAGATGTCCAGAGAATAGATTGCAACCAACTCTAAAAATTTTTATGCTGCTAAATAAATAAACTAATCAAAAAAATACATACAATATCTAAAACAAATTGATATTCAAGATCAGTTTCAAACAAATATAGACCTAGTTCAAAACAGCACAAATAACTAACACAGTATTTTTGCTGTCTAATCATGGGCAGACCATCTAAAAATACGAGATGAATAATAAGTCCACCTAGGTCAAAGAGTCCAAAAATGAGTGACCTCAAGGAAATATCTTTACTATATAGATGGCTTCATCCTCATAACCATCAAACTAAAATAAAAATGATAGTGTTGTCAAAATTTTATAAAATTAATAAAAATAATAAAAAATATAACATATTATATAATTAAACTAAACTTCAAATTACATATATATTAGATGTTCAGTACTTCTTTCGATTATCCAAAACAGGTTTAATGGATACTGAATAATTAATACCTGGGGGTATATGTGCCCTTAAGATGAAAATCCATTTCAGTTCTCTAATAGCCAACTGGTTATTACTATCACCTGCTCTAGGGCTCAAGGGCAACATTTCCAAAACTTTGAACCCAAAAGTATGACTGGGATGCTCCATAACGTGTTTGGCTAAGGCATTAGATTCTTTTTCCTTCCTGATATCATAACAGTGGTTGTAAACCCGGTCACGTAGCCGTCTCTTGGTTAGGCCAACGTAAAATGCGTCACAAAAAACACACGTGGCTAAGTATATTAAATTGCTGCTGTTGCAATCACTATAGAATCTAGGAATAAAGGAAAAAATGCCTTCAGGATGTATAAAACTAACCTTATTAGATATAAAAGGGCACATCGAACATCCACCACACGGAAAAGTACCTAATTTGTCATGAATAATATTATTAAATGGAAATATGTGCTCTGAGCATAGAATTTCTTTCATATTCTGAGAAGTTCTGTATGTAAATCTGGGATATTCTCCAACTATAGTTTTTGTAAAGGTATCTGTAACCAATACGTTCCAGTTTCTAGTGATGATCTTATTTAAACTGAAACTGTCACTTGTAAAATTGGTGACATAACTTAATTTATCTGTGAACTTACCTTTCACTGCAATGCATCTCTTATTGCCCCCTATATTTCTATCAACAGCTGTTCCACCAATATTATAATATTTGTCTATAAATCGCTGTTTGCAATCCATAAACATTTTAAGGGGATAGCCCCTTTCTCTAAACAATGCCTCTAAAGTATTTATTTCTCTCTCTAAATAGTCACTGCGCTGGCAGATTCTAAAAATTCTATGCATTTGACTAGATATTATACCTTCAAAGGTATACCTGGGATGCATGCTGCTAAAATGTAGCAGCGTATTTCTCCAGGTTGGCTTCCTATATAAAGATGTAATAATCTTGTCTTCCTCAAACTCTAGTTGTAAATCCAAAAAATGTATCTTAACATGGGAGGTCTCTACTGTAAATCTTAAAAAAGATGAAGAATTCTCCAATTCATTAACAAATCTAATGCATTCTGACTCAGTTCCGTCCCATACAAAGAGGACGTCATCCACAAATCTTTTATATACTCTCACTTTTTTAAATTCAGGATGATTAAACAAATGTTCTCGTTCCCAGTTATACACAACCAAATTGGCATAACTGTTAGCACAGGGGGTTCCCATAGCAACCCCCCATTTTTGCAAATAAAGTTGGTCCTGGAACAAAAAAACATTGTTACTGAGTATAACTTCAAGGAGATAATGTATAAGGATCATCCTATTGTTACTGTAACCAGATGAAGAAACCAAGACTTCATCAATTGCTTGAAGCCCTAACTCATTAGGGATGCAGGTGAACAGATTTTTAACATCCATTGTCACTAGTAACAAAGGTGTATCATTGCTTTTAAAGTCATGTTCTTTCAAAAAATCAATTAACTGGTAAGAATCACTTAGAATATGTGGAATATGGTCTACTAGAGGTCTTAAGATACTTTCTATAAAGGAGGAGATGGTGCAGGTTACCCAGTTGTTACTTGAGACTATCGGTCTCATAGGTATCGGTCTAAGACCCTTATGTATTTTGGGTAAACCTTTTATCAAGGGAATGAGTGGATATTCTATAAAGAGATATTCATACAGTTCACAGCTTATTTGTCCCCCTAACAAAAGATCATATAAATCAGCATGTACAGTTTTAATGATCTTCTGGCATTTTACATTACTGATTCTCTCATAGACTGTATCTTCTGATAAAAGGTTCAACATGGCTAGATTATAGTCTAGAGAGTTCATTATAACTATAGCTCCACCTTTATCAGCTGGTTTGATAATGATGTCAGTATTTCTTTTTAGAGAAAGTAATGAATCTTGTTCTGCTCTAGACATGTTAAAAAAGCAGCATCTTTTTTTATGTTGAGCAAACCAACTATAAAAATCAGATTCACACATTTTTAAAAAGCTTTCAACATTATGTGGCATGTTGGGTATAAAACTACTCTTTACTCTAAAGAAATGTTTAACTTCACTAGTATTAACCGCATTGTTATTCTTAAACAAAACCTTGAGTGAAACATTGCGGCAAAACAGTCTTAAATCAACCAACACATCATTAAGGGAGCTGGTTTGAGAAGGTATAAAGTTAAGACCTTTCTCTAGAAGAGAAACATCTGAGTCCGATAAAGTGTATGTTGAGACATTATATATAAGGGAGTTTAATTTCGCTGTCTCCTTGGTGCTTGAAACCTCTCTTCGGAACTTTTTCTTTTTCTTGTTCCTCTGCTCTGAGAACGACCGCGCCACCCCACACGTTCCTTTACTGGAAAAGGTAAAAAAGTGTTCATTGTGGGAGCAGATTCCTTGGGTCTTGCCCCTGCAGAAAAAAAGGGGGCAGCAGCTTGCTGATTAGGTGGAGGTGTATCACTTGAGCAATGGGCATCACTCGTAACCACTGAGGAATAAGAAGGTTGAATGTTATATGATACAAGGCTAGTCTTCTGTGCACTAGTTGCTAATAATGATGGCACTGGGTCTAAAGAAACATTGTTCATAGGCACATTAACAGGAGGCTCAGAGTCAGTGTTCATGTCTGGATTAGACATTGTAGAAACACCTTGTTGATGAGAATTGTTATTTTTTGGCCAAATGAAAATCTGACCTGTAGCAAAATCTTTGGCATCTCTCTGAATCTTCCTCTGCTTCACTACTTTTAGACGTTCACTGAATGAATGAACCTGATTCAGAATATCATCTAATCTCTTGGTGAAATATTCACTGGAGAATTTCTCAAGAATGTCTTTATGTTGAAGCTCTATTTTCTTTCTTAGTGATGCCTCTAGTGGAGCAAAGTATTCCAGTAATAAATTCACATAACTGAAGCCCAGCTGTATGTTTAGGTCTTGCCACTTCCTCAACAATACAGGATGAGAGTTACCATAAGAAGGCATACAAAAGACACGCATACCTCTAGGTACAATTTTAAAATGGATGCATGCCTCTAAGTGAAGCCTTTGCCACACATACCTTTGCAGTTGATACAAGTCATCTTGAAACGACCTTGTGAGTTTGTTAAATTCAACTACAGACTCACCGGTAGATGGTTGTGGTGTAGCATTCGCTAAATTGTTCAGTTCCAGAGTCAATAAAGGATTCTCAGCATTATACTTAATAAAGTCCCAAGTAGTAAAAACTGGTGTCCTCGTCTCTGGAGTAAAGTCTAGTTCGATATCTGTAGTTTCCATGAGTAGAAGTAGCCGGCAGCACCAAACAAGAAATAAAAATATATAAAGAACTGCAGCCACGAAACAAAGACTCCATTTGGAAAAAGGAAAACCAAACTGCCAATAGTAGATCCAAGCAGGAGTCACCACACGGAAAAGTCAAATGAAACTTCTTTATTTCTCCATAAAAACTACACAAGCGCTTTCACGTAGGTTAACTACGCTTCATCAGGTGTAAATATTGAAAGCAAATGAACCATCTTTATACATGGCTTTTAAGCGGGAAAAACCAGATGATCAATTAACAATTAAAACCCAATTAAAACAATTTATGTTTTGCTTAAAGCGGCAAAACCCTAACATTAAAAAATAGTATGAATAACATTTCAAAATCATTCAGTGGAAAAAACGTCCAGTGCTCTATTAATGCAATATATTAAATGTATAGCGCACAGATGATAATATCATAAAAAACAAATACATCACAGAAAATAAATTAAAGCCAGTCAGTACTAGCTTACAGTTTGTTGCCACACTCTTATATAAAATACAATCTAGTGTTGTTTCAAACTCATTGCCCTAGTAATGTTGTATTCATCTGACAGGGAACATTTGATAACAGATTAAAGTTATTTGACTTTTAAAAGCCGACGAAACCATCTTTTAAAACTAGATCGCCAGACCACATAAAGCCTACATGACATAAAAATATGTAAAGTACCTCATTAAAACAATACA
>NC_056743.1:695518388-695523388 GCF_019279795.1 Protopterus annectens
AGTAGACTACCGCCTATGTGGTAGTTCATGGGTAGAGAGTTTTTACTAAAAGGGATGACAATGCACTTTTTGGCATTGAGCTTGAGGCCATAGCTTTGACACCAGGCATCCGTCTCAGTGACGCCCTTTTGTAGGATGTCCACATCATTAGGAATTTTGATTATGACTCCTAGTTTGCAGTCATCTGTGAACTTTGTTAGCCAAAGACCTTCTGTGTTAGCCTGTACTTCAGAGAAGTAGATACCAAACAGAAGAGGACCTAGGACTGAACCCTGTGGTACTCCACTTGTCACTGGTCTGAAGTTGGATTTAGAGGCTGCTACTTTCTCAGTGTGGGTTTTGTCAGTGAGCCAGTTGGCAACCCATCTTGTGACATACGGACTTATACCTAGTTTAGTGAGTTTATCTATAATTCCAGAGTGGGGAATGGTGTTGAAAGCCTTGGCGAGATCTAGATAGGCTGTGTGAAACACCTTACCCTCATCTACGACTTTGATGACCACTACAAAGATGTCTATCAGGTTTAGGAGACCTAGACGACCTCTTCTTCTTGTGGGAAGTCACTCCCAGAGAACTGGATGTGTTCCTCACCAACATCAGGAACAGCATCCCTTTCCTCAATTTCACCATAGCAGGAAAAGGAACCACTATCCACTTCCTTGATGTGACCCTAAGCCTGGACACAGAATCCAAGAGATTCTTGACCATCATTTACAGAAAGCCTACCCACAGGAACAACCTCCATGATTTCTGAAGCCAGCGCCCCGGCTTCATGAAAAGAAACATTGTCAAGGGCCAGTTTGTCTGCCTGCGCCGCCTGGTCAGTGACAACCAGCAATACACTCAGCAAAGCGCAGTCCTGCACAAGCTTTTCATAGAGAGGCATTACCAGAGAATTTAGTTAGCCAAATAGTGCAAGAAGTGCTGGATTACCAACACATCAGGCACAGACCCATCCTTGTCTATGGATTCAAAGTAAGTGCCAAAAAATTGGGCCACAGGGTCCCACGCTTCCCTGTCCCCATAAGCAGTGACAGCCTTTCCATTAGGAACACCCTCAAAAGGAACTGGGGGATCCTAGAAAGCAACACAGAACTAAGCAAAACAGTAGGCAAAGCTCCCCAATTCAGCTACAAAAGAACCAGTTCATTGAAAAGATTATTCGAGCAGCAGACCCACCCCCTAAGCACCAGACCCCAGGCCCCAACAGGAACGTACCCATGCTGGCACTGCTGCTGCTGCGAGTCCATCCTCCCAGGACCTAGCTTCCTGAGCCCCAACAGGAGAATGCAGATCACCTACCACTACACCTATGACTGCAATAGCTCTAACGTTGTTTACCTAGGTAAGTGCAGACACTGTCAGGCCTTCTACATAGGAATGACTTCCAGAAGGCTCAGGGACAGAATGAAAGAGCATTTCCAGGCGATCCGCTGCTCGGACCCCACGACTGCCATCGCAAAGCACTTCCTCTCCTGCTCTGAACCTCCAAGCTTTCAGTTCCTAGTGCTTGAGCAACTACACACTGTCAAGAGTCCAGTACCCCCCTTGAGATTCAAGAACTCAAATGGCAGATGGAACTCAGGGCAGACATCTCCCTAAGCCTTAATGGAAACCTGAACATCAAGTGTCTGCTGAAATGGATCTCATAACTAATGCAAGGTTTGCTATCACCTACTAGCACCTCACATTACTTGTTTTAATCACCTTTGTGCCCTTTATATGCAACTGTAGAATGTTATTTAAGTTAGATTTCATTTGAAGTTCGATGTTACAATAAACATGCGAATGAAAGTGCTCAAATATCCACCTGGTGTCCATAGTCTTCTTTTAGTCAGATCACCCAGGATTTGTCTCAGTTTGTGAATATATATATATATATATATATATATATATATATATATATATATGCACAAATATATATAGATAGATATATACACACACACACACATACCTATACATATATATATATATATATATATATTTATATATATATATATATATATATATATATATATATATATATATATATATACCTACACATATCAGGCTATCTGTCCGAGGGCATCTATAAGCCTAGCCAGAATGTGTTGGCTTTCGCCACCCCCTTAGATTAGTTCCCTGTGCTTCGGTCCAGCAGAGCCATTAGTTCCCTGTGCCTCTGTCCAGCAGAGTCATATCCTGGGGTAAATTTTCTGTTTCCCATCCACTCGTCAAGGTTTCTCTTGAAGAGTGTTAGTGAGAGGCTCTGCCTAATGTAGATTGGAATCCTGTTCCAAAGCATGGGGAGTCTCTGGGACAGGAATCTATTCCTCCAGCACATCCTACTTATTGTTGTGGTGAGGTTTAGATCCCTAGAGCGTGTGGCTCTTGGGGATTTGTGTTTTTTTTTAGGTGGAGCATGTCCATCAATTCTGGGTTGGACATGGCCTTGTATGTCAGGCAGAGATCACCTCTGAGTAAGCGGTATGCAACCGAGTACAGCTGGAGTTTCTTCAGCCGGGCTGCATAGGGCATATGTTTGAGGCCAGTAATCCTCTTGGTGAGGTACTTCTGTGGTCTTTCCAGCTGTTGCAGGTGTCTTGTAAGGTACATCCCAAATGGGGTATTGTACTCTATGATGGGTCTAATGAGTGATGAGTAAAGGGGCACAATAACCTCTTTTTTTCTAGATGCGAACCCTTTTGTGATTAGGTGGGCCACATAGAAGGATTTTTCTAACCACCTTGGCAATATGATTATCAAAGGAGAGATTACTATCTACTTGGGTCCCCAGATCCCTTATTACATTTTCTGTATTTAGGGGACTACCACGTATGTGGTAGTTTGCGGGTACTTTTTTTTTCCAAAGGGGATGACTATGTACTTTTTGGCATTTAGGTTGAGGCCATGATTTTGACACCAGGTATCCATCTCAGTGAGACCCTTCTGGAGAATGTCTGTATCAGCGGGAGAGTCAATTATGGACCCCAGTTTGCATTCGTCTATGAACTTGGTCAGTCATAGTCCTCCTGTGCTTGCCTGTACCTCTGAGAAGTATGTACCGAACAGGAGGGGTCCCAGGACTGAGCCCTGGGGTACGCCACTTGTAACTGGTTTAGAGTCGGACCAAGAGCCTGCAACTCTCACCGTGTGGGTTCTATCCATGAGCCAGTTGGCAACCCATCTCGTGACATAGGGGTTTATGTTCAGGCTGGTGAGCTTGTCTATAATCCTAGAATGGGGAATGGTGTCGAAAGCCTTTGCGAGGTCTAGGCAGGCTGTGTGGACCTCCTTTCCCTCGTCTAAAGCCTTGGTAACTGTCTCAAAGAAGTCCAACAGGTTTAGGAGGCATGATCTGCCCTTAACAAAGCCAAACTGGGTAGGGTCCAATGTTTGAAGGTTCCCAATGTCTCTGCTAATGAATTTCATGATGATGTGCTCCATAGCCTTGCAGACCAGGCTAGTCAGGCTTATAGGGCGATAGTTCCCAGGGTCCGTTGTGGCTCCACCTTTGTGGAGCGAGATAATGGTTGCTGTGCACCACTCTATGCATACGTAGCTTGTAGACAGGCTGAGTTTGAACAGTGTGTTCAGGTGAGGGGTTAGTTCATTTTGGAGCTCATGTAAGATACAGCCTGGGACACTGTCTGGTCCCACTGAAGCTGTATTTTTGGCTTTGGATAGGGCTATTTAAACGTGTGTATCAGTGATTCTGGGGCACTACATTCTCCTGGTATGGTTATGGGCCCTTTAGGGGGTGACAGGGGGGTGAAGTTTTCACTAAACCTGTCTGCCAGAATGTTGGCAGTATCAGTCGGTTCAGTGTATTTTGTGCCATTCTGCATTAACTCAGAGCAGATCTGAGAGTTTCCACTTAGGTTCTTGACATAGCTAAAGAACGCTTTGTGGTTATCTTTGGAGTCCTTGGCAATTTTTCTTTCGAAGCTAACCTTGGATGATTTTATGAGGGATCGTAGTTTCTTGCTGATACTAATCAGGGATGTCTTTCTTTCTTGGGATTTTACTCTTTTCTGCTATAGTTTCCTCCTTCTATTAAATAGCTTGTTTATGGCAGGGGTCCACCAGACTGGTTTCCTTTTCTTGCAGGAGTGAGTCTTGGTGTTGCTTGGGAAAGCACGATCCATGCATTTTTCAGGTGCTCATAGAGTGCCTCTGTAAGGGATTCAGCAGCTTGGACAGCGTTGTCCTTTAGCATGGGGACTGTGAACCTTTCCACCTCTGTCTTAAGTAACGTGAAGTTTGCTTCTGAAAAGTTTTTTACGGTTTCCTTGACTGGGGGTGGGGGTGGAATGTGGATATCCAGAGTGATTAGTCTATGGTCTGATCTAAACAGCGAGGGTTTGACCTTTGGTGTAGAACATCGGTCGCCCATGTTGTTGATGACCAGGTCCAATATGTTGTCACCTCTGGTGGGGGTGTTGACCAGTTGATCCAGAGCGTTCGAGTTTATAAATTCTAGGAAGCGTTGGGCAAGGGAGTTAGTACTTAAGTAGTTCTCCCAGTTAAAGTTTGGGTAATTGAAATCACCCATTATTAGGGCATTTGGTAGGACCTTCATATTTTCCAGTGCTTCCAAAAATGCGGAATAGGGGTCCTGGGTCATGGTGGGTAATCTGTAGCACGCTACAATTTGAATTGCAGTTTTGCCTGTTGTTAGTTGCACATGGATGATCTCTGAGGCATTGTGCTGTGCCACTAACCTGGAGGTGTGGGTATCCTTGATGAATATGGATACACCCCCAACTTTTGTGTTTCGGTCCGGGTTCTGTGGCTGAAAAGTATGGTATGAGTTATAGCCTGGTAGTGCTGGGGTGCTCTCAGGAGCCTTAAACCAGGTTTCTGTTACTGCACAGATATTGATGTTCTCCATACTGAGGAGTGCCTCAAGTGCATGCATTTTGAGGTTTAGACTTCTGGCGTTGAGTAGCATAACCCTCAGTTTTTGGTTACTTGTGCTATTTATGGTGGTGGATTTGTCTTTTGAGCCTTGCCTAAAA
>NC_056743.1:695528388-695638072 GCF_019279795.1 Protopterus annectens
GATCAGCAAAAAAACATTATATAAGCAAAGAAACACTGGGCCAGAGGAAGGGAGAAATTGTAAAGAAGAACAAAAAAGATCTTTTTGAAATGAATAAAAAAGAAACGGGGATATGAGAAAAACAATGAGGTCTGGTATGGTGCCAGGTATATGCAATGGAGAAGGCCAAACTTATCAATACAAAAAATGCAGTTCCAAAGATATTTGAAGAGAAATATAGCAAAAGCACCCAGATATGGGAAATTTCACAATACAAAAAATAAGATCACAATGGGGGAATGTAGAAAAAAATGATTAGCAAGATAGAAGTTAAACAGAAAGTTATGGATTATCTGCAAAGTGAAGGATTTAGTGTGGTCACTCCAACACAGGCAGAATTGCAGCATGCTGGAACAATGGATCCCCAGATTAAGGAGCAGCAGGTAGAATGGGAGGCATCTGTAGATCTGTCACATGAGGATGCTCTGAAGCCTTTTATAGGAGATCAGTATGAAAGTCCAGTTGAAGATGCACAGCAAGGGAGGGAGCAGGAAACAGTGGCAACTCTGACACAGCTAATGTTGCTTAGTGATAAGCCAATGGATCCCCATATGAAGGAGTAGCTGATGAAGGAAGGTGCACCTGAAGAGGATATGTCACAGGAAGATGTTCTGGAACTTTCTATAGAATACTGTCAGGAAGCTGAGAGCAAAGAATATGCTTTCAGTCCACAAGAAAATGATATAAGGGAAGACCTCCTTGACTTAATAAAAATGGATGCACATATTAAGATTGATGAAAGAAAGATTACAGAAAGTAAAAAGACCTAAAATATTAGAAGATTGGCAAAACTGATGAACACAGTAATCAGGACTAAGGCAAACTCATGTGATATAACAGAAATAAACTGGATGTATTACTGTGCAGCTAAACCAATAATGGATAAAGTGTTACCACAAATATGTAGGTTAAAAAAGGAAGGTAAGGGAGGAATAAACAGAATGCTGCCATGGAAGCTATGGATAATACTGTAAAGCAACTAAAACAGGAAGTATCATTGTTAGAAGTATACAAGAGAGGTGCAAGATCATCAAAAAATCCTTGGAAAGATAGCCATGGTAAAAGCAACATACAGTATCAAAACAGACCTTCATTTACTATGTACTATTTCCAATAATAAACTAAAATATCAGCACAAACAGAAAAACAACCTTAGAAGGTATGCAGGAAAATATAAAGAAAAAGTACAAAATAACAATTCATTGTTGACCCAAAATTTTATAGAGAGTAGAGAAACTAGGCAAAAAGAATAGAAACCCCTGCCAAAAAAGAAAATGACAGAAGGGTACATTTGGAGAAGCATTTACAAAGACCCTGTTGAACATAAGAAAGATGCAGAATGAATAAAAT
Source organism: Protopterus annectens (assembly GCF_019279795.1). NCBI lineage: Eukaryota > Metazoa > Chordata > Ceratodontiformes > Protopteridae > Protopterus > Protopterus annectens. Next base: position 695,529,778 of record NC_056743.1, read on the forward strand.
AATTGAAGGAAATAGCAAGGAGCTCTAATGTAGCGGATATAAAATGGGATGAAGTCACAGCCAGAGGAAATGAAACAAAATTAAGGAAAAAAAACCTAAATGGAAAACTCCAGGTCCAGATACAGTACCTACCTTCTGGCTAAAGGCATTAACATCACTACACAAAAGATTTAGATCTGAGCAAGATTTACCTATATGCCCAGCCCAAAAAGACAACAACCTCGTTAACAACAGGAAAAAAACAATACTCCTCCTTAAGAGTGAGTCTGAGAAACCATCCTGAGAACTATAGACCAATAACTTGCCTTCCAACAATATATAAATTATAGACTGGAATTAATGTAGATACAGTTTATAGCCTTCCAGAAAAAAGTTCAATTACAGCAATAGAACAAAAAGGCAATAAAAGAAAATCATATGGAACAAAGGATCATCTGTTGTTAAACTAAGCCATAATACAAAGCTGCAAAAAAGGGAAGAATCTAAGTATAGCATGGATAGGTTAAAAAATAGCAATGAACAGCAACCCACATTCATGGATAATACTTATAGATATATAAGATAAACCCTACACTGACTAATCACATTGCAGTGACTATGAAACAGCTAAGCTATGACAGAGGGCAAAATTACCCCAGGGATCAAATTCAAACAGCGATATTCCAGGGTGATTATTTTTTATTGCTGTTGTTTTGTCTTGCCTTAATCCTTTTACTGCTGCTGTTTTGTCTTACCTTAATCCTTTAAGCGGATTACAGTTTGCTTCCTACAAATCAACTTGGTTTAAATACATTTCATATACTTTTTATGGATTATTGAAAACTGGACACTTCATCAGATGTGGATCTGAAAATACAATAAATGGTGACAACTTTCTCAGATGACATTAGAATGACAACTCATCTTGATAAATGTGCAAAAGCAATATTTAAAAAGGAAAGCTATACCACCAAGAAAATATCAGCCTGGGTCAGGAATGTGATATAAAGGAACTTGAGAACAAGGGAGTGTATAATAATTTTGGAATAGATGAAGTAATAAAGCAATAAAACATGAACAAATGCCAATAAGGCTCAGTAAGAAATACTTCATAAGGCTAAAATTAACATTGAAAACTGCACTGACATCAAGGAATAAAGTCTAAGCTATAAATCAATTTACTCTTCTTATTCTAACCATTTAGGGCTAACTGATTGGCCTCATAAAGTACTGAATCAATGAAGAAACAGCTAGATGGAAACCACCACGATGTAAAAGATAAAGTTGTTTTATTATATAACAAGCGCTTTCACGTGCATCCAAGGCACGCTTCCTCAAGTTTATACAGCTTTACTTCATTAAGCTTTTATATGCTACTAAATCATTCATCAATTAATTTAATTCAATCAGCCAATAAAAACATTTATCAATTAAGCTGACTAAAGCTAGTACAATAAATATAACAATCTAAAGGCAAAGAATAACAAATAAAAATATGCATTCAGTTCCATAGGACATGAAGCAATATTATCAAATTATAGTCTTGCATATATTTATATTATGATATTCTGAAACCTCATAAAACATCTTAAAAGAATAAACATAAAAATATATAAAATAAAACAATACAAGACATATCAAAAATGAACTTATGTACTATCAAATATATTTTTATATGTATGGAGATACTACATTGCATCATATCCCAAAAACTAATACTAAGTATATTGTAGTTTTAGTCACATGCGGTTAAAATAGGTTTAATACTAATATATTGGTTTAAACCTGGTTCAATATGTGCCATCAGTCTCAAAATCTATCTTAGTTCAACAGTTTTTAAATAATTCATCCTGTCACCTCCTCTCTTATTATAGCCTATCACTTGTAAAATCCTAAACCTAAAACTATGGTTAGGTTGAATAGCAACATGTTTAGCTAAAGCATTATTCAGGTTTAACCTCTTAATGTCATATGTATGGTTATATACTCGGTCTCTTAGCCTTCTTGTAGTCATGCCCACATAAAATGCTGGGCATTCTGTGCATGTTGCTAAATAAACAAGGTTGGTAGTTTCACAGGTGGCATAAAAATTAGGTCTATAAATATAGTTGAGAGAGGGATGAACAAACTGATCATCACTAGCTATATATTTACACATGTTGCATTTATTGTATGGAAATGTACCATGTCTTAAAATTCGGTTATTTATACTACTGATTAGTGAGTCAACTTTATCAATACATAAAATCCTTTTTAAGTTCTTACTATTCTTATACCTAAAACTAGGTGTTGTCCCTATTAATTTAAGACATCTATTATCTACAAGTAAAATATTCCAGTTTTTCCTAATAATGTCAGTTACATAACTTATATCACTGGTGTATCTTGTAGTGAAGAATACCTTATTTAAATCATAATGTGTCCTAAATTTATATATAATCTTAGGATGTCTTCGAACAACGGAAGCCTCTGTACCCACATGCGTATTGTTCATAACAGAACAATTTAGCTTACATTGTGAAACATTGTAGCCTCTTTCTTGAAATAGCCCCCTTAGATGACCAATCTGTAGGTCCCTATCACTGTCATCTCTACATAAACTGGAAATTCTTTTACTTTGACTCCTAACAATGTTGGGAAACATGTGACGTGGATGCATGCTATCATAATGTAGCAATGCATTCCTCCAACAGGGTTTTCTATATAGAGTAGATGAGATCAAACCTTCTGAACTTTTATTTATTGTAATGTCAAGAAAATGTATCTCCTGAGATGATATTTCCAGTGTAAATTTTAGGAATTCAGTTATGGATTCTAAATAAATAACTAAATCATTTAGTAGGGCTAATTCCCCATCCCAGACGATTAATATGTCATCTACAAAACGTCTGTATAATAAGACATGTTGAAAGAAGCTGCTATTAAACAAATAAGCACATTCCCAATGATACATTACTAAAATTGCATAAGAATTTGCGCATGGGGTGCCCATAGCTACACCCCATGTCTGTGCATATAATGCATCACGGTACATAAAGACGTTGTTATTTAATACTAAATCCAAGAGACTACAAACAAGCAATTGTGTATCACTATTCAGTGAGCTTATTGAAAGTAAGACTTCCCTAATTGCCTCTATTCCAGTACTGAATCAACTGAACATGTAAACAAGAAAAATGCTTTATGCTTATCAAATGATACATAAAAATCAGTGTATACCAACATTATATATTCCTCAGTTCAAAGGATTTATGTGCCTCCTCGAAACTGACTACAAGTACAGATCTGCAATTGTGGGAATGCATACATATCTGCTGACCTCATCAAATCCAAACATGGTGACAGTTTTAAAACATGAGGAAAAGAAGTGTAAGATGACACCTTTGCTTAATTTAGCAGAAGCATTTTGGAATGGAAACCTGACCTAAAGCAGACAAAATGAGGCAAAAACGGAAAATGCCAAAAAACACAAGAAACAATATAAAGAAAATGACCAGAAGAAAAGGAAAGAAAATAGGAAAGTCCTCAAATATAGCGGCAATTGTTGAGTTCTTCTGGAACAGCCTGATGTTCACCAAGATATGACATAGGAATAGCTAAAGAAAGATGAATTTAAGCCAAAAGACAAAAAGCTAATTATGGCAGCCCACGCTAGTGGGTTCTGTACATGGCAGTTTACAAAGTCTATAGTAAAAGAGGGAGAAACAGGCAAATGCAGGTTTTGTAAAACCTAACAGGACACAGTTGTACATCTTGCGGCTGTCTGTGATACACTCCATAATAATGTGGCAATACTGCTGCATTTGGGATTGTGCAAACACTGCAATACAGGAGTAGCTTGTTATACCCTTGTATCACATAACCCTACCCACACTGCTATTAACTCCCCAAACTCCTCTCTGATCACATGCTGGATCTCTGATCCCCTCCCTGTAGGCTTGGTCATCTGAAAGGGTATTTTTAACCGTAGAATCTTATTTGATATATTTTCTTCTCTTACCAATATATAACTGACATTGTCTTTTTACCTATGTTCTATATCTTCTTTTACCTGGAGTGTTTTATTAGTTTCTTGTTATATTACTATGGCTCAGCATACATGAAGAACCCTGTTTTGTGTAGTAAGCTGGATGCACTGTATTTGTATAACTTGATGGCAGAGCTTTTCTCCCCAGGCCTCAGCTGAAAATGGACCTGGTCCAGTCGGAATTTCCTGGTTAACAAATGTAAAATAAATAAATAGCTGAGAAGCACTGGAAACACAAATCACAAAACATTACTAATTATGTTTATATCATATGGGATCATCCATTACCAACAGTTTAAAAAAAAGATGGAAATAAATAAACAAACAAACAAACAGATACAGTATTTCAAGAGAAAAAATACAAAAGTAAATGACATTGATCACTGAAACTGCTACACCTAACAATTACAGTGTCTTACATATGGAGAAATGCAAAGACATAAAATACCAGGATTGGCAAGCAGAAATGAGAGCAGTGCAGAAGAAAGATACTGACAGCTCTTACAGAGTAGCCACAACAGGACTAATAAAAAAGAACTTGCAATTGTACTTAAACCTGTTACCAATACATGTAACCCTGTTGCACTGCTGAAGGAAGCAAGTCTAGGTACATTGCAGGTGTTGAAAAGAGCAAACTTGGCTAAAATCAAAGACTGAAGAAATACTAATTTCATGAACTTTAATCATACCCTAACTAAGGAATTCGGTCCATTCCTGTCATGGTATTAGTAAACCCAAAACACTTTGAGAAATTAAACAGGAAGAGGAGAAATCCGTGAGCTTGTGTGCCAAATGTGAGAAGTATGGGCACTGCCAGGATGCTGGGTCAAAACATTCATCATGCACCTCTGTGCATCACACCCCACCCGGCTGTTGATGTTATTTGTTTATTTCAGTGTTTTTATTGACCAACAGAAGAAACAACAAACCAATAAAATAAGCAACATAGACATTGTGAACAGTCCCAAGCATACAATAATAAGCCAGATACTCCAATAACCAGTCTTTCTAGTATATTAGTGATGAAAACAAAACGTAATCTCCCCTTTTATCACAATAAATATTTATTATAATCACATAATCAACATAAATTTTCTCCCATTCATTAAATATGGATAAGAGTCTGTAATTAGGGTCTTGCTTACTTTTCCTAAATTTCTCTAGCTTCCCTTGGCGGTCTCCCCTGTCAGTTTACCCTTGACTAAGTCCCATTGATTTGAGTTTTTTATGATGTTTTGCCTTAACTGCCTGAGAAATTATTTTTCTGTCTCTAAGAGAAATAGCCTCCTCTGTCATAGGCTAACTAAATAATTGCCTTTTGCGGGTGATGGTTTTCTTAGCTACAATCAAAATTAGCTGATCAGCATTTTTGTGTATGCTGGCATTTTCATTCCACTCACCTACTGAAATGGAAAGCCTAGATTTGTTAACTACCACTTTCCACGTGTAATTTGCAGTATTAGATTACCAAAGCACCCTTTAAAGTTTGTAGATAATTACAGTCCCAAAATATATGTGGCGCAGGGGTGCAATGGTTTATGTTGTCGCCTCAGAGCAGGAGGTTCCTTGGTTCAATTCTCAGCTGAGTACCTACTATGCGGAGTCTGCATGTCTGTCCTGCATTTGCGTGGGTTTCCTCCCACATTCCAAAGACATGCGTCTAGAGCATTTCTCCTCAAGCCTCCACTGAAAATAGACACTGTCTTAAGTCGGACTTTCCTGGTAAACAAATGTGAAAATAAAATAAAAATAAATAAAAATATGCTCCCAGTCTTCCACACCTCCAACATGATTCACTCACTTCAGGAAGTAACTTCTGTAACCTAGCAGGTGTATACAAATACTAGTGAAGGCCCATCCATGCAAATATAGTAAACTTTCTTAATTTAGTGGCATATATGGGGGCTAGACAGACATTCACTCATGCCTCTTTTGTTAAGTTTTCACCTGTTATATCCCCCCAGCAACCTGCCCATTCTGTATTTAGCATCCATTTGTCTCTAATCATAGCCTTGTACATTCTCCCTATAATCTGTTTGTTTTTAGCTTCCTCAAACCACCGTTCTAACATGAGAAGTATCAGTTCTAGTTGTTAGATTCCCCTAGCTTCTTTTCTGCACACATACTGCTTTAGTAATCCATAAACTCCTTTATACTGAAAAAGTTCCTCTACTGTAAAGTGATGAACCCTCTTCCATTTATCCCAATCCTTTCTCTCTCCCTCTGCACCACATTCTTCCCCAAAACAGAAGTGCCTCTCCTTTCTCTACCAGTTTCTGACCACACCTATGTTCAGACCATATATATTTTTCCCCAGTCCAATAGACCACACCTCAAACTGCCAGTCTTTAAATCCCTTCCTTTTGAAAATACTACACAATTCCTTATATAAATATTCTAGTGCTGGTACCCTTCTTCTTCCAGCAGTTTCCAAATAATTAGTGAAGTTTGATGTTCATTTACTCCATCACAGAAAGACGGCATCCCCCTGGCTCAAGATATAGTGGAAACAGTAACGGAGATGGGGAAACCCTGTCATGTACCTCTGTCTATATCAAACACATTTGTTACCTCAGAATTTATTTTCAGAACCGTTTCAGGCTTAATAGAGATTCCCTGGAATAACCCAATAAGAGCTCTAGGGAAGCCCAGACGATGCAGTACTTCCCACAAATATTCCCAATTAACCATATCAAATGATTTCTCAGTATCCAGACCTAAAAGGATTAATTGCTTCCCCTCATCCTCTGCAGCTCTATGTATTAAGTTGGTCTTAATGACAATATCAAATTTTTGCTTCTCCTTTACAAATCCACATTGATCCAATGCTACTAATTTGCAAAAAAGTCTCAAAAGCATGTCTTCTAATATTGCAACAAGCAACAAAAACCTTATAATCATGATTAAATACTGCAATAGACCAATATGAATTAGGCTCGCATGGGTCTTTCTCTTCTTTAACCAGTAATGTTATTCCCGCTATACACCATGTAGATAGTATTTCACTAGTTGTTAATACAATATTAAACATTTTAGTCCAATACTGAAAGAGGAGTTGCTTTAACCCTCTCCATAGTTCTACTGGACATCCATCACTTCACATTAACTTTCCCAGCTGCTGTTTTGTTATCCACATCTGAACCTCTTCCCTTGTTATATGCCTTACAATTCCTCTCTTTCTTAATTCTAAATCCTTAAAGAATTCCCCAACTTGTGACTTCCATCCCAGTTTAAGTTAATGTCACCTGTAAAGCTACCTAAAAAAAATTCTAAAGACTCTCTCTTTCCCTTCAGGTCTAGCAATTTATTTCCTGTTAATAGATCCCTCACCTTTGCAATATACCTTTCCGTCTTTAGCTGTCCCAGTCTGAAATCCAGAATTCTTTGTGGCTTGGATCCTACATCTTGACAGATGGCATACAATGCTATTTTCTTTTGCTCCACCCCATCTTGCAATCATTTAAATTCTTGTTTTTCTAATCTCACTAACTCTTCCGAATGTTCTTCCAATAACTCCCCTATGTTTTCCTGTAATACCGTGATCCCACATAAATTTCTCTTCTGATCCTTCAATTCCTTTCATTCCCTGGCCTCATAACTCAACAACATTTCCTTTATGTCACCTTTAATCCTATCCCAGTTTATCAATATCACTACTCTTCCAGTGCTTTCAATTGTTTTTCTAGTATTTTTTGCAATAGTACTTTTTTGCACTTCTTTCTAATCCAACTATGTTCCAGCCTCCAATGTCTACCCCTGGACCTTGCCCTCAGTTTATAATCTTGGCTTGTATGCAAGCACGATCTGAAATTAGGACTGGAAGTATAAGTACTTCCTTGGCTAAGCCCTCATGCTTCTTTGTTATATAAATTATATTCAGCCACAACTACATACCATACCTGCCTGAGTAGTAGGTAAAGTATTTCCTACCCACCACCTTTTAGCTAATTCTTATAAACCATATGTCTTCACTATATTTTTTAACAACTTCTCTTCCTTTGACAAGACCCTCAACCTTGGCCCATCACTAACACCCACTTTACTACTACTATGTTCCAGTCCCTGTGATAATCCCTATGTCTTGTATAAATGCTATAATTTCACTCATAACCTCATTTATTTCCATGACTGAGAATTTTTGGGGGAAGTAGATGTTATATAAAGTTACTCTGCTTGCTTCCCATATTCCCCATATGCACACATACCTACCATTCTGACCAGCCTTTCTTTCTTCTAACCAAAGGGGTGCACTTATTTTTAAGAGTTATCACCCACCTTCCACAATTTCTGAATGTACTCCTTGTTTATATCTCCCTCACAATCAGTGATTCATGCTCTTTTCTGTGCAGGTGTGTTTCCTGCATAATGATTACATCGGGTCTATATTATAAACCCGAAAGTTTACTTCAGCGAACTTTCACATGAGCGAAAACGCTGGTAAACGAAAGGGTGTTTGTGGGGTCACGATACAGTGAGGAGCGGGAGGTTTGCCCTTTCTTCACTGTAGTGCAATCTCGGGAGTTGGAATATATAGTTAGCGGGGGGTGTGGGAGGTGCAGCCCCCACAATCAGCAAATCAGTTACCAGCGTTTTCACTCGTGAGCGTTCGCTGAAGTAAGATTTCGTTCTTCTAATATAAACCCAATTACTTCTACTTCACTCTCTTATGAATTCTGCTACCTTTTTAGCCTTCCTCTGATTTACCATCCCATTAACATTCCAGGGCAAGATTTTAAGCCCCATGTAAAATAATATTTATTTCCTTCAAAAAAGACTGGAGACCTCTCAATTTGACTAGAACCATTCACCATATCTGTAGGATTCTCCCTTTATAGTGCTTTCAGGACTACAAATAAAGAACATATAAAAAAAACCTTCAAAATAAACTGTAGAACTACATATAACACTCCTCTCTTCTCATGTTTTCATCTCCTGTCATCTTCTCCTTAGACCTCATACAGCAATGCTCTTAAGCAGCACTCTCCCCCTTGAATACACCAATCTTTCCCTTCTCCTTTTCCTCCAAGGCTCCTTAATGCATTGTACGCTTAACTCCACTCACTCTACACTTCAGTATTTTAGAGTATGTTAAACTAGGCGTCTCATTAATCAAATCACTCCTCAGAATTCGAGCCAATATAATATGCCCAAAAAAGGAAAATCGCCACGAGAATTTACATGATTGCTAACTGGCACAACCACTTAATCTGACATGCCAGCTACACTCGATCATGCCTTCTTCATAGTACAGTGCCAGTTTCTAAATTCAAAGATGCATGCACAAAACCCTGCTACTATTTTAAAGGAACAGTAACCAGATGTATTAATAAAGATCAATACAATACATAATAACAACTGCGGTGGTGGTGCTGCAGTAGCGTTGTCGTCTCATAGCAAGACATTGTCCCATTCGACTCTCAGCTAGAGCGTCTTCTGAGTGGAGGTGTATGTGAATGGGGCGTGCCTTCGTTGAAGGTTGTGCGTCAGGGCTGGTAACCCAGTACGTAAAAAATCCACTACCAATCATTAGCGGATCGGAGTTCCACTGTGGCGACCCCTAACCGGGAAAAGCCGAAGGACACAACAACAATACATAATAACAAAGAAAAGGGGGAAACAACTTGCTACTTAAGAAACAGAAACAGAAATATTAGCTATATAACAGTACAGTATTAATCTTTCAGTCCTGTCTTACAAACTCAATGTTCATTTTTTTAATATCTTTTTAAGAAATTAGTCCCAGCTTCATTCTTCACCTGGTTCTTCAGGCATGTCTAAGTGATTTTTGATGTTTTTACTGTCATATGCTTCCTGAACCATCCTTGAAGGCCTAACTACCTTCTGTTGCTTGTCCAACATTTTTTTTTTGTTTAAAAAACAGGTATACATAGTTTTTGCAGTCCTTTTTCATGTTCTGGCCAGTGATATCCTGCTTCCCATAGCATACTCATCTTGCTGGCTGCACACCCCTCCAGGTACGTCATCACTTGTGCGTACCACTCCAACTCCTCTCCTGCTTCTGAAGGGTCCATAAAGGTTTTGACTTATCTCGAGAAGAAAATGTTTAGTGTGGCAGGATACATTAATTTAAATCTCAATCCCAGACTCTTACAATTTTTGAAACAGAGTACATATTTGTTCCTCTTCATCCTTGTAGCACGTGAATAGTCTTGATCTATAAAAAAAATGTGCTGGTATCCTAATTTCAAGACTTCACCTTTTGGCCAGAATTCTTCTAAAATATGCTCCTTCATTTCAAACGAAGAGAGTTTAACAACTATGGGCCTGGGAAAATGTGATGACCCTTCTCCTGATGGAGAGACCCTAGGTGCCCTCTCCACCTTGATGTCCTCAATTGGAAAGTCAGTCCAACCCATCAGTATGTCTCACTTAACTTCTTGTAATCCTTCTCCTTTCTAGCATCCTGTACATTTACAAAATGGAAATTTTCTTGCCTGTGTCGATCTTCAAGCTCTTTTACCTTCTGCACGAGGTTTTCATCGGCATCTGCAAGTTCCAACACTACTGCTGTAGTTGCAGAATTCTTCTTCTTCATTTCTTCAACCTCATCTGGGTGTATGGACAGAACCCCCCCAATCAGCTTTTTTAATATACTCAAGTAGATGTCTATTCATATTACAACTATCTAATTTCTCACTAATAGGTTCATAGGTAGGTACTAGGCTATCTGCCTGAGGGTATTTATAAGCCTAGCCAGAGTGTGTCGGCTTTTGCTGCCCCATTGATTAATTAACTGAGCCTCTGTCAAGTAGAGCCAATGAAGTGATCCCAGGGGTGCATTTTCTGTTACCCATCCACTCGTCAAGGCTTCTCTTGAAGAGTGTTAGTGAGGGGCTCTGCCTAATGTAGTTAGGAATTTTGTTCCAAAGCATGGGGAGTCAATGTGACAGGAAACTATCACTCCAGTATGTTCTATTTATTGCTGTGGCGAGGTTTTGCTCACTAGAGCGCGTGGCTCGCAGTGACTTGGATTTCTTTAGGTGGAGCATGTCCATCAATTCTGAGCTGGACATGGCTTTGTAAGTCAGGCAGAGATTATCTCTGAGTAAGCAATATGCCACTGAGTACAGCCAGAGTTTTTTCAGTCGGGCTGCATAGGACATATGTTTGAGGCCAGTAATCCTCTTGGTGAGGTGCTTTTGTGGTCTTTCCAGCTGTTGGAAGTATCTTGTGAGGTACATCCCAAATGGGGCACTGTACTCTATGATGGGTCTGATGAGTGACGAGTAGAGGGGCACTATAACCTCTTTATTTCTAGATACAAACCCCTTAGTAATTAGATGGGCCACACAGAAGGATTTCCTAACTACTTTGGCAATATGATTGTCAAAGGAGAAATTACTATCTACCTGGGTCCCCAGATCTCTTATTACCTCTTCTGTATTAAGGGGGCTGCCGCCTATGTGGTAATTCGTGGGTATTTTGTTTTTCCCAAATGGGATGACTATACATTTTTTGGCGTTTAGCTTGAGGCCATGACTTTGACCCCAGGTGTATGTCTCAGTAAGGCCTTTTTGAAGGATGTCCATGTCAGCCGGAGAGTCAATTATGGCTCCCAGTTTGCAGTCATCAGCGAACGTGGTTAGCCATAGTCCTCCTGTTTTTGCCTGTACTTCTGAGAAATATATGCCAAACAGTAGGTTCATAGGTTCATAGGTTAGTACTAAGCTAACTGCCCTTGCAAGCCATTTTAAGCCTAGCCAATTGTCCCTTGTGAGATTCAAACCCTGCACCTTGGGTTTGCAAGGCAAACACCTTAACCATTAGGCCACCCTCCCCAAGATCCCAGAATCGAGCCTTGCAGGACACCACTTGTGACTGGTTTAGAGTCGGACCTGGAGCCCGCTATTCTTACCATGTGAGTTCTGTCTGCAAGCCAGTTGACAACCCATCTTGTGATGTAGGGGTTTATGTTCAGGCTAGTGAGTTTTTCTATAATACCCGAGTGAGGAATGGTGTTGAACGCCTTGGCAAGATCAAGGTAGGCTGTGTGAAACACCTTTCCCTCGTCTATTGCCTTGGTGACTGTCTCGAAGAAGTCAACCAGGTTTAGTAGGCATGATCTGCCCTTAACAAAGCCGAACTGGGTCGGGTCAAGTGTTTGGAGGTTCCCAATGTCTTTGTTAATGAGTTCCATGATGATGCGCTCCATAGCCTTGCAGACCAGGCTAGTCAGGCTTATGGGGCGATAGTTACCAGGGTCAGTTGTGGCCCCTCTTTTGTGGAGTGGAATAATTATTGTTGTGTGCCATTCTACGGGCACATAGCCTGTGGAGAGGCTGAGGTTGAACAGCGTGTTTAGGTGGGGGGTTAGATCGTTCTGTAGTTCGTGCAAGACGCAGCCTGGGACACCATCTGGCCTCATTGATGCTGCGTTTTTGGGGCTGTTTTCACCTGTACTTTTGTGATTTCTGGGACACTACACTTTTCTGGTATTGTTGTGGGCTCTTTTAAAGGTGAGAGGGAGGTGAAGCTTGTACTGAATCTATCTGCCAGGATGTTGGCACCATCAGTAGGTTCAGTATATTTTGTGCTATTTTGCACTAGCTCAGAGCATATCTGTGAGTTGCCACTTAGATTCTTGACATAGCTAAAGAAGGCTTTGTGGTTATCTTTCGAATCCTTGGCTATTTTTCTTTCAAAGTTAGCCATGGATGATTTTATGAAGGACCTTAGTTTCTTACTGATACTGATCAGGGATGTCTTTCCTTCTTGGGATTTGCTTTTTTTCTGAACTAGTTTCCTCCTTCTGTTGTATAACCTGTTTATGGCAGGGGTCCACCAGACTGGTTTCCTTCTCTTAATGGGAGTGAGTCTTGGTTTTGCTAGAGATGGCACGATCCATGCATCCTTGTAGGTGCTCATAGAGTGCAATTGTAAAGGATTCTGCGTCTTGGGCAGTGTTATCCTTTAGCGAGGGGGCTGTGAAACTTACCACCTCTGCCTTAAGTAAGGTGATGTTTGCTTTAGAAAAGTTTTTTACTGTGGTTTCCTTGGTTGGGGGTGGTGGTGGGGTGTGGACATCCAGGGTGATTAGTTTATGGTCTGATCTAACCAGTGACACGTTGACCTCTGGTACGGAACACCTGTTGCCCATGTTGGTGATGACCAGGTCCAATATGTTGTGGCCTCTGGTGGGGGAGTTTACCAGCTGATCCAGGGCATTTGAGTTCATAAATTCCAGGAAGCGCTGAGCCTGGGAGTTTGTACTCAAGTAGTTTTCCCAGTTAATGGTAGGGTAATTGAAATGGCTCAATATCAGTATGTTCGGTAGGACCTTCATGTTTTCCAGTGTCTCCAGAAAGGCAGAGTGGTGGTTCTGGATCATGGAGCGTGATCTGTAGCAGGCCACAATCTGCAATGCAGATTTGCCCGATGTTAGTTGCACATGGATGATCTCAGAGGTATCATGCTGCGCCACTAACCTGGAGGTGTGGGTATCCTTGATGAATATGGATACACCCCCTCCTTTTGTGTTTCGGTCCATGTTCTGTGGCCGAAATGTGTGGTATGAGTTGTAGCCCAGTAGTGCTGGAGTGCTCTCTGGAGCCTTGAACCAGGTTTCAGTTACTGCACAGATGTCAACATTCTCCATACTTAGGAGTGCTTCGAGCGCATGCATTTTGAGATTTAAACTCCTGGCGTTGAGTAGCATAGTCCTCATTTTTTTACTTGTGCTGTTTACAGTGCTGGGTTTGAATTTTTGAGCCTTGCCTAAAAAAGGCACTATGGGGGCAGCAAGAGCCTTGACCAGTATTCGAAAGCCAAGGAGTGACAGGTGCAAGCCGTCTCTTGCGATGCAACGTGGCTTGTCGAGTATGTCATCCCAGGCTGACAGACACTGGATCCCCTTTGAATGACACCAGAAGCTTAGCCAATTGTTGAAATTGATCATTTTTTTCTTTATACTGAGGTATCATTCTTGGTGAGGGCAGTATGCTACTCAGGGTCAGGGTCATACTCGCCTGGGCTACATGATCAGAGAGTTCTTCCATGTCTCTTTTCATGTAGTCCAGGGAGGTACGTCTCAGGTCATTCACACCAACATGAACAATGACAGAGTCATATCTGTACTTGTTCTGGAGTGACCTGAGTGCTTGTGTTATGTGGCGGATTCTGGCTCCCGACAGGCAGCTAACAGTAACCTTCTCCTTGTCCAGCCTAGTGAGTGGGGCATCAATGTGCCTGACTATTGAGTCACCTATTACTAGTGTGTTAGGTATGTTACTTTGCCTTAAGGGCTGTGATTGTGCGGCACATTGATTTTTGTGTTTTATATGTTGTCTGGTTTGTGATGGGAGGTGCAGGTTTTGTGGGTGTCTGCTTTGGAGCTCTCTGATGCTTTTGCAGGTTTTTATTTAGAGCCTCTGAGTATGATTTTCTGTATTTATGTGTATTTTTTGCCAGTGCTGGTTTAGTAGGTCTATGTGAGGCTGTAGGTGTGGTGTAAATTTTAACCTTTTCCTCATGACTGTCTGTTCCAGTCTTGGGTGGAGAGACCTTAGCCTCCAGTTTGGATGTATAATTGCATCTCTCACATACGTTAGTGTTTTGTGGTAGGAGGAGAGGGCTGTCTATGTACATGAGGCAGTTGTAATAATAATAATGTCTAAAAAGTTGTTACATTCTCTGCTACTAGGATCAGTACTTGCTGGCTGCAGGCCACCCACATTGCCTCAATGTGCCCCCACTACACTCCTGTGTTCTATATCTTTTCTAGGTATGTGTTTGCTTTCCTTCCCCTTGGTTTGCATCATTTAATTAGTCTGGTGGCTAAAGCTGGTGGTTAAGCTCTCACATCTTGTCCAGAATACGAATCACTAATCAGAAGATTTACTTTATTAATGCCAGCATCTGAAAAGGGAGAGATTTTCAAGCTTTCTCAGGGTTGTGCCATATCAGAATAGCAGATGATATTATGGTAGATTTTCCTGTCACTGTAGCTCTCTCGCCATTGTCGAAATGAGGCCCTTATAATAACATGGATGCAGTTTATTGCATCAAGCACCTCAGGATACCATGTCATTCCAGAGAAAATAATCATGATATGGGTTCAATCCTGTGGCGACAATAGGAAATAGATATGCTCATCCATGTCTGCCAAGAGTACATTAGTGCTGCTGCATATTTCGGGCAAAAACCTGTGAGATACCCATTTTATCCCCATTCTGTTAATGAAAGGACCCTAAGGCAAGTATAGTGATGGCTGAAGACCATGCATTCCCCAATTTCCCATTTGTAGGCAGTATAAGTTCACCAAAGCCCTAGTTATATATCTGTTCACTCTAAACATATCAAGTAACTCCTTTTTAGCAAAGTTTAGCTGAGTTATTCTTTGCCATTACCTTCATCTCCTGGGCCAGCAAGCAGTGGACCAGGTTTTGGCACTACTGAGGCAAGCAACTCAAAGCAGGAAATAGTCAGTCTTACAGCTATACTGACCATCTTCATTGACTGAGAAGTGGATTTAAAAAGCATGAACTAGCGTTTTATAACCCATTAGTGCACAGTGCATTTACTCATGATAAACTGGCTAAGAATCACAAAAGATGGGAAGAGATAAATTTACATAAGAAAGTCACAGATTTTTCACATATTTTTCATTTGATTCACATTATTACCTTATTTGCAAAAGACTTTCTGAACCATCTTCTAACCGTTTCACTTTGTCGCAGCTTGTGATTTTGAAGAACTCCTTGCTTGCACTTGCCTGTGACTTAGGGACATACTCACTGCGCTTAAGCATCATGACTATGACTATCACCCATGATTTGGTAAATAAATAAATCTGTAGCCTTTATTCTAATTTTCCACTGTCTATAGAGGTTTCCTACAGACACCATAAGCATACCAAAACACAAGGCAGTTTCAAGTGAAAAGACATTCTCATGGCCTCAGAGATATGCCTGATCCAAGTACACCTCTCTTGACAGCTTATCTTTGCAGCTATTACTTTATTTGCTGATATTTGTTTATAGCACTGGACTTATTTTCATCTTTTCTGCTGCAACCGTAGTTCATTGGATCGTTACCTGTTCACAGTTTCCAAAAACTCTTAGATACATCATAAACAAGCAGTGCTACATGTAAATTAAATCACTTTATTTGTACATCTATTTCCAATATCTTTCTTACCCGAATATTGGTTCCCAGATCTTTCTGATACATGATGAAAGCAACCAAACTGCCGCTACTCATATGCCCTCCTTGGATTAAATGACGTCCGTAATACAACATTGCCACCTGCATGGCCAATTGGATCAGCTGTGGAAGTTGAAAAAAATGGTTTATCTATTGTAGTTCTGACACTCAGCAATCAACAGTAATTTTAAAAATTCATACCAGCTAGTATGTCATTCTAGATTAAACCTTTGTCATTTGCTGAAAGTGCCTGCATTTTATGTAACTTACTTTCTTTGAAACCATCTTATCTAAGTAAAATTAGCTTTTTTGTGCATCATCTGATCGTGTTGTGAAAGTGCTGTGCACTCAAAGTGGTTTCCATGGTAATATACTGACAGTTCCAAAGGCTATTTTAGCAAAATGATCCCAGATGAGGGTCAGGTAAAATGGCCAACACTTATTCTTTATTTACACAAATTGCAACAAATAATAGCAATTTAAGTATTAAACCTCTGCAATAAATGTAACAATTTGATATACTGCAGCCATGTATCATGCTGACAGCAATAATGCGGTATTGTTAAACTGCAATGGATCTGATTCTGCTTCCGCTTCAGCTACAAATGCTTTGAAGCCTATTTGGAGATTTGAACAAGTCTTCCCGAAAGTTTAAGGCATCTGTTTGGTCTCTCAAAACATTGTGCACTTATGTGGCCTCACATATGGTTGCACGGGGCCAGCAACTGCTTACAAAATGGTGTTGGAGAGGCAGATGTGGAGTTTATTCTCCAGTAGAGGGAAATTCAAAAAAATTTTTCCACAATGTTTGAGAAAATACTGATAAACTATTACTCTAAATTGTTGAAACACAGGTGCCCAGTAGGAAGGTAACTGGAATAAAGAAACTGAACCACAACAAAGTAAAATCTTCTTTTTTAATACAAAATGGTGAGCGCTTTCGCAATGGTAACCATTGCTTCATCAGACAGTTCATTCAAACAGCAACAGCACTTAAATACTTTAATTCATTACTAGAACAACCAATCCTACCACTCAAATTCAGCACTCAGCAATCAATTAATTACTATGGTCACATTTTGCCCTTAGTTAATTGCTGAAGTCAGAAAAACTGTTTAAAAACCACATGCACAAAATGTAAAGACAAGAACATGTGGATAAATATAAATAAAATACATAAAAAGTCAATGAATAAATACATATACTCATGTTCCCCATTTAGTAACTACTTATGTGCATAGATATAAGCATAAAAATATATATAAATATATATATAAAAGTATAAGCAGTACACACTCAACAACTTAATGAATACATATATTCTGCCTAATAAATGCGCATGTTGTCCACCTAGAAAATACATATGCTTTAATACATACATCTCAACAAATGCTTGTTTTTAATGATATCTATGCTAGAAGCAGCTCAAGAAATATCATATTGACCCAAAGCCCTGCATGTGTTTATGTAGTCTTCTACTGTTAAAATGGTATTATTATTTTTTAATTTAGCACTGGCTTCAATAGAAAACTATCATTCAAACCCAAACCTCTATGTGCTCCTAAATGCAAAATTCCATTTTACTTCCATATTTTCAGTAGTATTGACTATGTCCCCCATCCTATTGATGACATTCTGAATGTGTAAAACCTGAAACAAAAATATATAGCCATCCCCCTTATCCAATGTATGCTTAGCCAAAGCACTATACAGTTGCCCTTTTCTAGTACAGTAAAGGTGAACCCTTATCCGTTCCCTAAGGTGATGGTTAGTTTTGCCAACACAGAAATGGAAACATGTTGTGCAGTGAGCTACATACACTACATTCTTAGTATTGCAATCAGCAGAATTCCTTAGCTCCCATAGACGCCCTGTTTCAGGGTGCTTAAAAAGCTTTGATTCATCTATATAAATGCACTGTGTACATTTCCCACATCTATGGGTACCATTCACTGTGCTATCCATCAGAGCAGGTGTCCTTTGACAGCAAAGCCACTGTTTCAGATTTTTCTTATTTCTAAATGCAAAATGTGGTTGTCCACTCATGCCAGTTTTGTCGTATGATGGTTTCAAACCTTTTCACATCCCTTGTATATGGTAAAACCATCGGAATGTGTGATAATACACTATTCCTGATACCTACCCTGTCACTACCTGCTCTATCCGAGTAGTAGGGCTTAGCTTTACCTTTTCTTTCTTTGTGTACATTATGGTACACCTTATCAATTTCATGTTCACTATACCCCCTATTAATGAAACCTGTTCTTAGCTTAGTTAACTCATTTCTATACACTTCCTCTTGACAACATAGGCAAGATGGTCTCATTGCCTGACCTCTGATTATGTTAGGAAAAATCTTAGGGTTATACATACTGTTTCTGTGTAGAAAAAATGGTCTGTAACATTGTTTCCTATGTAATTTCATAGACCATTGGTCATTTTCTCTGTATATGGTAACGTCTAGGAAGTTTAAACTAATCTCAGAACAATTCATTTAAACTTTAAAAAGTCACTAGTAGTATTTAGGTATGCATACAGGGATTTAAGTTGTTCACCATCACCTTTCCAAAAAATAAAAAGATCATCTATGAAACGCCTATAAAAGGCTGTCTGGGGATTACCTAATAGATGTTCATATTCCCAGTTAACCATAACCAGGTTTGCATATGTGTTGGCACAACTTGTGCCCATGGCAACCCCTGACAACTGCTTATAGCATATGCTGTTGAAGATAAATATGTTGTGCTCTAGTACCAATTCTAGTAACATACAGAGAAAGTCTGTCTTAGTATTGTTGAAGTTTCCCTGCCTTGTCAACACTGATTTCACCATGCTTATCCCCTGGTCATTGGGTATACTTGTAAATAAAGACACTACATCTAGTGTGGCCAGCATCCCCATATCTGCTGTTCCCATTTGCTTCACTGCCCCATAAAGGTCCACTAAAAACTGTTCTGTGTCTTTCAAGACATATGCATATTCATTGAGTGCTGTCTTGAATTCCTTATCCAGGTATATAGAGATGGGTTCTGTTAACCATCCTGCCCCTGCTACTATAGGTCTAAATTTCGGGTTATATGGGTCTTTGTGTATCTTGGGGAGGCCACTGATTTGCGGTATGAGTGGATTTTCAACAGTGAAATAATTAAAAAGATCTTTACTTAATAGTTCCATACACATGCATTCATATAAGGTACTAGCAATCTGTTCAGTCATTTCAAACACAGTTGTTGTTGGTACTTCAACATATACATTTGGATCCAATAACATTTCTTGCATAGCTGTATTATAAAAGTCAGCATTCAATATCACCACTGGTCCCCCTTTGTCAGCGGGTCTTATAACTATGCTATGATTAGTCTGCAAGTCACACAATGCTTTGTGCTCACTCTTTGTCAAATTATACTTTCCTTCTTCTAAAAATCTATTGTTTCCTGTGCTATAAATGGCATTTTCACAAGCTTTTAAGAAGGTTTCTATATTATGTGGCAATATTGGTACATACAGACTGTTTCTCTTAAACTGAACATCCCTTGCTTCATTGCCATTTCCAAATTGTTGTTTCAATGTTACATTTCTAGTAAACATACGTAGACATAACAGAAATTCACTAATGCCCATTTTAGTTGAAGGTATAAAATTTAAACATCTGTTTACTAAAGAAGTCTCAGCTGCAGACAGTTCATATTTGGAAATATTCCATATTAACTCTCCTGCCCATACCCCCACATTTTCTTCAAAGTGTGAGTTTGTAACTGACCTGGTGCCTCTTTCCGTTTCTGGCCCCTGTAAATGTCCTGTTCCACAGATTTTCTCCTCCCAGCTCGAAATGGTAGGGTAGAACAGGAAAAACCTGTTGTTGTCCTCCTTCCATATTAATCTTTCTTCTTACCATGGCTGTAGTTGCAGAGGCAGTTGTTGCCTTATCATTGGTTGCCGAAGATGATGGCACTTCCATCGGTGTAGAGTAAACGGAATGTGCCTCATTTGGTGAAAGGACACTCCCTCCTGGCTGTTGATTCATTGTTTCCTCTTCCTCCCCGAGTGCATTGGTTGTCTCTTCAGACTGTACCTGATGCTCCGCCCTCGGTCTCTCATGCTGGTCAAACGATTGGACTCGCCCCCTCCTCTGCTGGTAGGCTGTTGGTGGTACCTCTGACTGCCCACTGGTTTCTCTCATAAATCGCAAATTGCGGTTGGTAGTAGACTGCTCTGCAGACTGCAGGTTTCAGCCAAGTAAGGGCATGCTAGTTAATGAAATCTGTTAAATCCCTACACAGTTTCATTTTCTTTTGCTCAAGCAGTCTAGTTTTATAGGGAAGTATCTTATCAATTAATTCATGCATGAAAACTTCAGTAGCTGCTTCCCCATAAAGCGCAGACAGTTCATGTTGTTGCTGACATATCTTTTCATTAAGCTCTTGTTCCACTGGCTTGAAAAAGTCCAGCAACAATTGTATATATGCTTTACTGGTGTTAAGATTAATTTGTTGCCACTGGGCTAACAAAGTGGGGCAGGTGTTTCCATATGTGGGCATATTAAGTACTCTGAGTCCCCTTGGTATAACATTCAGGTTTAAGCATGCTTCAAAATGGAACCGTTGGCTCTGGAGATGCTTAAACCTATGCAAATCATTCTCCACATTTCTTTTCAAATTGCGTATCTCAGCTTCATTGATGTTGTTAGTATTAACAGTCTCAGGGTTCATATTAAGAGTACCTGTTTGTAGCAGTGGATTATCTTGATTTGTCAGCAAATTTTGAAGTCTCCTTTCCACATTTACATCACCTGTTGCATCCTCTGCAATGTTCACAGTACCTTCTGCCATCATTATAGACATCAAGATACACAAAGACCCATATAACCCGAAATTTAGACCTATAGTTGCAGGGGCAGGATGGCTAACAGAACCCATCTGTATATACCTGGATAAGGAATTGAAGACAGCACTCAATGAATATGCATATGTCTTGAAATACACAGAACACTTTTTAGTGGACCTTTATGGGGCAGTGAAGCAAATGGGAACAGCAGATATGGGGATGCTGGCCACACTAAATGTAGTGTCTTTATTTACAAGTATACCCAATGACCAGGGGATAAGCATGGTGAAATCAATGTTAACAAGGCAGGGAAAGTTCTCTAATACTAAGACAGACTTTCTCTGTATATTACTAGAATTGGTACTAGAGCACAACATATTTATGTTCAATGGCATATGCTATACGCAGTTGTCAGGGGTTGCCATGGGCACATGCCAACACATATGCAAACCTGGTTATGGTTAACTGAGAATATGAACATCTATTACGTAATCCCCAGACAGCCTTTTATAGGCATTTCATAAATGATCTTTTTATTTTTTGGAAAGGTGATGGTGAACAACTTAAATCCCTGTATGCATACCTAAATACAACTAGTGACTTTTTAAAGTTTAAATGAATTGTTCTGAGATGAGTTTAGATTTCCTGGATGTTACTATATACAGAGAAAATGATCAATGGTCTACGAAATTACATAGGAAACAATGTTACAGACCATCTTTTCTACACAGAAACAGTATGCATAACCCTAAGATTTTTCCTAACATAATCAGAGTTCAGGCAATGAGAACATCTTGCCTATGTTGTCAAGAGGAAGTGTATAGAAATGAGTTAACTGAGCTAAGAACAGGTTTCATTAATATGGGGTATAGTGAACATGAAATTGATAAGGTACACAAAGAAAGAAAAGGTAAAGCTAAGTCCTACTTCTCTGACAGAGTAGGTAGCGGCAGGGTAAGTATTAGTAATAGTGTATTACCATACATTCCCATGGTTTTACCATATACAAGGGATGTGAAAAGGTTTGAAACCATCATACGACAAAACTGGCATATGTTGTTAGTAGATGAGGATACTACCAACATAGTGAGTGGACAACCACATTTTGCCTTTAGAAATAAGAAAAATCTGAAACAGTGGCTTTGCTATCCAAGGACACCTGCTCTGATGGATAGCACAGTGAATGGTACCCATAGATGTGGAAAATGTACACAGTGCATTTATATAGATGAATCAAGGTTTTTTAAGCACCCTGAAACAGGGTGTCTATGGGAGCTAAGGAATTCTGTTGATTGCAATACTAAGAATGTAGTGTATGTAGCTCACTGCACAACGTTTCCATTTCTATGTTGGCAAAATTAACCGTTACCTTAGGAAATGGATAAGGGATCACGTTTACTGCACTAGAAAAGGGCAACTGTACAGTGCTTTGGCTAAGCATACATTGGATAAGGGGGGGGGGGGTGACCATATATTTTTGTTTCAGGTTTTACACATTCAGAATGTCAGCAATAGGATGGGGGACATAGTCAATACTACTAAAAATATGGAAGTAAAATGGACTTTGCGTTTAGCAGCACATAGAGGTTTGGGTTTGAATGATACTGTTCCTTTGAAGACTGTGCTAAAATCTAGAAGGTTAAAATAAAATAAAAAAATAATAATACTATTTTAACAAGAGAAGACTACATAAACACATACAGGGCTTTGGGTCAACACAACAGTATTTATGAAGCTGCTTCTAGCATAGATATCATTAAAGACAAGCATTTGTTGAGATGTAATTATTAAAGCATATGTTTTTACGAGGTGGACAACATGTGCATTTATTAGGCAGAATATATGTATTCATTAAGTTGTTGAGTGTGTACTGCTTATACTTTTATACATATATTTATATATTTTATGCTTATATCTATGCACATAAGTAGTTACTAAATGGGGAACATGAGTAAATGTATTTATTCATTAACTTTTTATGTATTTTATTTATATTTATCCACATGTTCTTGTCTTTACATTTTGTGTGTGTGGTTTTTAAACAGAGTTTTTCTGACTTTAGCAATTAACTAAGGGCAAAATATAACCATAGTAATTAATTGATTGCTGAGTGCTGAATTAACTTTGAGTGGTAGGATTGGTTGTTCTAGTAATGAATTAAAGTATTTAAGTGCTGTTGCTGTTTGAATGAACTGTCTGATGAAGCAATGGTTAGCATTGCAAAAGCTCTCACCATTTTGTATTAAAAAGATTTTACTTTGTTGTGGTTCAGCTTCTTTATTCCAGCTACCTTCCTACTGGGCACCTGTGTTTCAACATTTTCATCTTCTGGGCTGGTTTGGATTTATTTGTTTGCTGCTTATTATTCTAAAATAGTGAATGAACAACAAGGGCTGGTTTCTAACCTAGTAGACAAACTTAAGAAATATACAAAGAATCAGAAATGTCAAAAATGTATGACTAAATATAATGAGAATATTAAATTATATGATAGTGAAACTCAGCAAAGGAAAAATAAATAAATTCATATGTTATAGAACTGATTATAAACTTGGGCAACTATCTGCTTGGCTTGTGCATAAGTGAAATGTGAGATTTAACTTACAGTGTGGGTTAAGGTAACCATAAATAAGAAGAAAAGTGAGGCCTTAAAATCTGTTCTTAAAAATTTTGACTCATCTGGTTCTGAATTGCTAACTACCAAGGACACAAAAATTGATTTAGATTATGACTCTGATGAAGAACATGGTGTGTGAAAAGAAAATTAATTTGATTAATCCTAATGTTGTGTCATCTTCCCTTTTGGTAACAACTATCAGAACAAGAACAGGCGGGGGTGCCAGAAAAAAGAATTTATGTACTTATCATAACTTTCCATCTGTGTTGTCCATCTTCATTTATCCTTGACATATGGGTTTGGTTCCAATACCAGAACTGACTCGGCCGTTACTACACCTCGCACCGGCCAAAAACACGAGCTTCACCTCTACCCACAATCCCTCTCTCTCAATTATCTCAGACCGAGTTTGCACAGAATGTATATATAATAGATAAGGAAGCCCACAGGGAAGCCAAATCTGCTATACTTGAAAAATCAATAATTTGAGGGTATATAATCCGTTCCACCAAAAAATCCTTAAAGGTCAGTGGATGGAGGGAAGGGAGTCAAGGATAAATGAAGATGGACAACACAGCTAGAACGTTATAATAAGTACATAACTTCTTTATCTGATGTTGTAAATCTTCATTTTATCCTTGAAATATGGAACAGAGTCCCCAGCTACCTTGGACCTTGGGAGGACTCAAGTTAGGATATTCCTGAGCACCACTAAACCAAAGGATGCTCTTCCCCAAGAGATCAAGTACAATTTGTAATGAGTAATAAAGGTGTGGGAAAAGTCCAAGTAGCTGCTGCACATGTATCGTCCATAGAAGCTCTAGATTGGAAAACTGCTGAAGTGGCTACAGATCTTGTAGAATGGGCTTTGACAGGGTTAGGCAAGGCTATTTTGTTCTTATCACAGATACATGAAATACAGCCCTTTAGCCATCTGGCAAGAGTCACCTTGCTGACTGGTTTGCCAAAGCTTGCACTGGAAAAGGAAACAAATAGTTGATCAGATTTTTTAAATGTCTTTAGTTCTGTGAAGACAGAAATGTTAACTGTCTGTGAACGTCTAGTAAATGTAAGGAATATTCAACTTTGCTAGAAAGAAAACCAATAAATTAATAGTTTGATTGATGTTAGACGCAGACTACCTTGGGTAGGAAAGAAGGGGGTTGTTCATAAAGACACTTATCATTTTGGAAAATCAGATAAGAAGGTTTACATAACAAGGCCTGAATTTCTGAGATCCTTCTAGCAGAGATTATAGCTACCAAAACAGTGTCTTCCACAACAAACATTTCAGATCACATTCTGCCGAGGGTTCAAAGGGAAAATGTATTAAGGTCTGTAACATTAAGTTTAGATCCCAAGGTGGTGTTGGATCTTTGAAAGGAGGTTTCAACAAAAGTGTGCCTCTTAAATATGACTTTCAAAGTCTATGAGAGGCTAAAAGAAGTTTCTTCCAATCCATCGTGAAAATTGGAAATTGCAGCTAATTGTAGTCTAACAGTAGACGGGGAAGCTCTGGCATTAAAAAGAGAGGCTAAAAAGTCTAAAATATGCTCTACAGAAGCAGAAAAGGGATCAATGTTTTTCATTGGCCCAAATGGCAAATCTCTTCCATTTGCTACAGTACAGTTTACAAGTGGAAGGTTTATGAGAAGATAGGAGGATGTGCTTTACTGGAGAGGAAAGATTTAGACACCTGGCAACTAGTAAAACTGGAGGAAAACACTGTCAGCTTGAGATTCAAAATGTCTGCGTGAACAAGTCCGTCTGGATGGGATAGAAGGTATGGAATTGGGTCCAGAATCCAAGGTTGTTGACTCAGATAAGGCCAAAGGAAGGGGAACCAAATCTGTTGAGGCCAAAAGGGGCAATGAGGATTGCTGTGCTCTTCAACCTGAGTGTTTTCTGCAGGAATTTTGGAATTAGAGATACTCTGGGTAGAAGTCGTAGAGGAGATCGAGGGCCCAAGTGTAGAGGAGAGCATCTCTTGGTGACTTCTCCAGAGGAGGAATCAGGGCGAAGTAATTGCTGCAGTTGTTGTTTTGGGTAGAGGCAAACAGACTACAGCAAGGTGGACCCCAGTGACGGAAGATCCTTTCTGCCACTTCCGGATTGAGAGACCACTAGTGAGGCTAGAGGATACATCTCCTCAGTTTGTCTGCAATCACACTGGAACTCCCCAGGATATGCACTGCTATTAGAAGGCAGTTGGAAGAGCTTGCCCACTGCCATACTCTGAGGGCTTCTCAACAAAGGGGGTAAGAGTTGGTTCCTCCCTGCTTGTTGATGTACCAAATTACTGACATGTTGCCTATTTGAACTGCAATTGTCTCCTGAGGAAGAGCTGTTTGAAAGGCCTGCAACGCTAGGAACACCACTCTTAACTCCAGGACACTGATATGCAAGTTGGCCTCTAAGGGGGACAATGTGCCTTGGACAGTCCTGCCCAGAAAATGCCCCCACCCCATCTGGGAGGTGTCCATGGTCATTATGGCCATGGGCTCTGGAAGAACAGAGGGGCAACTGAGGAGAATTTGTTCAGAACACGTCCACCAAACCAGATCCCACTTGCAATAACTGGTGATCAAAATCTGGTCTGACAAGGGCTGGTGAAGGATAAACCACTGAGAAGCTAGTAGCTATTGCAAAATTCTCATACGAAATGTGGCTAGAGGGCCTAAGGTTATTGAGGCAGTCATCAACCCTAGAGTTTGCAAAACTAGTCAAACAGGAACCTTCTTTCTGTGGATTATCTTCTGAACTTGTGTAGTAATTCTTTGGAGCCTCTCTCGAGGAAGGGATGCTGTGGTTGTGGCCGTATTCAGCACAGCCCCTATAAATTCCAGTTTTTGAGTTGGAGTCAATTGGGATTTCTCGTGATTTACTGTAATTCCCAGGTGAGCACAGATTTTGAGAGTGTAATCTCTGGTTACTATCAACTGATGCCTGTTCGAACCGGTTATGAGCCAGTCGTCCAAGTACAGAATCACTCAGAATCCTTGCAGTTTCAAGTGAGCTGCTACTACTGTCATGCATTTGATGAGTAACCTGGGGACTGTGGTGAGACCAAAGGGCAGCACTCTGAAGTGGTAATGACTGGCTCCCAGCCGGAAGCGAAGGAACTGCCTGGCGAACTTGTCCATCTTTATGTGGTGATACGCATCCTGAAGATCTATTGAGCACATCCAGTCATCTTTCTTCAGAAAAGGAAGAATTGATTAAACTGTTACCATCCAGAACTTTGTCTGACGAACTGATGCTGAGATCCAAAATCGGTCTCCAGTTCCCTATCTTTTTTGGCACTAAAAAAGTCTTGAGTAGGTTTTGGATCCTTTTTGGTCTGAGGACCTATAAAATTAAAATAAAACTGATCCTTCAAAATTTTGAATAAAGATGTTTTGCTCCCTTTCCCCCAAAACTGGAGGAATCTTAAGAGTTAGCCATGTTTAATAAATGGTCAGCATCGCATGGGAAGGCAAAGCACCCCTGCAAAAACATTTAAAAATGTGAAGTTTTGTAATTTTGAAGCCTGAACATTTGTTTTTGTAACAAATAAGAAGATGAAATGAAAAGACTATCACAAAGCATTCAAAATATTTAGTTAGATAAGTTTATATCTTTGTGTGTGCATGTGTGTACATCATTTGGTGATCACAGGTTTGACAGGAAGCAAATCTTGTCAGTATTAACAAATTAAGGGATGCTGAATGACAACATGGCTGAGAAAGAACTATGTTGGTGTACTGGACAGGTTAATACTGGCTAACTTAACATTTTAGTGTGCAAAAGTATACTGGGACACAGATCTGAAAAAGAATAACAGCAATCACATTAATTTTCATGAAAAAGTCAGAATGGATGACATACATTAGTTTTGAGTGAAAATGCTAAATGTCATTTAACAAATTAAACACAGTAGCACAGGTAATTATTATCTAGAGAAATATTTAGAAAAATGACTGTGCAAATTAGTTTTGCAGATGGAACTGTCTGATGGCGGTGTTTTATTTCATAAAAAGTTATTTATCAATGTATCTTATTTGTACTTCATAAGACATAACTGTAATCATATCTTGCTAGATATACGAATCTCCAGTTGCTGCATTTAGCAAAGAAATAAGGTAGCTAATACACTAATTTATGTAGTGTGGCAACGTGGGTTCAGTCTTTCATGATGTCAGGACAACAGTTTTCAGTTTCAAGTAAATGTTCATGGGGTCTTTATCATAAAAAATAAATAAAACAAAAATAAATGCAACGATAATATACCTTTTGCATCAAAACAATGTAATTTAGTATTATATATGGTAAAGATGTTACACCCATCTCTTGATGGCTATTTATTTACATTTGCTACGGAAAATGCAGCATACTCCTTAATAAAGCAAGAAGTTTAGTGTCACAAAAGATATATGGTAATACTCTGGAAAGGAACTACATTTCAAATTGATTAGTTAGGTTGGCTTAACTTGCAAGTGCATTCTGTGGTTCAATTTTTTGCTTTGGCTGTCAAGTTCATTATTTTCTCAGTATGCAAAACAAAGGAGACATTTATATCACACAACTTTGAAGTACAGCCACAAATTTGCCTAACTCCCTATTTTTTCCCTCTAGGAAGACAGCATGATGGTAGGCATAATTCATCACAAACTATTACTTTCTTTGTATGCCCAATCAAAACCTCCACCTTGCATCTGAAATATTACTTGCTGAGGTGGTAAAAGTGTAATTACATGTGTTCACATATGCCATGTGCCTCATTTTTATTTGATTATGACAGTGTGGTTGGTAAACAGAATTTTGTCACAAGCACTACAAATGACAGCTCTCCTTCTATGCCAATCTGGTCACTGTCTGCTATCATCTAAATGATGTGCAGTTATGCATTTATGGACACACACAAGTTTCACCTTAGTACTCTTGAACATGAGTTGTTTCCAAATGTTTATATGCAAGTTTGCATTTTATTTCATTACTGCATTCTACATGGGATGAAATACTAGAACTGAAAGCTTATAAAGGAGATGTGTGTTTGTGTGTGTACTTTCAAACTCAGAAAAAAAGGAGTTATGTATTTACCATAACGTTCCATGTGAATTGTTCATCTCACCCTCATTCTTTGCTGATGGGTTCGGAGCCGATCCCTGGGCTCCGAGTCGGCCAATTGCAAAGCTCGAGGTCTTCAAATAGCTCGAGGCCAAGTCCCTATCCCATGATGCACCTGGAGTTACCAAAGATCTTGTTTGCTGTGTATAATAATACCATATGTCATTCTTTCATTCCCAAGAAAGGGTAAAAAGGATTGAGCAACCAGGATGGCTCCAGAATCTCGGTCATCTAACAGCCCAGGAGGGGGTTGGAGGGAGGGATGTAAGAATGAAGGTGGGATGAACAACTCACATGGAACATTATGGTAAGTACATAACTTCTTTATGTGAAGTTGTTCTATCTCGCCGTTCATTCTTTACTGATGGGTAGCGTCCCAAGCACCATTAATCTTGGGTGGCTCATGGGAGTATATTTCTCAGGACCGTGGATCCAAAGGAGGCCCTGTCACCTTTGTAATGAGTGATAAAGGTATGAGGTTTTGACCAAGTGGCTGCTGCACAAATGTTATCAATGGGAAGTCTGGCAGAAAAAGCAGATGATGTAGAAACTGCTCTGGTTGAGTGAGCTTTAATCTTATGCTGCAAAGGCATACTGGCAGCTGAATAAGCAAATGTGATACAATCAAACAACCATTTAGACAGAGTTGTTTTAGCCACTGGTCTACCCTTTCTGGAATCAGAATGAAACAAAAAGCTGGTCTGATTTTCTGAAATCTTTTGTTCTATCCAAATAGAATCTGAGCTGTCTGTGAACATCAAGGAGGCTTGATGGATAAAGCTTGGAGCTCTGACACTCTGCAGGCAGAAGTAATAGCTACTAAAAGGATGGTTTTCCATGACAAAATTTTGAGGTCACAAGATGAAGCTGTTTCAAATGACGGAAGAATTATGCGGGAAAGCATAAAATTTAGATTCCATGGAGAATAAGGAGAACAATGCGATTTCACAGGCGGTATAATATGAAAAGTCCCTTTGAGAAAGGCTTTGGATAACTTGTGAGACATGATATTCAATCCTTCAAATCCAAGATGAAAATTAGAGATGGCAGCCATTTGAACACGAACTGTTGCTGCTGCAGCTCCCTTGTTAAAAATCATAGTTAAGAACTCTAAAATGGAGGCCATAGGGGCTTGGTAAGGATCAATATTGTTTTTAGAGGCCCATACAGAATTTTTTTCCATTTGCTAAGATATAGCTTCCTAGTAGAAGATTTATGAGAAGATAAGAGGATTTGTTTTGTCTCACTGAAGAGGTTATGGAACCTGGCTATGATGGGAATTGGAGCAGCCAAGCTGTTAGCTTCAGGGACTGCAGAGAGGATGAAGTTCCCCTGAAGAGTGCCTCAGAAGGTCTGGAACTGGGTCCAGGATCCAAGGGTCCTCCAAAAGATGAAGTCGAAGGAAGGGGAGCCAAATTTGACAAGGCCAATGAGGGGCTATGAGAATGATGGTCCTTCCCAGGACTTTTGCTTTCTGTAGAACCTTGGGTATCAATGGTATAGGTGGAAAAGCATAGAGGAGACCCGGAAGCCAATCGTGTACGATTGCATCCCTTGGGGCTTCTCCCGGAGGGGAAATCAGGGCAAAGTAGCTTCTGCATTTTGTGTTCATGTGACTGGCAAAGAGGTCGCAGCAAGGCTGGCCCCACCTGCGGAATATCATGTCCGCTATTTCTTTCTTGAGGGACCACTCATGGGGCAACAAGATTGCCCTGCTCAGCTTGTCTGCTATTACACTGGATTTCCCCGGGATGTGCGTTGTCAACAGAAAGCACTGGATGGAAACAGCCCACTACCATACTCTGAGAGCCTCGCGACAAAGAGGGTAAGACCTGATACCTCCTTGTTTATTCAAATACCAGACCACTGACATGTTGTCCGTCTGAATCGCAATCGTACCCAGAGGAAGAGAGTCCTGAAAGTACTGCAACTCCAAAAGTACTGCTCTCATCTCGAGAACATTGATATGCAAGTGTGACTCCTGAGCGGTCCATGTGCCTTAGGCAGTCTTTCCCTGAAAATGCCCCCCCCCACCCTATCAGGGAAGCGTCCATGGTCACTGTGGCCGCTGGAGGGGGTAGCAGAAACGAGTGTCCTATCATGACATGAAGTGGGGTCAACCACCACTGAAGATCCTTTTTGCAGGAATTTGTAATCATTATAGAGTGAGACATGGGAAGCTCTTGGTTAAGACCATTGAGTGAACAACAGCCACTGAAGTATTCGCATGTGCATGCGAGCTAGTCGTATGGCCAAAATTGCTGCTGAATCATGACTAATAATTTCAGAACTTCTGATGCTGGTGCTCTGTCTTTTGATATCAGACAGCTGACATGTTGATGAAGAAGCAAGACTCTTTCTATTGGAAGCCTTAGTGTGGTGGTGGTGGTGTCCAACTCTGCCCCGATAAAAATGATATGCTGCGATGGCGACAAGGCAGATTTTTCTAAGTTGGTTGTAATGCCCAGTTGATTGCAGAGTGACAGAGTGGACTCCCTGGCTTGAATGAGTTGATGCTTGGTGGTGGCGGTAAGGAGCCAATCGTCTAGGTATGGAAACACTTGGAATCCTATATGCCTCAGGTGAGCCATGACCACTGCCATGCATTTGGTGAACACTCTGGGGGCTGTAGTGAGACCAAAGGGCAGGGCTCGAAACTGATAATGATTGGCTCCCAGCTGGAAGCACAGATGATCCCTGGATGGCCTGGCCATTTTTATGTGGTAGTATGCATCCTTGAGATCTGTCAAGCACATCCAATTGTCTTTCCGTAAGAAGGGAAGTATAGTCTGAAGCATGACCATCCGGAACTTCTCTTTCTTTACATATTTGTTCAGTCTGCTGAGGTCCAATATGAGTCTCCAGTCCCCCGTCTTTTTTGGAACCAAAAAGAATCTTGAGTAAGTTCCGGATCCTGTCTGGTCTGCTGGGACTGGCTGGATGACTCTTTTTGTTAGCAACATTTGGACCTCTATAGTTGCCTGTTCCCTGTAACTGGGTGGAATGTCCGGGATTTTTGGCGAATGGGATGAAGTATCCTCTGGAAATGATACTTTGTACCCAGCTGTCTTTTGATATTTTGAGCCAGACATCTGGATACAAAGATAAGCGAACCCCGACTGCCTCCAGAGCAGGACAGTCAGGCCTCCTTTCAGGGGCGCTGGTAGGGCTTCCCAGAGAAATGATCTCTGGTGTTGTGGACCCCCTCTGCCACGAGGGCAGCGTCTTCCATTATTGCCCCCTCTTTTGCCTCTGGAGGAGGGTTCCCCAAGTGTGGCCTGAAAGGCTCCTTGGGCTTTTCGGAACCACATTTTTCCTCCCCTTTGACCCTTAGGTTAGGGTCGGGTAGGGATGGGAAAATGGACCCCGACGGCAGACAGAGTCTTTCCGTCCTGTTCACACCTAGTTAAGATTTCCTTCACCTTAGGCCAGAAAAGGGACAAGCCATCAAAAGGAGTATTCACAAAGGAAGACTTGAAGGGGCTCCATGAAGGAACACAAGCGCATCCAGGAGTGTCTCCTAAGGGCAACTCCTGTACCCGCTGCCCTACTCATTCCATCAGCTGCATAAGAGATGAGGCGCATGGAGGAGTTTACTATAGAACTGAGGGTAGCAAGATGGGCAGCAACTTTGTCGGAAGCTCCTGCAGCTACTTTACCCTGAAGAGTGTCTCCTACCTCTTTAAGGAGATCTCTTTGTAACCTGGTAAAATGGGTTAAGTAGTTGAGCGAATGGAGAGCAAAGGTCGCTGAACTAAACATGCGCTTCTCATATCTATCCATGATCCTGGAGTCTCTTTTAGGAGGATGGACAGATGAGGAAGTCTCAGACATTTCCTTCTTGGTGGCTGCCGCCACCACCATGGCATCAACTGGAACACCCTTTGTTAAGAATGATTTGTCAAGGGGGGCAGAAATGAACTTATTAGGCTTTCTAGGGACAGGCTCCATAGTATCCGGAGACTCTCACACCCTTCGTGAGACCAGCTGCATCAGCTCATCGAAAGGCGGAGACACCCAAGAGGTGGAGGGCTGAGACCCAAAAGCCTTCAGGAGAACTGATTCATCCTCAGTAGGGCTTTTGGACTGCCAGTCACCCCTCTGCCTAAGAATTTAAAGTATCTCAGCGAATGAGATATCTTTAGAGGGGGACCGTGGGGACCCTTCTGACTCATCTAAGTCAGTATCCGATGTTAAGAGACTCCTGAGGGGAGTCTAGATGTTTCCTCTTACACAATCTCTTCCTGGAAACCTCATCAGTGGGAGCTTCTGGTGAGGTCTCGGAAGAGCAAGGGCCACCCAATGGGACTTCCTGAGGCTCTGGTTCCCCACGCTTGGTCAGGATTTGAAAGGCAGAAGCCGACACAGACGCTTTTGGGGAGGAGGAAGCCAGACCTGAGGTCGAGGATGTCTTAGGAGACAAGACTCTCCACATGGCATCGAAAGCACCTCTGCTCCGATGTGAGGAAACCAACGAATCCGAAGAAACAGTCGACACCTCCAGCACTGGGACAGTGGGCTCCAAACCAGAGTTAGGAGCCAAGCTCATCCGAGCCAAAGCCCTGAGCGGCAGTTTTGGAACCAAGAAGTTGGTCCGACTATCCTCCCCGGACCCTACCAGAGAGTGTCGGCTCCTAGAGTCCTCGATCGGCACCGAGGATGTCAGAGTGCACGGAGCCATAGACACTGGAGCAGGCATCGGCTCTGAGGGTTCCACTACCAATAGGTCTGACTCCTCTGGCTCTGAAGAACCAGTGTGGCTCGGAGGAGGAATAGTTTGAGCTGGTGCAAGGGTCTTTGGCTTAAAAGCCATTCGGGTCGAAGTTGATAAAATTTTGCCAAGGCCGGTGCTGACAACAGCTTCTGCACCACACGATCCACATCCAGATCTGACAGGCTGACAGAGAACCGAGAAGAGCGTGCTGAAGGTGGTACCGACTGAAGTAATGGGCTCTTAGGAGCTTCGGACACCGGTTCCAAGACTGGGGACTGGCTCTGAAAGGAAAAGACTGTCGGTTCCGTTGGCAGTGGAGCTGAAGTCGAAGATTTCTTAGATTTCTTAGAGTCTAAAGTCTTAGAAGACTTTGAGGACTTGCTGGATCCATCTTGGTCACTCAAATCTTCCTGAAACGACGGTTTCAACAACCCTCTGTCGATAAGTTTTCTTTTCCTTTCCTGCAGGACCCTTGAGGAGAAGGAATGACAAATAGCACAGCTGTCTTGCAAATGCAGGGCTCCTAGACAGTACACACAGTTAACATGGCTGTCTGTTACTGACATCTTTTGGCCACACTTTGGGCACTTTTTGAAGCCAGACTTTAGGTGCTTGTCTTGGTCAGCCATTGAAAAGATGAGAGAACAATTACTGTCACTACAAAAATATCCAAACAGTAATTATCTACCAAAAAGCCTTAATAAAATCAGGCTAAGTCACACACACACACACACACACACACACACACACACACACACACACACACACACACACACACACACATGCAAATGTACTATTAAAGTGACAGGAAAAGCCTTTACTAAAAAGTGGGATAGCTACTGACATACAACACACTGTCTAAATATTTCAAGTTAGACAAATTTACTGTTAACTACCAAAAAACTGTAACAGTAAAAATAGAATCAAGCCTTACTAATCTAAACACACCATACAGCAAAAAGTATACACTATATAAGTAAGCAGACAAAAAATGGGACAAAAGGTCACTCTCTAAACACACACTATTACTTAGCAAAAAGTTTTAAACTAGGCCTAAAACAAGAAACCAACTAGAAACTTTTTTTAAAACACACTAAGGGAAGGGACTAAAGTGTAGAAAAACACACACTAGAAAGCTGTAAGAGCTTTATGAACTATCTAAGCTATTTAAACTAACTAACTATTCAAATGTAAGTAAAAATAATAAGAAAAAATGGTTTTACTGGTCCGAGCTAATGCAGAACCTCCAATCTATTGCAGCGGCAAACTAGATCTGAGGTAACTCCAGGTGCATCATGGGATAGGGACTTGGCCTTGAGCTATTTGAAGACCTTGAGCTTTGCAATTGGCCGACTCGGAGCTGAGGGACCGGCCCTGAACCCATCAGTAAAGAATGAATGGTGAGATAGAACAACTTCTAACTAAATTGTATTCAACTTTTGTTTCTGTATGACATGCAAACCATAAGCAAGGATTCTACATTGTGTTTACTTCTGACTGAAGTTCAGACAGCCCACTGTGCATTTTATAGTGAATCTGGAAATATCCATGTTTTAAAAGTCCTTCAGCTTGGCTATTTCTAGCTTAAAGTGCACAGTGTGCTGTCAGGACTGTGGTTAGTAATAAATCCACAGAGTCCTTGCTTGATCAGCTATTTGCCACATGCAGTTGTTAGAGTACTATAGTGACCACATTTTATGCAAGTGCCAGACTATTTTATTCCTGTTGCCAGTTATTTCTTCATTCCCTCCCCTTTCTT
This sequence comes from Protopterus annectens, assembly GCF_019279795.1. Taxonomy (NCBI): domain Eukaryota; kingdom Metazoa; phylum Chordata; order Ceratodontiformes; family Protopteridae; genus Protopterus; species Protopterus annectens. The sequence continues at coordinate 695,564,966 of NC_056743.1, forward strand.
GCAAGCTCCAAGCAAACAGACCCTCTATATGAATGGTGAAAAAAGCATGAATTCCAGTCAAAATAAGTGTCTCAAGCATTCTGAAACGGACTAATGCAGTGGCAATTCGCAGTAGAGCAATTACTATGGGATCACACATTAACCACTCCAGCACTAAAGTAATGTCCTTTGTAATTTTATATGCAGTTTCTTTACAATCAATGTTAATGTGCAGTGACACTATATACAATTCATATCACATAAATGCATATATGCTTCTTCTTTGCTAGTTAATAACAAAAAATACCCTCTTTAGATTTCTCAGTGCTCCACTTGCTCTTCATTCCTCCAGCCTTCAGCAGTTCATGTCAACCCTGCCTAGAAACATTGGCAGTTCCGTTTGGTGGGGGTAGGGGGATAGAGAGAGGTCAGAAAAAGAAAAGATGTAAATAACTAATGCTGGCCACAACTAATATATTACCACCTTGAGGTTAAAAAGGGAAGGCTTCTGTATTTTGACAGCACTGAATATGAATGATTTGAGACAAGTGACTAAGAAAAATGCTAATTTTGGGAGCTGCTGAATAGGAATATTGTGAAATATGGGTAGAAAAGACAGTGTTATTTCAGGGCTCGCAATGGTTAAACAGAAACGTGGTTGATGTGTTGGGATGATATACATACTACAGTGCCGATGTCTTATGTATGGTTAAGCCTTTCTTACTTTCTGGGTCTGGTGTCCTTTTTCAAACAATCTAAAGTGTGTATAAGACATTAAGAAGGGGGGAAGACATTCATGTAACAGTACTGACTGATATGGTGCATGATGCTGCAAAGCTGAGGCGTGAGCAAGAAGTAGAGACGATGTGTAGCTACAGAAAATGCAGTCTGAAAACTGATTTTAACTGTGGGGCCTGCAGAGCAAAAACCTTTGTATCAATGTTTCTTTTTACCAGATCATAGTTTGGCGGGATTTATATCAGATACTGAATGACAGATGGAGGTTTATCATGGCACAGTAAAACAGAGGAATAATTTTTGGAGAAGGACTATTTTTTTTACTATTTTATAAATGCTCTATTAACTCCTGATGTAAATGGTGGTTGGACCTCAAGAGGAAACTGCTCAGGGAGTATTGTCTATGCCAATGGCCTGGTGTTACAGAAGGACGGAGCTGGAAAACTAAGGGGATGTGATGAAATGTGTGGAAAGACGAGGGGTTTATTTAAAATGTATGTGCAAGATATCTACAGGAGGTACATGTTTACAACCAGATATTTTTCCTAGATATAAAAATTTAGGGTGGAAGAGAAATGAACAAAAATGCCATTTTTGGTTAAGTATGTCTAGACACTAAGTACCAGTTGTACTGTGGTTCACAAAAGCCAATAAGCTAGATGGTGCAATGTTAATCCAGAAGTGTAAAACAGTTCAATAGGCCTGTTCTCTCTGGGAACAATACCTAGTGCTCCGTCTAGGTATCACCAATGTGGTGAGACAATGGAGGAATGTAGAATAGATCAGCAGGGGAAAAGAAATCCGTTTTCTTGGATGTTGTCAGGGCTGTCCTGGTCTCAAGCAGGTACAACAAATAGACCCTTTCAAGGATCTCATTTTGGCCACAGTGAAAGATACAATAACAAAGACAACAACAAAGTGGTAACCATATCACCCCCCCCCCCCCCCCCATGGCAGAAGACTGGCTCGGAACAATAATTAAGATCTCAATAACAGCCAAGATGATGGTGGGTGTTCATTTAAGGTCCTTCTAAGAATACTTGCGTTCTTATTCATTTAAATATGCACTTCATATTTCATTCTGAAGTCAGATGCTTTATTCTCCAGGCAGTCCCTGATTCTGCAACACAGTATTTTTCTTTATTACACTACTTTTCTCGAGTGTCCATCAAAGAAGACTTAATTTCATCAACTTTACATCACTGATGCTGATCTTAATTATTAAAATCACTGATGGTGCATTTATTCTTTCTGTTTCTCACCTAGACTGTGGGCTATTCTATTTTCTTTATGGTTTTATAACCATGAATCTAATATATTCAAGGGGATGTGTGTGTGTGTGTGTGTGTGTGTGTTGGGGGGGCAAGTCACCCATGCAAAAATATTTTTATAGGTGGTTTTCTAGACCTGAAATTTTGATTTGTTTTGGTTCTTGTGGAAGCTTAAGATAGTTGAAACTTGGGGAAATACAAGAGAAGCAATTTTCTTGCATACCAGCATTGGTTGGAGTAAACAAATGAATGACCATGTCAGCACAAATAACTCAAATCTGAAAGGGTTTATTGTTATTTAAAACTGATTCACTTAGAAAACCTACTTATGCTACTATTGATGTTTCTGCAGGTAACAAGCAGGGTGGTGGAGTGAAAACAAATGACTTTTCCAACAAAAGTGACAAACAGCACTACTCCAACATTTTAGTGCAAGATATAATGGCAATACAGGAGCAGCACAGTCTTTTCTTCCAAGAATAATTCTCTTCACTGAAATGCAGTTTATACTAAATAACATTCATACAGAGTGCATTTCATACAAGATGGCAATCTGCCTTTTTTCTGTAAACAGTATCAAATCAAGTCCTGCAATGAGAGTGCAAAAACAACTTAGCAGGGATTTGCTTCTGCTAAACTGGGTGTCATATAAAGACAGATGTCTGGGTGAACTGTGGTCTGTGCTCTGGGGGAGAGGGGATAAGAAAAACACCAGGTGTTGTGCTCATGATGGTAAAACTGTATTTGGCATATCTAAAATAAAATCATGCTTAGCAATTGAAACAGACAGCTGGACTGAAAATAAAAATTCAGTATGCCAAACATTATATAGTAATCTGGAAATATTCATTCCATTTAAACATCTCATATCAAACTCAAACTGTTTACACATGGAAATAAATGACAGAGTAATTTACCCTTTGCGAAAGTGTGAATGCTGCACGGGCGGTATCATTCCATATTTTCAGAACATGAGTAATCTCAAGTTTAGAGAGGTATCGCTGGTTTTCCTCCTCCTCTGTAGCAAAACTTCTCACTGTCTTTATAGATGATATTATCTGTTCTGCTGCTGAATTTGACTGACCAATGGAATCCTGGATCTTTTCAATGATTTTCTAACAGCAATAAGTACAATGAAAATAAAAAAAAATAGTAATACCTGTTCCATATCTGAAAGTACACAAAAATGCATGTTAAGCTGCTGCTGTTTTCATAAATAACAGTTGTCCTAAACAATGTATTTGCTAACTCTCATATATGTATCAAAACTCAAAAACATCTTTAACCTGGTTTCTGCCCTTCCTGTTTCACAGTTAATAGGGTATTAAAATGTTTGCCATACAACCAAGAAAATGACATTTTGCAAAAACTGCTGCAGTGCAAATTATGTTTTTGTTTTACTTTCTACATGAACAAACCACATAATTTGTGCCACCTGTAAATACTCTCCCCTTTTCTGCTTCACCAACCTAATGACTCACCTACCTGCACCTTAATGGCCATATTTTCTTCCCTACAGGAAGGGGGTCAAGCCACTGAGAAGGTCCAACAATCACTAACCCATATGCCAGGCTCCATACAGGGCGGAGTAAGTGGCCTGGGAACCACTTTTCCATGTGCTGATATGTTCACCAGTGTGCTCAAACCAGGATGGGAACCAGGTTAACCCACTGTCAGGTGAGCCCATTCATTCCCTGGTAAGGTCACATTAATCCCATCCCTCACTGGTAGACGAGAGTCAGGTAGCCTGTCAGAACAATCCTTCCCGACACCCTAAGCCTGTTGCAGCATCCTCAAGTGCAGCTCTTAAAAAGCATGCCTACAAACACACATAACTTCCCTGATACGTGTGTGTCACTCCACTGGCACTAGTAAACTCATACTCTACAGGTATCACCTGAGTGGTAAGCCACAATCAACACCATCCATAGGTTCATAGGTAGGTACTAGGCTATTGGCCCTAGGGCCTATATAAGCCTAGCCAAAAAGGCACCCTGGCTTTCGCCACCCAGGGAAATTATTTTCCTGTGCCCCTGTCGAGCAGAGCCACAGAAGTGATGCCTGGGGTGAAAGTCCTATTTCCCATCCAATCATCAAGATTTTTCTTGAAGAGTGCTAATGAGGAGCTCTGTTTGACATAGACAGGTAGTCTGTTCCAGAGTATGAGAAGTCTCTTTGACAGGAATCTATCCCTCCAGCATGTTCTGTTTACTGTGGTGACAAGTTTTAGGTCCCTACAGTGTGTAGTTTGGAGGGATTGGGATTTCGTTAAGTGGAGCATGTCCAACAGCTCTGGGTTTAACATAGCTTTGTATTGTTAGGCAGAGATCGCCTCTGAGTAGGCGACATACGATGGAGTAAAGCTGGAGTTTTTTGAGACGGTCTGTGTAGGTTAACTGTTTGAGGCCAGTAATCCTCTTTGTGAGGTATTTCTGTGGCTCTCCAGTTGTTGTAGATGTCTTGTGAGGTATATACCAAAAGGGGCGCCGTATTCTATAATGGGTCTAATGAGTGATGAGTAGAGGGGAACAATGACCTCTTTTTTTCTGGATGAGAAACCTTTTGTGATGAGGTGTGCCACGTAGAAGGATTTCCTATTAAATCAAACTTTCCTATCAAAACATAAATAAATGCATGCATATCTCTAGCATTTCCATGCTGGTATATTGATATCAAATGAGTATAACTCGGTATCATCTCTCTCATCCTCTGGAATCAACTTGTTAGATTTATACAGAAACACACAACAGAATGTATCAAGTTTAGCTCTGGCTACTAGCCACACCCTTTGTCTTTGTATTCTACCCACAAGATTGTGGGATGTCTGAGTCTCTCATAATGTGTGATAAAAAAAAAACACATGATAGCTGATAACTATCTGAAGTCAAATGCTCTATTAAAGTTTTGTATTAATTACAGATCAAACAATAATTATTTTTAAACAAGAACAAGGCAGCATCCTGAAGTGATGAAATTGTGTGTGTGTGTGTGTGTGTGTGTGTGTGTGTGTGTGTGTGTGAACGCTTGTGTGCATGTGTTTTGGGTTGGGCTTCTGTGCAGAAGACTTGGGTACATATAAAAATTTTTTTTTTCAGAAACAGTGATAATTAACTCATAACCACCCCTAGTACCTTCAGAAATGTACATCCTCTTCTGCATAATCAGGAGGAAGAGCACTCAATACAAAATGCATTTTACTGATTCATCTCTTAGCAGCATTACCCAGATAATGTGGAATCACGTACAGGTACCATCTGAGCTAGTCGCATAATGCAGTGGCTTATGGGCTATGAAGAATCTACATCATGCGTGTTTCAATTTAAAGTGCTTCAAACTCCACTTGTACATTATATTACATTAAAAAAGTTACTTAAACAGATCTAAACTTGCTGACTCCCCCTTTCAAATTCTACCTTTCCCACATGCCCTGCCAAAACAAAGAAAATAAAACAAAAAATGGCAGTTGTGCCTGAGGGTTGAATCCACTCACAAAATATTATTTATTTGTAATTTAGAAGTCATTTGATTTGCAAATGGAACTTGCAAAGAAATGACTTACTTTTTCATGCAAATGTATCATTAAAGTACCTCACTCTATGCCTACATTATGCCATTTCCTTCCTTAGTAGCTAACAGAACATATTAGACAGTATACATTTAATTCAGATCCCTGTGACTAAATTAACCATCAAGCAGCCCTCTCAGTGTTTTCTGCCTTAGTTTGTATCACTTGGAGGTCCACCTGTTTATTTGCATCTCTATACATTCCCTTCATTGCTAATGTATCTCCCTACTCTAATCTGTGCACAAACTGGTTACTAATCAGCAAGTCAATGTGAAGACACACTCCCAACCTTAATAAACTTTGTTGTCTCTTCTCTCCTTCACTTTACAGTTAGTTTGAATTATTACTTACCCCCTCTGAGGCCTTCACTGATAGATTTCCACTGATTGCCTCTCTGGTTTCTTTGCATTCCACCTGGTTTCCACCCCTTGTACTATCTCCCTCCCCCAATACTAAGTCTATATTAGAATCCTGCTGAGCATGGAGCCATCTTTAAATTTCTAGTCTCCCACCAGGACACAAGTGCTCTTCAGCAATTACATTCTGCTAGCTGGTAAGCCATTAGACCTCAGGAATTTGTTTAAAGTGTTCAGATTTGTAAAGTAATACTTACTTTTTTCTCTTGTCTTGGTGGGCTCTGCCCCACTCAGTTCGCCCTCGCTAACGCTCAGGCTCTCTCCGCTCCCCTGCCCTGCCCCCTATTCTCTCCCGCCCCCACTACCTGTACATTTATAGTAATCACAGCCACACCCACAGCTCACCCTCACATCACCTCCACCAATCACAGCTCCTTAAGTCATATCACATTATACCACACCAACGTGCTCCACACAAAATACTCCCAATCACTCTCATTCCCGCTAGGCATTTTTTACATCACCCACACTACTTCCCCATCCACATATAGTGCAACCCTATAATTCCTATTCAGACCACCCCCCCACCTAGAACCAACTTAAACTTTATAACCATGACTATTACACAACTAAGTCAAGTCTGTCTTCTCATAATTCTTTACAACACCACAAGTTATCACTCTAGCAATATCCCTAAACTTAGTAGCACAACACTACATTATGCACTCTCATATACAGACACCACACATTATAATAATATCTGCCCACAACTGTTCAAGAACTACATAACGGACCAATTCAGACCTAAACACATATGCTCTCATTCCTACTCCAAAAAAACATAATACTTTCTCACACTCCTCACCAAACTCCAACATTTGCATCACCATTTTAACACCAGGCTCACTCACCATAAGTGGGGATATCCACCCCAACCCATGCCCAAATTCATCCTGTCCAACACAAACTGCTCCAACACAAATGTCAGAACATAACACCCCACTATCTTCATCCCTGGGCAAATCAACAACAGCAGCAAAACCAACAACAGCAGCAAAACCAATCATTTTTAATGCTAAATATTAATATTAGAAGTATCAAAAATAAATACCTGACCTCCAAGCCACACTAGCACACTACTCCCCAGACATAGTTGCTTTAACAGAAGCCTGGATAAATAAAAACATAGCTAATTCAGAAGTTCTCCTTACCGGCTACAATATCATTAGACAAGACGGACCACTTTGTAAAAGTGGTGGAACTGCCTTACTGTACAAGTCCAACTTAACTGTATGTCAATTACCAAACTCCTACCCCTCACCCAATAATTGGGACATACTTATCTCACAACTTCAACTTCACCCTAAAAAGGTCATCACCACAATTGTGATCTATATTCCACCTGGTAATACACCTGCTAGCCTTGAAGACTTCTTATCCTGGTGTTCTTCCACATACTCACAAGAAACCCTTATTCTGGGGGACTTCAACCTAGATTGGTTCACCTGTATATCAGAACCACCAAGTAATCTAATAAATCTCCATGGCTACCAGCAGCTAGTCCAAATTCCAACTAGATGTGATAAAAAATCTAAAAGGGAATCCATCCTTGACTGGGTCCTAACTAACAACCCCACATTGTACCCTCACACAGGCAGTCTCCCAGACATCTTAAGTGACCACAACATAATATACTTTATAAGTAACAGAACAAGCATATGCAAAACCACTAACTATATATCCACTAGAAACACAAAAAAATTCTCTCCTGAGGTCCTCAACACTTTACTCTGTAACTGTGACTGGACCCCCCTAAAAACCCTCCAACTTGACCAGGATGTAGCATATTTCAACAAAACATTTCTGCAACACCTAGACACTGTCACTCCATTGCGCAAAATCAAGGTTAGAACCTCTACAAACCCCTGGCTCAGTAAAGAAACCAAACAAATCCTCAAGTCCAGAGACACTGCCTGGCTTTACTATAAAAAAAAAAGAAACACAAAGCTTATGTACCAAGAACTGTGCAACCGTGCAAAAAAATGCATTAGGCTGAACAAAAAATCCTACTACACAACATTACAAACTAAATACCAACACAACCCCCAAAAATTTTGGAAAAATGTAAACCAGCTACTAACGTCCACCCAAAAGGCTACCCCCAAACCAACCACCCCTGACAATAAAGTTCCCATCGAAACACAATTCATCTCCCACTTTGTGAACTCAATTCAATCCTTAGTATCACAGGACAGTTCCTTCCTCACTATCCCCCCAACACAAATAACACTAATACAAGCTTTGCAATCAAAAAAGTTTCCACCACTTCAATCAAAAGCATGCTCTCCAAACTAAAAACCTCATTAACAGCAGCTGACCTACTCCCCAGCTATTTCTTGAAACTCACAGCAGATGCTATTGCTATCCCAGTCTCCACTCTCATAAACAGATCAATTGTTGAAAACTATGTACCCAAACTCTGGAAAATATCCTATGTTACACCCATACATAAAGGCGGGACCTCCACTGAACTTAATAACTACAGACCCACTGCTTTATTCTCCCCCCTGGCCAAAATCCTAGAAAAATGCATCCATACCCAGACGCTAAACTATCTCCTAGACAGCAACATCCTGTCACCTACTCAGCATGGTTTCAGACCTGCCCATAGTACCACTACAACCCTCCTCTGCTTCACAGACCCAGTAAACCGTCTCAAAAATGAAGGCCTACAGGTGTCAACTCTTTTTTTGGATATGTCCAAAGCATCTGACACAGTCTCACACCAAATCCTGCTAAACAAACTAAACCAATTTCACCTATCAAATTCCACTCTTACCTGGTTCCAAAGCTACTTAACTGACAGGTACCAAGCTGTGAAATGGGAAAATTCTCTCTCTCCTCAGCTGTGCATAACTATAGGAGTCCCACAGGGTTCTATCTTAGGACCACTACTATTCACAGTCTTCACAAATGACCTCCATACCTCCACACAGCATACATCTATCATTCAGTATGCAGATGACACTACCTTAATCTGTGTTGCACAAAACATTCCCACCCTCCTGCAAACAACTCAACTAGCATTCTCTGACATTGAAAACTACCTTACCAAAGCCCAACTTATCCTCAATCCAAAGAAAACTCAGCTTATGATTATAACCAGTTCTAACAAAAACACTGATAACAGTCAATTCACTATCTATTCCACAAATGCTACTCCAATCGCTCCAGTGGCACAGGCTAAGCTATTGGGCATAACCATAGACTCCCACCTAAAATTTGATAGTCATCTCAACTTAACTATTAAAAAAGTATATGCCAAACTGGGATCACTCTACCATATCAAACCATTTCTTACCAGCAACACAAGATCAGCCATTCCTCACTCCCAACTTCTATCCACCCTACTCTATGCATCTCCCATTCTGACTAATCTCAACAAAACTGAACTAAGGAAAATGGAAGCCTGCTATAACAGAATTGCCCGCTTTGCTGCAAATTGCTCATACAGAACTCATCACTGTACTGCTTTGAGACAGCTCCACTGGCTTGAACTGCCCAACCTCCTAACCTACAATCAGCTTTGCCTTTGTCATTCAATCTATTACCTCCCCAATAAGTGTCCTGCCCTCAGAAACCTAGTACAACATCACTAAGCCAAAAGGCCTCTTAGATCATCAAGCAAACTATTACTAGAAGTCACCAACAGCTACAATAGCTTTGGAGATGCGCTATACAGTAGTTCAGTGGCTAAAAAATGCAACTCTGTCCCCACTAGCATTCAAAACACATCATCCAAAGCCGCCTTTAAAGACCTCATCAGGCAACATCTCAAGCAAAGTTGTCAGTGCCATGATTACTCCCCAGGCTAGTGAAAGCGAATAAGGTATACATACTAAGCCTAGAGTACTTGATAATACTTTTCAGTCTTACTCACAAACACTGGCTAATCTACAACGTATGTACTGTACCTGTGTACTATGTATGTATTCTACCTATGTTCCAAATTTCAGCTGTACACCACAAATCTATTAATTACCTTTATTTTTAAATTAATATTTTTTTTGTTTGTTCTCTCCACTGTAACTGTTGATGAGCTGCATACCACTGTAAAAACATGTCTTTTGTAATTTGTGTGTATACTGATCATGTCTAAATAACTAAATGTATCTGTAATTTTTCTTTGTGAAGCTTTTCTCCCCGGGCCTCTGCTGAAAAAGGGACTTTTCGGCTCAGACACCCCCGGTTAACAAATGTAAAATAAAATAAAAATAAAAAATAAAATATTACCTTGTTGAATGGGTTATAAAACATCTGTATCAATGCAGACACCAATGACTCAATAATTGTAAGCAGACTTAATTGCCAGGATATTGTGAAGATAAAATAATAAATGCCCAGTGTTTTCACCAGATAACGTAAGAAGATATTGACATTGGCAGCAACTGATCGACTCATCCGTGGTGTGTCAACAGACAGCCGGGAAGTTAAATCACCTGAAGAAAGAATATTATTAGTAAGCAGTCTGACTATCACATCTCTTAGCATTGTCTGAAAATGGTCACATAATTCAGTGAAATTCCTTTATTTAAAAATTATTTTCAAAGTTTTATATGTGTTATCATTTCTCACCATCACCCCATACCAATAATCCTTGGTTCCAAACATAAAATATTAAACTGGATGCAGTCTCATGCCTACAATCTTTAAACATCCACAACATAAAATTACAGACACATTTACATAAAAATACTAACTAAATAAAAAAAGGTATACTTACTGCTCCAGTTTGTTGACAAAAGCATTTTTATTACTTTCACAATTTGTTACCGATTGTTATACACGTAAAACTCTTATTTGATTCAAATCATGGATTCTTTGCTAGCCACAATCATTTGCCCAATAGCTAACCTAGTTTACAGTAACACCCGTTTAACATTATAAGTCACTCCCACTCACATATACATTTACTAATCTACTTAATGAAATGCTGTGCTTCTCCAAACATGGAAAACACTGGCGCACTAGTGTGATGCAATACCTTTTAATGGTTCAATCTTTATTTCATACTATACCCTAATCAAGTCTTTAGACTGCATTACCCTTTCTACAGACATTAAAAAGTTATTGATGCTGAACAGTAGTAGCACAGAGGCTATAAGCTGTTAATAAGCTGCTTCCTATGGTAAATGGTTTGATTCCCTCAACCATCAATTGCCTAGTGTGCGACTTTGAGAAAGTTACTTAACCATACAGTGCTCTGAGGCAACTGGGAAATTGAGATAGGCTCCTCATTGGTCTCCTACACTGCATGTCTAGTAACAACTTATAAATGCAGTGTTTTAATACCAAACTGTGTGACTGCTTGGTAAAGTAAAAATGCTAAAAAATGTGTTTAAATATACCAGTGTGAGAAGAAAAAAGTTAGTGTACAACCAAAATACTTAAACAGATCCTCTGAGCGAGATGGACCTAATTTGTATTTGTATTTGTAGAATACTTCAATGGCACTTGCACATGGCCAACCAAAAAAGTAAAAGTTCTTCCTACTGTCATTGTACACTTAGGGCAGAAGAAAAGAAAAAACAGTCATCAGTCCATCTAGAATGGGACTTGATATAAAAATAAATCACGACTGAAATGGATAGATACAAAGACAGACAGATAGGTAGGTAGAAAGATATTCTCTTATTACCTGAATAGATGTGAGATGTGTTGGAATATTAGTTATAACAAAAGAAAGTTAGATCCAAAGGAAGAAATAAGGTAATAATATTTAGTGTATGTTAACATGAAATTTGTGTAAGACAAAATTTAAAATTTTAGAAAGATGACCAAGTCAGAGATTATTAAGTTATGGAAATCACAGGGCTACCCAATGACATAATATGCTAATTTATAATGTGTGGATGCCTCTAAACTAGGAATATGAGTATGGGCATATACAGGGGATATAAGAAGTTTACACACCCCTGTTAAAATGCCAGGTTTTTGTGATATAAAAAAATGAGACCACAGTAAATCATTTCAAAACTTTTCCTACCTTTAATGTGACCTATAACCTGTACAATTCAATTGAAAAACAAATCTGTTATGGGAAAAATATAAAAAAATAAAAAAATGTACAAAACTCTGGTTGCATAAGTGTGCACACCTTTAAACTAATACTTTGTTGTGTGTGCACACCCTTAAACTAATACTTTGTTGAAGCATCTTTTTATTTAATTACAGCATTCAGTCTTCTTGGGTACACACCTGCCATCAATTAAAGAGACTCTGATTAACCCCAAATAAAGTTCAGCTGTCCTAGTAGGATTTTCCTGACATTTACTCAGTTGCCTGCTACAGCAAAAGCTATGGTTCGCAGACAGCTTACAAAGCGTCAAATGGATCTCATTGTTGAAAGGTATCAGTCAGGAGAAGGGTACAAAAAAATTTCCACAGCATTGAATATACCATGGAACACAGTGACGACAGTCATCAAAAAGTGGAGACAATATGGGACAACAGTGACGTTGCAAATAACTTTATGTCCCTCCAAAATTAATGAAAAGACAAGACAAAAACTGATCAAGGAGGCTGCCAAGAGACCTACAGCAACACTGAAGAAGCTGCAGGAATTTCTGGCAAGTACTACTTGTGTACTACATGTGACAACAGTCTCCCATATTCTCCATATGTATGGACTATGGAGTAGGGTTGCAAGACAGAAGCCTTTTCTTACACAGAAAAACATCCAGGCCCAGCTAAAACTTGCAAAACAATACATCAAGTCTCCCAGAAGCATGTGGGAAAATGTGTTATGGTCTGATGAGACCAAGATTGAACTTTCTGGCCACGATTCCAAAAGGTACATTTGGCAGAAAAACACCACTTTGCATCACCAAAAGAACACCATCCACACGGTGAAGCATGGTGGTGGCAGTATCATGCTTTGGGGTTGCTTTTCTTCAGCTGGAACTGGGGCTTTAGTCAAGGTGGATTTGATTATGAACAGTTCCAAATACCAGTCACGTTTGGCCCAAAACCTTCAGGCGTCTGCTAGAAAGCTGAAGATGAAGAGGAATTTCACCTTTCAACACAGCAATGACCCCAAGCATAAATCCAAATCAACAAAAGAATGGCATCACCAGAAGAAAAATTTAAGTTTTGGAATGGCCCAGCCACAGCCCAGACCTGAATCCAACAGAAAATCTGTGGGGTGACCTGAAAAGGACTGTGCACAAGAGATGCTCTCACAATCTGACAGATTTGAAGCGCTTTTGCAAGGAAAAGTGGGTAAATATTGCCAAGTTAAGATGTGCCATGCTGATAGACTTCTACCCAAGAAGACTGAATGCTGTAATTAAATCAAAAGGTGCTTCAACAAAGTATTAGTTTAAGGGTGTGCACACACAACAAAGTATTAGTTTACTGGTGTGCACACTTATGCAAACACAGTATTGTACATTTTTTATTTTTTATATTTTTTCCACTAACATATTCCTTTGTTTTTCAATTGAATTGTACAGGTTATAGGTCACATTAAAGGTAGAAAATGTTTTGAAATTATTTATTGTGGTTTCATTTTTTTATATCACAAAAACCTGGCATTTTAACAGGGGTGTGTAAACTTTTTATATCCACTGTATGAACAGGACAGTTTGGCCATTCTGACATAAACCAGTAAAGAAACATGTTTAGTGTGTCACCAATTTCTATGTTATACAGAACTTCTAGTTCACAGGAAAATAAAAAACAAAAAGTCAGTAATTTTCTATCTGACAGGGTTGCCAACTGTCCAGAATTCTTCAGGACAGTCCAGCATTAAGGAACACTATCCAGAAAATGAAGACAGCGTTCCTGTCCAGAAAAAAAATAAAATCTGTTATGGTTGTCATGGCCGGGAGATTAATTTTCTTTTAATTTAAAAAAAAAAAACTTTTTTTTTTGTTAATGGCATTCTTCTTTAAGAATGCCCTTTGCATCTGGTTGTAACAGACATAGAAGACAAAAGCAGGCTGCAAACACCTGTTACATCTGTGCGACAGATTGGTTTACATCTTTGTCTTTCATGGACATGGAGTGTGAATTCCAGAAGCTGTTTGGACTGCACAGTGAACGATAAACACAGGAGTCATTAACCTCAAAATGTTGTATGTTATTAAAAACAATGTACTATGAAGTTGGAATGTGGGATGAAGATATAAGGTAGTTCCAGTTTATAGGAACTGTTATTTATTGTGCATGTTGTTGTTATGCTTTTATGTAATCAGACACATCTACCAATGTATATTTTCTGCCTGTGCTTTCACCAGTGTAGATAAGTGTTTTCTGTATAGTGTTTTCTTTACACTTCTGGCCTGGGTTGTGGCTTGAAAATGGTCTTGAATCAGCCCACTAATCTGGTTATCAAATCATTAGTAAATAAACATTTACAATTTTAATGCAATCAGAGTAGCAGCATATAACATATGATAAGTATTTAAATTTGAACAAATTTACAATGGATGTAATAGCAGTTGTGCAGTATGTATTATTTATTTTTGAAAATATTTGCTATGAACTTATCAGCAAAGATTTAAAAATCAAGAGACAGTGAGCAAGTGCTATACAGCAATAACATCTACTACAGAGCCTGAAATGGAACTGGTGGAACACCGTAATAGCATACAGTGCAAGGATATTCTGTTGAGTATTTACAACTGTTCAGATAATGAATAAGTTCAACCTTGATTGAAAATATGCAAGAATAACATACAGTGTGGTCAGAAGTACTTATTAACCAGTGAATTTAAAGCAATTACATTTATTCTCAACTGATGCGGTGGTGGTGCTGTGGCATCATTGTCGCCTCTCAGTAAGACGTTGTCCCATTCGATTTTCAGTTACAGCGTCTTCTGTGTGGAGACATGCGTGAATGGGCGTACCTTTGTTGAAGGTTGTGCGTCAGGGCCGGCATCTCGGCACATAAAAATCTACTGCCAATCATTAGCGGACCGGAGTTCCGCTGTGGCGACCCCTAACCGGGAAAATCCGAAAGACACAACAACAACAACATTTATTCTCAACTGATATATAAGATTTCAGATTGTTATTAATAGTTACCAATTTATCAGCTTGTTTAATCATATTCAGAGTATGACTTCAGCTTGCTAGAACAATTTTTGAAAATGTTCATTTGGTTAAGTTTAGTTTAATAAGTTGGTGTCATTTTTTGCTGTGCCTCAGCATTTTCCACAGGGAATAGAGCTGTTCTCTTGTTTGGAGCATGCTATTTTGCACTGAGCAGAACCTTTCACACAGAAGCTTAAAAGTAAGGGTATTTAACAGCAGGATAGTCTTTGCCAATGCTGGCAACCATTTTCACTTTCTTAAGGTTGTACAATTACATTCCTTGGAGCTGGCCAATTGAGTGAAATGAAGCATCTGTTTTCTTGTTGTTTGCACCAGTGTTTTATTGTGGGGTGACAATAAAGAACAGTATGAGTGGGCTATGTTCAAGTCTGGGCAGTGTTCATTAACATCTTACTACAAGAGTCCTTTAAGTACTTTATCAGCTTGAGCTTCGTTATGGACTGTGAAGGACAGACTTCAATATATTGTGACACTTTGGTATCTTTGATGTCTTGTGTTTGTTGTGGCAGCCTGCTGGCAACCTAACCTGCAACATGCTATAATCCTTATTCTTGCTAGTCAGCTCAACTGTTGTCTTCCTTCATTCCTAGTCAGATTAATACAAATCTCTTCACCACACCCTCCTGATCTGAGGTATATGGAAGCAGACAACAGTGTTGGTACAGTATGTGTTACAGGATAACACTGCAGGGTTCAAGCAAAATAAAGAACTGAATAAAAAAATACTATAATAATGTAAAATCTAAACAGGCTGTTCAGAATACCTGTACTTTTCTGACTGTGTGACATAGGCTATACCAAATTGTCGAGAATGTAGTTAAACTGTAGGCTTGTAAGCTTTTATGTAACTTTGAGGTGCACAGGCAACAGAAAGTGTAGTAAACCAGTTGTATGCAGTTTTAGATATTGTATGTTTTGGGCTGGCTTGAACTCTTAAAGGGAAGTAGTATTTCACAGCATGTAGATGGACTGCTGATACTGTGTTGTATTTTAAGGGGGTGGGGTGCTGCAGTCCTGAGTACGTCCTTTGGATGAGATGCCTAGTAACTATGAACCTGTTTTCAGTTTGCCATCCAACCCTTATTACAATATTACCAGCTTACCATTCTTTAGTGTAACATAGGCAATTTATTGTTCAAGGACAGCAGGCATTGAATTTGTTGATGAAACACTGAAATATAAAGTTGTTTGCAGCAACCTTTTCATTAGTTACAGATCTCTTTAATGTGGGATTATTCAGTTAACCTTTACTTCTGCAGAGATTGTGCATATTGACTGATACTAGTGGATTGTAATGACAGAATTTTGAGCGGCCTTTTATGGGTGAAATGTTCTGAACTGGGCAGTTTTGTCATTATTAGTTCATACGTTTTTGTTTTATTGCTTACTGGAAAAATGCTCAAAACTATAAAATTTAAAACACGCTCTAACAAATGGTGCTGTAACATCTCAGGGATATAATTTAATTAGTATACATTATAATTTAATACAATTAAAAAGGTGAATCAAATAACTTTTGCATGGTCCTAAAAATGTGTGTAACGGCCCTATGATTTGAAAACAGCCCAAAGGTAAACTTAATCTGCCACTGGCCAGATGCATTTTCTTTGAATGTGGGTTTTGGTGCTGTTTCACTGAATTTGAGATTCAAATGTGGAGAAGTTTTAATCCTAAATCTGTTTTTATTGTAATATTGTATTGCTTTGTTTAGCAAGTGTCTATCACTATCAGTGTCTAAAATTTGATATAAAAATTTTAAATTAAATCCAAATATCTGTAATCATTGTAGAAGTAAAGCAAAAAAACAGTATGCACACTGTGAATTTTAAACAGTGTTTATGGCAACTGGGGAGAAATGGAGAAATATCCAAGTAATGGGACACTGGAATGGTGCATTGGGGGGGGGGGGGGGTAGTACCATAATTACACATATTTTGCTTTCACATACATGTCCAGAATTTTTCACATAAAAAGTTGGCAACCCTAATCTGGTAATAGTTTTTTACATCACAATATGTGTGTACCAAGCTGTCAACAGTAAGTCCCAGTTGGGCCTTCAGAGTGCAGCAGTGTTAAACTCATAGCCTCGGTATAGCTCTTTACCCAACTTCTCTGTAACTAATAAGACTCATTCCTCCCTATAGTCACAAGACTATACAAGTCCAAGAAAAACACCAGGCTCAGTTATGAACTCAAAACTCTCCTATCTCTTTGAGTTAAAGGATGGTACTCCCAGAAGTCTGACCCGACTCCTTCAGTCAGACAACACTACACCCTTTTAAGAAACCTGGCACGTCAAAAAAGCCATGGTATGAGGAAAACATCAATCAAACTTTTTCACTCCCTAAACAATTCTGAGCAGATGTCACCTGGTTAACAGGTTGTAAAGCTCCTCCCAATGCTCACTCTTCCTCCTCTTCCCTCTCATCCTCAGCTCACTTCTCCACCCACCCTCCATCAGCTCACATACTTTACTTCCTCATTCAACTTCTCCCTCACCTCCCATACTCCTCTCTTCTATTTAAAAAAGATCAAAACCAAAGATAATATACTTCTTCTTGAAAACCTAAAACTAGACTTGCCCGCGGGGTCAGACACCCTCTTCCTCTGGTTCATATTCCAATGTAGAAAGTATATTGTTACTCCTCTGCTACATATCTCCAACCTTTGCTTAACTCAAAACTGTATGCCCACTATATAGAAAACAGCAAAAATCACATCACTCCCCAAAAATCCACCCCACGCTACTCAGTGATTACTGCCCAATCTCCATCCTCCCTACCCTTGTGAAACTCTTAGAAAAAACTGTCTACAATCAACTCTCAAACTACTTAAGTCAATAGTACCTTACCTCTTCAAAGCAACATAGCTTCTGGTCAAGCCACAGCACTTCCACTGCACTGTGAACCTTCACTGATCATAACCTTTTAGTTATGGACAAAGGCCTCCTTTCTGGAGCCATACTAATACACTTTACCAGAGCACTGTACCCCACTGACCACCCAATCCTATTTAATCACCTCACTGACATTGATATTAACCCTGACACTATTCCCTGGTAACAAACTTACCTGTCTAACCAACATTTCTGAGTAAATTTTAACAACTATATATCAGCCACCACTCCCTTACTTAAAGGAGTTCCTCAAGGCTCCATACAGGTCCCTCTTCTTTTCTTTATTTTTATAAATAAGCTTACACTCGATCTTCCCCAACTCCCATTCTTACCATGTTCCAATGATATCTTTATGTTCTGCTCCAACCACACAGCCCACTTAACTCCTCAAAACCTTCTTCAGAACATCCGCTAAAAGGCTAAAAGAACCTCACCTAATTTCTTATTTTTGACCACTTTAACAATGCCATTGAGCATGTTAATGCTTTCAGATACTTAGAAGTCTGACTTGATCCCTCGCTTAACTTCCACCATCATCTTGAAAACACTCAAAAAAAGATAAACCCCCTATTCTTCTGGGCCAACAAAATCTCCTCTTTCCTCTCTTGTCCAAAAGAAATGCTATTGGAAAAGGGATTTGTCTAGCTCAACTTCAGCACTGGCTACCTTTTGCAGTATCCACCTCCAAAAGAAACTCTATCAGCATCCAAACAATCTTCCACTCCATCTGCCACTTCACTACCCTTTCCCCAAAGCATGAACACCTCTGCCTTACACTAGCCACAGCCAACTGGCCGCTGGTTTAGCAACAAGAGAATCTGCTTATTGACTCACAACATTTCCAGCTCCTGAAAGAAAACTGCTGTCCTTCTCTTTCTTCTAGCTTACTTAGACAGCCTCCTTCATATAACAATCATTTTCTTAGCCACTCAGAGACTCTCTTGCAAGCATCTAAAACCAGGTGTCAGTGCTCTAACCTCTTTCTTTCTACCCCTGGACCCAAGCTCTGCGGACATCTTCCCTCTCTCACTACTCCTTTTGGGCAAAACTTAAAAAAAAATAATTCAAAGCCCTAGCTCATTATAAATGCTCTACTTCAGGTCACATAACCTAGTCTCCCTAATCTTTGAAACATGCTACCTATCATTTTCCATATAGCATCTCTTCTCTAACTCCTACTATGTTCCTACTCTAAATGATGGAAATATTGTAGAAAGTAGCTTCTGTTGACAACTTTCGTAAATCATTTTTCTACTGCATATTAACTATTCTTTTGTTTTTAGTGTGTCGTTTATTGTAGAAATTTTTATTTTTTTCCACTTGTTGTCTGTTCACATTCTGGGCTGAGACTGAAATTGGTCTAATGGGATCAGTGCTGTATCCCAGTTAACAAACTGTGTAAATAAATAAATAATGCCAAAATGTTGATTGTGAGGGTAACTGCAAATTTGTTTATACGTATTAAAATAAGAAATGTAATGTTGACCAGTCTGTTTGCATCTATTTGCCAGCCATACAGAACACTCCAGTCATAATCAATGTACCAAAGTTTCTAGAAAATCATCATTTTTGGAATTAGCTTAAATCATCATAAAAGGGACAATGCACTACAGTTTCTAAGACTGCAGTTGAAACAGGTCTCTGTGGATCAGTCCAGTACCCAAATAAGCAAACACAAAAAAAGGAAACCACAAAGCCTTTTTCAGTTACATCAGGAATCTCCATGGCAAAGCCCAGATTTGTTCTGAATTAGTACTTAATAGTATCACTTACACTGATCCGGTTGACTTAGCCAACCTGCTAGCAGATAGGTTCAGCGCAAACTTCACCACCCTGTCCTCCCCAAAGGCCCTTTCAACATCCCTGATACTTGTCCTGCACCTCACATCTCCATAGATCAAGTGTTAAAGACCCTATCCAAAGCAAGAGGGACTGGATAGCATCCCAGGCTGTATTCAGCACCATCTCCAGCAAGAACTGACTTCACCATTGAGCACCCTATTCAAACACAGCCTAAGTACAGGTTTTATTCAAGCAGAGTGGAGAACTACCATTGTCATCCCCTTGCACAAAGGTGGTGCCACTACTGACCCTGGAAACTATCGCCCCATTAACTTGACAAGTCTGATCTGTAAAGCCATGGAGCGTATTATTATGGATCTCATAAACAAGGACATAAGCAATCACCAAGCACTTGACCCTACCCAGTTAGGATTCATCAAGGGCAGATCTTACCTCTTGAACCTGGCTACCTTCTTTGAGACTGTCACTATGGTCCTGGATGAGGGAAAGTCAGTACATACAGCTTACCTTGACTTGGCCAAGGCCTTTGACACAATTCCCCACTCGAGCATCATCAAAAAGCTAACACAACTTGGCGTAAATCCCTATCTCATCAGACGGGTGGCCAACTGGCTCTCCAACAGGACCCTCAAGGTCAAAACAGGCACCTCCACCACCGATAGCAGACCTGTCACTAATTTAGTTCCCCAGGGATCTGTCTTGGGACCCCTACTGTTTGGCATCTACTTCTCAGAGGTCCAGGCAAAGACAAAAGGCCTGTGGCTGACCAAGGTTGTGGACGACTGTAAGTTGGGTGCTGTCATTGACTCCCCAAATTATGTTAACATACTGCAAGAGGGTCTCAAAAAAACTAATGACTGGTGCCAAAGTCATGGCCTCAAGCTAAATGCAAAAAAATGTATCATTATAACATTTGGCAAAAACACAGCCCTACTGATTACCACATCAACAGTAACCCTCTAAACATACAACCTGTGGTGAGATACCTCAGTACTCAGGTTGGTAACAATCTCACAACTGACCATCATCTAGCGGCAATCATCAGATAAGCCTTTTACTTGGTTCACCTCATAAGTAAAGGGATTGCATCCAGAAAATAGGAGGTTATTACTTCACTATACTCCTCCCTCATTAGACCAATAATTGAGCATAACACCCCGTTTGGTATGTACCTCTCCAAACATTTGCACCAACTGGAAAGGCCACAGAAATACCTCACAAAGAGAATCTTATGTCCTTCAACACCTGCCTATGCAGACAGGCTCAAATCACTATCACTGCACTCAGTATCATACAGATTGCTCAAAGGTGAACTGTGTCTCGTCCAGAAGGCAATCTCGGACACTGCCCTACTAGAAATGCTCCATATCCGTAAGTATAACTCCTCGCACATAACCTGCTCAAAAGACCTGAATCTAATATGTGACATCAACAAAACCTGCTGGAGGGACAGGTTTGTCTCCCAGAGGCTGCCCCATCTTTGGAATAGACTTCCCATACACATCAAATAGAGTACCTCGCTGACCCTCTTCAAATGCAACCTTGATGAGTGGATGGGAAACCACAAATTTGAAGAAACAAGAACAGCACATAAGTAAACTAGGCAGGATACAAAATGCAGAACAGTAATAAAAAATCCAAAGCCTGGAAACGTTGAGGTAAAGTATAGCATTTATTCCAAACAGATAAAAAATCACAAAGCTTTCGGGATCAACCCTTCATTACAGGCCATTAGCCTAGTAACCTCCTATGATCCTATGAACACAAATAAATGTATGCATTTTAACTTAACATAAACTTGTTACTAGTAGGTATATATAAAACATATACACTGGTGATTTTTCACATGATGATGTTTTAAATGTTATAAGCATAACAATAACCAATACAGCAGGAGTTTTTTGACAAAATAGACCACCCAGTTGCATTCTGAAGCCCAGTACCATAAGCAGAAAGCATGATGGCACTTGCGTATTAATGCAACCAGGAGCCAGTTTGAGAGATGACATCCTAGCATACATTTATTAACTGCTAAGGGGTCAACATTTTGAAAGATATATCCTTGCTTTCAGATGCCAGGTGGGTCTGCGGGCAGTAAAACCAGTTTATGAGTAGAAAACACAATTTTCTGGCTACAAACTTCCACAGAGCAGGCTGACAGTAATCTAGTACCGTGCAGTTACAGTCTTGTTTTCCTGAAAAAGCCAATGTCGCTGTGTAAAGTTAGCAATAAAAAACGTCCCTTTTAGATGTTTTATTGTGTAGTACTGTTTAGTAACATCAGCGAAATACTATAAAAATAAGCGAATGTACACCAGAAAACCATTTTATTACATTTGTTTTTTTTTTTTAAACGTGCGATGCTCAGGAGAAGTTTGAATTATACTTTTGTGCATAGCTGTCAAGGAAACAGCGTCAAATCCAGAGATAATCAGGGACACTTTTAAAATAGTAGGACTATTAATTTGAGTTGCTGACAGTGTGTGAATTCATATGCAGTTTTGAAGTAAAAGGAGTTTAACCGTAATTATTGTCATTAAGTGTGATGTTTGGAGAAAGGATGGTGAATTACAAGTTTTAGGAGGGATTAAGACAGACAGAACTTATTAACGCAACCAGGAGTCAAGCAACTAAGTTGCTTTATTACTCATTTTATTATACTCAGTGCTGTCATCTACAAGTTGCCTAAAGTGATTTTTAAATATAATTGCATGAGAAATATTCTGTAATATGAACTACACCCCCCCTGCTTAAACATGCATTTATTTGTGAGAGAGTAGTTATGATACAGTTCCTCATTACAGAGAATGTAGACTTTATTTAACCCACACAAAAATTTGTTTCTTGACATTGCCAGCATAATTTTAGAATTTCTCTTTAATTGTATCAACACACAAACATTAACTCATGAAAATAATTTAAGGAGTGATGCGGTTTCACATTTTCCCAGCATTACTTAAAAACATTTGGAACCTGATTGCGATAATAGATAAGTACCAGCGTGACTGCCTCTAGAAGGTCTGTTATTCTCTAGTAATGTCCACCCTGTTAGAAAACTGGCAACTGTGTTATTGTTGTATATTATTATAAATTTTATTTTTAAGCATATATGTTATTTTGATGTAAAATACTTATCCACTGTAAATGCAATGCTGTTTGTAAAGAAAAATTTGACTTTTAAAGACTGCTGCTTTAGTTTTTGTTGCTGTGGATTTAAAAATGACAGAAAACATCAGTTAATGTAAGAATGGTTTCTGTTCTTTGAGTTTTTTTTCTATGTCTCTGAATACCACCAAATACTTCTAAAAACAGTACTAGGCATAGAAATAAAAAACTAAAACTATGAATTAAATGACTTCAAACCCTCTAATGTGTTGTTAAGCTTTTGTTCCTTTAATGTGCTGGAACTTCTTCAGAATAAGTACAAAATTCAAAATACTGTAAAATTAACAACCAAAAAACATCATAACTGTAACCATGAAAACAATGACACGTAAGATGGACAGGTTACAGTAAAAGTGAGCAGGTAATGATACGATGATACTTACAGAAGGAGAGTGTTTACCATTACTACTGTAACCATCTCAGTGCACATTTAAGGTTTAAAGACCCATTTAGACCAGGGTGGAACTCAGCATTAAGGCGCAATTGCCATTTCATTTCAAGCACTTGTAAAAGGTTGTACGAGTCTCCAAAAAAGTCTGAAGCTTGTTCCAAAATGAAGAAAAGAAACTTAGAAAAATGAGTGCATTTACTGCTGTGTTTCCCAAGTGCATTAGTCAAGTCTTTGTGTCTGATGGCAGAACTGTGCTCCTTAATTCTGTTACTCAACTTTCTCACTGTTTTACCAACATAAAAACAGTGACATGAAGAGCAAATTGCAGCATAAAAAACTAAGGAACTGTTGCAATTAAAACCTTTAACAAAATTAACTGTAACATTACAATGTTTAAAAAAGTATGTTCCCAATGAGAATAAAATCACAACAAACACAATTTCCACAAACTGTCATTCCTATAGGTGTGGAAAAACTGTCAGGAATGGACAACATAAAAGGCTGGTCTTTATTTTCAAAAAATTATTTGAGAGTTTTAGTTCTTTTAAATGTGAAATTAGACTCTGCCCCCACTAAATTTTTAATATTACAGTCACTGTGAATGATTTTCCAGTTGTCTGTGATAATTTCCCTGATATCTTTTAAGTCTCTACATATAGGAAGAGCAAAACTCAAAGTGTGGTCATCATCTGTTGGCTGTCTAGGAGAGGGAGTAAACCCATGTTTTAAGATGGGTTTGAATTTAGTGACCCTAGTGTCTCTGATGTCATTTCTAATGTTGTGCAATAAAACTTCAGGGTAATGCTTTTCTTTAAACAAGGAAATTAAATTGTCAGACTCTTTTTCAAAAATGTCATCCTCACTTATTAACATAGACAATCTAATAAACTGACCTCTAACTACATTTTTCTTCATGAAATGTGGATGTTGACTGTTAAAATCTAAATAATTATTACAAAAGATGTCTTTTCTGAAAATGGTGGAAGAGATTTTTCCTCTGTTTTTATTAATCAAAAGGGTGGTGTCTAGAAAGGACACAGAAGAACCTTTATTGGCTATAACAAATTGCAAAAAAACAATGCTATCAGACATGGACTATACAAAAGAGAAGAGCTACTGTTCTATCCCATTCCACACAAAAAAAGATATCATCAATAAAACATTTGTACAACTTGGTAAGATGATATCCTGGTAAATGTATAAGTGTGTCTAGCTCCCATTCACCTAAAACAAGACTGGCAAAAGCTGGGGCCATCTTGGATCCCAAGGCTACACCACGTACTTGTCTGTAGATAACCTTGTTAAAATGAAAAATATATATATATTCTATAAAAATAATGCCATAAGTTGGTAAAGGGTGTCAGTTTTTCTCTGACTACACTGTAGGTCATATAACTGAAGTGGTTGTCCTGTGTTTCCTCAAACAGTGGTTCCTAGAAAATCACGTACTCACTCATGTTAGCATGAAAACACTGACTGCCAAAGACTGCTGTGTCTGCTGCTTTGGAAGTTTCTCCTTTCACTACTGTTGTGTCACTGTGTATTTAGTATGCATAAGTTTGGGGGTTGTTGAAGGGAAGCTTGACCTTTTCTTGTATCCTTTTTCTGACCCCATGTTTGGCAACCATCAAGCTGACACCACTGTCTATTCATTCCCAATCTTCATCCATAGGTTCCTGCAGGAGGCTATAAAGGGCCTCAGTATACAACTGAAATCTGGAATAGTTTACAACTGACATCCCATTCATGGAGGAACAGTGCCATGCAAATTTTGATACCTCAATCTTGACCTCCAACTCCAATGGGAGGAAGAAGTTAGATAGTAGGCAACAACTCTGTACTGTAAAAATAATTTGTTATATACACACGCTAACAATGCATGCAATCCACAAATTTTCCATGCTGCTCTTTTTATCTCTAAAGCCCCTGAGGAAGATGAAATGAGTGGACAGCTACATAGGAGGAGACTGCAGTGCCTAAGACGGCCCTGATGGGGAGTATGCTTGTTTCAAACTGTACTACTTTTAATATTAACAGTAGTACAGATTCATTCCTAAACACTATACCTTTCAGATATCATTGCCACTTATGTGAAAACTGTCATAAGTCAAAGCATGCAGTATGAGTGACAAATGTTATTAATGACTTTGTGCACATATTGTGTCATATATTTGGACAAGTGGGTCAGGATGTTAAGGCTGTGCTCCTACTCCGTAAGGATACCTGTGGGTTCAATCTCCCAACTGCCATTTGTGTTATTATGAAATATTTCAGTTGTGGTTTGTCTCTAATTATACAAACTACAGCATTATTACAGGGGAAATATTTATAAGCATTAATTTTGCAGGCAAACATCAGTGTTAATAAGGTGGTTTATTTTGCTTATAATCTGTGAGTGAAATGTATATCTGATCAGCATACCTTACTTGCATATGTACGTTTATCTCAGGCATCATTACTGCATCTCAGACTAGAGATCCCTGTTGGTTTGTCCAAGGAGTTTATCATGTTAATTGCCTGTTTATCAGAATGCAAGTAATGACTGCTGCTGGTTCAGGTCTGCCTCTCATTTATGTATACTAACAGCCTTGTTAACTTGAGAAGTGATTTTCAGTCCTTCAGGTATAATATGTTTAAATGTATCATAATCAAACTATATCTTAGATTACTTTTTTCATTGTCCTTGTACCTCCCCCCACCCTCTTTGTAACTACCCTCCCTATTACATACATTTGCATTGTTTAATATTTTGTTTCTCTCAATTTATTTTACTATTATATGCAGCAGCATCACTATCTGCATTCACCCCTCTACAGATCACAGAGGCTGCAGCTGCAGACACCTCATCCTATCCCCCAACATAATATTCCCCACTCTTTTGTGCCCATGCTCACACCTGTTGGCTGCTCAGTCCTCCCCTCAACACAGTCTTCTGTCTGTTTGTCAGATGTCTTCTTCACCATTATGTTCCCCCATTGTCTAACCACACCCCAGGTCAGTCTTGTGTGTCTTCCCCTGCTACATTCCCTAACCCTCTTACTGTCTTCCATCCTTCCCCCACCTTACCTTCTCTTTATGCATAAAAAATGGACACCAGCCCCCCCCAAAAAAAAAACTTAGCCCCCCGCTCATTCCTTAATTGTACACCTTATATTGTTAACTCTGCTTGCTTCCCCTTTTTATCTCTTTTCTATACTTTGATTTCCACCCTTTAATCTGATCAAAAAATAAATAAGCACAACCACTATTCTTGTCCTCCACACACGGGTGTCAGCTCCACTGGTGGCACACATCAACTGAGTGCCAGTGCTTGGCAGTTTGCACATACAACATTCTGTACAGCTGTGTTGATTTGAGTAGGTCCCTTGAAAAGTATTAAAATGCCAACTATGCCTACTGATAACAGCTTATACCCCAAATGTGGTGTCCTGATGAGTTGCTATTGACTCTCTTACTCTTTCATTCTGCAAGATGGTCAAAACCAACTGTTGTATGCTTCCCTGACACCCTTTGTATTACTGCTCCGTGCTCAACTTGTAAATGAAACGCTTTGCCCACCACAGATGGGAAAGGTTGTGGGTTCAAGTCCCTTTGGGGTTGCATGCTTTTTTCTTTTCACCTTTAATTCTGCCGTTAAATCACACACTGATATGCATTTCCCTGACTCAGTCTCACTGCTTCTGTAACTCAACCTAAAAATAAAACATTTTTCACACTGAAAATAAAAGTTGTGTGTTTGTAAGTCCCCTCAGGAATGTATGCTTTTATTCTTTTGATTTACAAGTGTGTAATCACCAACTGTTGTGTGTTTTCCTGAATTTCTGTCTCATTTCTTCTGTAGTTCAGTCTGTAAAGGTAGTGCTTTGCACACTAGAAACAGGGAGGGTTGTGAGTTAATTTTCCACAGGGCTGCATATAGACACATCATTGTCAAGGGTGTCACTTTCCTGACATTTACATTATGGTATGTCAATTGTTCAGACAATGCTGACATAATAATTAATTTTGATTGATACATAGGTA
This sequence comes from Protopterus annectens, assembly GCF_019279795.1. NCBI lineage: Eukaryota > Metazoa > Chordata > Ceratodontiformes > Protopteridae > Protopterus > Protopterus annectens. Next base: position 695,592,273 of record NC_056743.1, read on the forward strand.
CTTTTCTCTAACCCACCCATTACGTGTTGGTTTATGTTTTTTATCTTCAAATAGCTGACATTTACATCCATGTGCTTCACGCTCCCTTTTAAATTCTTTCACATTCTTGATTGTGTCACTGCCTCCATTTGAAGTCTTGTCTCTGTTATGTTTGTTTGTGTGGCCGTACTATCTCTTCTATCCTCCTATCTTAATCTTACTTCCCTTACTACTTTCCACAAGATATATTCCCTCTCTGTCTGCACACACCCATATCTATATATATATATATATATATATATATATATATATATATATATATATATATATATATATATATAGGTTCATAGGTTCGTACTAGGCTATCTGCCCTAGAGCATTTATAAGCCTAGCCAGAGTGTGTGTGGCTTTCACCACCCCTTAGGATGAGAATACTATGCCCTTTTAGGGTTTAGTTTACTGTGCCTCTGTCTAGTAGTGACACAGAGATGACCCCGGGGGTAAAGCTACGATCTCCCATCCACTCGTCAAGATTTCTCTTGAACAGAGTTAGTGAGGGGCTCTGCCTAACATGGATTGGGATTCTGTTCCAGAGTGTAGGGAGCCTCTGGGTTATGAATCTGTCCCTCCAGAACATCCTATTTATTTCTGTGTTGAGGTTTAAGTCTCTTGCTCTCGTGGCTCTGATGGATTTGGATTTTCTGAGGTGGAGCATGTCCATTAATTCCGGATTGGACATGGCCTTGTACGTCAGGCACAGATCACCTCTGAGTAGGCGGTATGCGACTGAATAGAGCTGGAGTTTTTTCAGTCGGGCAGCATATGACATATGTTTAAGACCCTTTATCCTCTTGGTGAGGAACTTTTGGGGTCTTTCCAACTGCTGCAGGTGTCAGGTAAGATACATCCCAAATGGGGCATTGTACTCAATCATTGGCCTGATAAGAGAAGAGTACAGGGGCACAATGACCTCTCTTGATCTAGATGTGAAACCCTTCATGATAAGGTGGGCAATATAGAAGGTCTTCCTAACCACTTTGGCAATGTGAGGGTCAAATGAGAGGTTACTGTCAACCTGGGTCCCTAGGTCCCTGATTACCTCTTCCGTACTTAATGGATTACCACCTATGTGGTAATTTGTGGGTACCTTGTTTTTCCCAAAGGGTATGACTATACATTTTTTGGCGTTCAGCTTAAGGCCATGGCTCTGCACCAATTATCCGTTTCTATGAGGCTTCTCTGAAGGATGTTTGTGTCTGCTGGAGTATCAATTATGGCACCCAGTTTGCAGTCATCTGCGAACTTTGTCAGCCACAATCCTCCTATGTTTGCCTGTACCTCGGAAAAATAAATGCCGAACAAGAGGGGTCCCAGGACTGAGCCCTGTGGGACACCACTTGTGACTGGCTTAGAGTCTGACATAGCTCCAGCAACTCTGACCCTGTGGGTTCTGTCCTTGAGCCAGTTTGCAACCCATCTTGTGACATATGGGTTTACATTTAAGCTGGTGAGTTTATCTATGATGCCCAAGTGGGGTATTGTGTCGAAGGCTTTTGCAAGGTCAAGGTAGGCTGTGTGAACTGCCTTACCCTCATCAATGGCCTTAATGACTGTTTCAAAAAAGTCGACCAAGTTCAAAAGGCAGGATCTGCCCTTGACAAAGCCAAATTGGGTAGGATCCAATGTCTGTAGGTCCCCAATGTCTTTGTTTATGAGTTCCATAATGATCCTCTCCATAGCTTTGCAGACCAGGCTCGTCAAGCTTATGGGGCGGTAATTTCCAGGGTCCGTAGAAGCACCGCCTTTGTGAAGTGGGACCACTGTTGCAGTACGCCACTCTTTGGGTACATATCCTGTAGTAAGGCTAAGATTAAACAGCAGCCTTATGTGTGGGTTTAGCTCCTCTTGGAGTTCATGTAGCACACAGCCCGGGACACCATCCGGTCCCATTGATGCTGTGTTTTTAGCTTTAGAGAGGGCGGCTCTCACCTGGGCATCTGAGATGTTAGGGAGGCTACACTCTGCTGGGATAGTTATTTCTCCTTTTGGGAAATTTGCACTGAACCTGTCTGCCAGAATGTTGGCAATGTCAGTGGGTTCAGTGTATTTTGTGTCATTTTGGACTAACTCTGAGCATATCTGGGAGTTTCCACCCAGGTTTCTAACATAGCTAAAGAAGGCCTTGTGATTGTCTTTTGTGTCTTTTGCGATTTTTCTCTCAAAGTTGGCCTTGGATGATTTTATGAGTGATCATAGTTTTTTGCTAGTACTGATCAGAGATGCCTTCCCTTTTAGGGATTTTGCTCTGTCATGTAGTAGCTTCCTCCTCCTGTTGTAAAGTTTGTTTATGGCTGGGGTCCACCAGACTGGGCGCCTGCCTTTGGGGGAATGGGTCTTGGTTTTATTTGGGATTGCATGATCCATTCATTCTTGAAGGTGCCCGTAGAAGGCATTTGCAAAGGATTCAGCAGTGTAGGTTGTGGTTTCCACTGGCCCAGGGGCCTTGAAGGATACCACTTCAGTCTTAAGAAGTTTGAAGTTGGCTTTTGAGAAGTTTTTCACTGTGGTCTTTTGTGCAGGGGGTGGGGGCGGGATGTGGATTTCCAGTGAGATTAATTTATGGTCTGATCTTACCAAAGAGGGATATACTTCCGGTGTGGAACATTTTGTCCCCATGTTTGTGATGATCAGGTCTAGTATATTGTCTCCTCTTGTGGGAATGGTGACTAGTTGTTCCATTGCATTTGAGTTTATGAATTTTAGGAACCTTTGGGCTAGGGTGTTGGGGCTTGAGTAATGTTCCCAGTCTATGTTTGGGTAGTTGAAGTCTCCCAATATGATGGTATTTGGAGAGACATTCATACTCTCCAGTGTCTCCAAGAAGGCTGTGTGGGGTTCCTGAGTTTGAGAGGGTGGTCTGTAGCATGCTACAAACTGTAAGGCAGTTTTGTCTATGGTTAGTTGCACCTGGATGGTCTCTGATGCTTCGTGCGTTGCCACTAACCTGGAGGTGTGGGTATCTTTGATGAATATGGATACTCCCCCTACTTTTGTGGTTCGGTCCAAGTTTTGGGGCCGGAAAGCATGATATGAGGTAAAACCTGATAGTGCTGGGGTGCTCTCAGGAGCCTTGAACCAGGTTTCAGTCACTGCACAGACATCGATGTTCTCCATACTGAGGAGGGCTTCGAGGGCGTGCATCTTGAGGTTTAGACTTCTGGCATTGAGCAGCATTACCCTTAGTTTTTTCCCACTTGTGTTTTCTAGGGAGGCAGGTTTGTCATTTGAGCCTTGCCTAAAAAGGCACTATGGGGGTGGCAAGAGCCTTGGCCAATATCCGGAAGCCCAGGGGTGACAGGTGCAAGCCATCCCTTGTGAAGCAGCGTGGCTTGTCAAGCATGTCATCACAAGCAGACAGACATTGGATCCCCTTAGAATGACACCAGTAATTAAGCCAATTGTTAAAACTGATCATTTTGTCTTTGTACTGTGGCATCATTCTTGGTGAGGGTAAGATGCTGCTCAGGGTCAGGGTCATACCGGCCTGGGCTACATAATCAGAGAGCTCCTCTATGTCTCTTTTCATGTAGTCCAGGGAGGTACATCTCAGGTCGTTCACACCGGCATGTACAATGACTGAGTCATATTTGTACTTGCTGTGGAGTGACCTGAGTGCTTGTGTTATGTGGCGGATTCTAGCTCCCGACAGGCAGCTTACTGTGACCTTTTCCTTGTTCAGTCTGGTGAGTGGGACGTCAGTGTGTCTGACTATGGAGTCACCTATTACAAGTGTGTCTGGCATGTTGTTTGGCTTTAAGGGCTGTGACTGTTTAGCACACTGACTTTGTGAACTATGTGTTGCATGTGCTATGTCTTGAGGTGGCGGTTGCTTAGGTGTCTGCTTTGGAGGCCTCTGTTGTTTTGGTAGATTTTTAATCAGCGCCTCCCAGTATGTTTTTGTGTGTTTATGTGTTTGGTTTGCAGTTGTGATAGTTCTATGTGAGACTGGGTTTGTGGTGTGCGTGGTTACCTTCTCCTCCTGACTGGTCTTGCCAGTACTGAATTGAGAGAGCTCAGCCTCCAGTTTGGCTATATAGTTGCATCTCTCGCATATAATTGTATTTGTTGGGAGGAGGAGAGGGTTGTCTGTGTACATGAGGCAATTGTAACATTGCCTCAAGATTCCCAGATTCACCAGCTGAACAGGAGAGGACGCCAGCAACTGACCCTTCGACATGCCAGAAATAGTGAAAAAGATTGCTGTGTAACTGAGTCAGAAAGGACCTATAGGGAAATGGGTACTCAAGGGAATTTAGGTGAATGAAGTACTTTCTTTTGTTTAAGAGTGCTTTACCTGTATAAAAATGGTTTAGGAGCAAGTGCTGAGCTTTTCAGATAGAGTATAGGCTGTTTAGATTGCAAGTAGAACAGTTCTAAGGGAAAAACTGAAGAGCAGACTTTATGGAGCCAGAAATAGTTTAAACTTGATTAACAGGTGCTGCCCTATGCTGCTCTATGAGCAACTTTGCGCTAATTCGCGCTAAAATGCGCTAAAGCGCGCAAAAGTTGCTTGTAGAACTCTGCAGGACACCACAAGGAGCTGTGCTGAGTCTTTTACAAGTGAAAAAAGCATGCAAAAGCGGGCTTTATAGCAGGGGGTTGAAAAGAGCCAGGAATTGACCCAAAATGGCCAATAAACTACAAGTTGCTGGGCTGGAACCAATCCTCTAGGGACAAATAGGTTGCTCAGTGCTCCCCACTCCCACTGGTGAACAAAGAAGCTTCCTCTTATCCAAATAAGGATATGGATAGCACAGGAACTAAGACAAAGCCCAGAGATCAGCAAAATCTGAAGACTGGACTATTCTAGTTCAGAAAAGCGGGAAAACAAGGATTTTTTTTCTTTTTTTACAGGGAAAGGAGAAAAAGATGCAGTAACAAACAGTAAATGCTATAAAACAGCTAGCGCACTTGAGTGTGTTAGCCTAACAATTAAATTAAACAAAAAATAACTTTTTAAAGTGCTAACAGTATAAATTCAACACAAGTACAGTAAAAACAATATGCAGAGCTGTTTTTAAGCGAAATGCAGTCGAGATGCAGTAATTTGAGCGAAAGCCAGAAAAAATACTTATAAATCCAGGAAAGTCACTCTTTCACTCTCTGCTGCTTGTAGAACTCTGCAGGACACCATGAGGAGCTGTGCTGAGTCTATTACAAGTGAAAAAGCAAAAGTGCGCTTTATAGCAGGGGGTTGAAAAGAGCCAGGAATTGACCCAAAATGGCCAATAAACTACAAGGTGCTGGGCTGGAACCAATCCTCTAGGGACAAATAGGTTGCTCAGTGCTCCCCACTCCCACTGGTAAACAAAGAAGCTTCCTCTTATCCAAATAAGGATATGGATAGCACAGGAACTAAGACAAAGCCCAGAGATCAGCAAAATCTGAAGACTGGACTATTCAAGATTAGAAAAGCGGAAAAACAAGGATTTTTTTTTTGTTTTTTTTCTTTTTTTACAGGGAAAGGAGAAAAAGATGCAGTAACAAACAGTAAATGCTATAAAACAGCTAGCGCACTTGAGTGTGTTAGCCTAACAATTAAATTAAACAAAAAATTACTTTTTAAAGTGCCAACAGTATAAATTCAACACAAGTACAGTAAAAACAATATGCAGAGCTGTTTTTTAAGCCAAATGTAGTCGAGATGCAGTCATTTAAGCGAAAGCCAGAAAAAATACTTATAAATCCAGGAAAGTCACTCTTTCACTCTCTGCTGCTTGTAGAACTCTGCAGGACACCACAAGGAGCTGTGCTGAGTCTATTACAAGTAAAAAAGCATGCAAAAGCGGGCTTTATAGCAGGGGGTTGAAAAGAGCCAGGAATTGACCCAAAATGGCCAATAAACTACAAGTTGCTGGGCTGGAATCAATCCTCTAGGGACAAATAGGTTGCTCAGTGTTCCCCACTCCCACTGGTGAACAAAGAAGCTTCCTCTTATCCAAATAAGGATATGGATAGCACAGGAACTAAGACAAAGCCCAGAGATCAGCAAAATCTGAAGACTGGACTATTCTAGTTCAGAAAAGCGGGGAAAACAAGGATTTTTTTTGTTTTTTTTTTCTTTTTACAGGAAAAGGAGAAAAAGATGCAGTAACAAATAGTAAATGCTATAAAACAGCTAGCGCACTTGAGTGTGTTAGCCTAACAATTAAATTAAACAAAAAATAACTTTTCAAAGTGCTAACAGTATAAATTCAACACAAGTACAGTAAAAACAATATGCAGAGCTGTTTTTTAAGCGAAATGCAGTCGAGATGCAGTAATTTGAGCGAAAGCCAGAAAAATACTTATAAATCCAGGAGAGTCACTCTTTCACTCTCTTCTGCTTGTAGAACTCTGCAGGACACCATGAGGAGCTGTGCTGAGTCTTTTAAAAGTGAAAAAGCATGCAAAAATGGGCTTTATAGCAGGGGGTTGAAAAGAGCCAGGAATTGACCCAAAATGGCCAATAAACTACAAGTTGCTGGGCTGGAACCAATCCTCTAGGGACAAATAGGTTGCTCAGTGCTCCCCACTCCCACTGGTGAACAAAAAAAGCTTCCTCTTATCCAAATAAGGATATGGATAGCACAGGAACTAAGACAAAGCCCAGAGATCAGCAAAATCAGAAGACTGGGCTATTCTAGTTCAGAAAAGCGGGAAAACAAGGATTTTTTTTTTTTTTTTTCTTTTTTTACAGGGAAAGGAGAAAAGATGCAGTAACAAACAGTAAATGCTATAAAATGGCTAGCGCACTTGAGTGTGTTAGCCTAACTATTAAATTAAACAAAAAATAACTTTTTAAAGTGCTAACAGTATAAATTCAACACAAGTACAGTAAAACAATATGCAGAGCTGTTTTTTAAGCGAAAAAAAAAAAAAAATATATATATATATATATATATATATATATATATATATATATATATATATACATGCACACACATACACACACACACACACACACACACACACACACACACACACACACACACACACACACACACATAAATATGTAAATGACCAGGAAAATATAAAGCCCAGGGTCTCAAACACCGATCCTATACAGATAGGCTAAAAACCCTGTCCCTCTACTCAGTCTTGTACAGAGTGTGCAGAGGTGACCCATGTCTGGCATACAACTCCATCTCAGACCCAGCCTTGATGGAGTTGCTGCATATCTATAAGTCAAAATCCACTCGGGTAACCCACATGCAAGGCCTCAACCTGATCTGTGATATTACAAAATGTTAAAAGAGCACTTCTGAAGGCCACACCAAACTTTTGAGCTAAAAATACTTTAATAAATCCACAATAAAAGCCATTAATATGGCAAACATACACACATAAACGCTCACAAGTCAAAATGCGTTTTCATCAGAATCAAGACTTCCTCAGATGTATGCATACCTCATTACTTGTGCCCTATTTATAGTACAATCAACAGAATTCAACCAATTATAAAAATAAATCAATGATTCAAAGACTAAAAGAATAAAAAAATGCGTACATAAATACTGACTAAAATACTAAATAGTGTAATACACAGTCCTAAAAACCTTCAATAATAAATAACATTAATACAGAGTCATAAATATTCTATAAAATAACAAAAATTAAAAATGTTTGAACATTTTTAAAAAATCATGTAATCCTATATTTCATCATTATCCTTATAGGCCATCTCGTGGTCAAATAAGAATAATGTTATAGTTTTGCTGCTCTTAACTTTAAGACAGAGGCCAGTGAGACTGCTTCATTCAAGTCTGGTGGCTTTGTAACCTCTAATGTTAATTGCCAAAATAGCTCTCTATATTCGAGTCTTGTCCCCCATAGGCCCCCCTTAGTTCTTTTGTTACTACTTCTATTACAAAAGAATGGTAAGTGCCATCTTGGCATACTAATTTGTGCTTGTATAATGCATTATTAGCACTTTTATTCCTTAATATCTTAGTTGTTGTTGTTGTTGTTGCGTCTTTTGGCTTTTCCTGGTTAGGGGTCGCCACAGCGGAACTCCGGTCCACTAATGATTGGCAGTAGATTTTTATGTGCTGACTTGCCAGGTCTAACGCACAACCTTCAACTAAGGTACACCCATTCATGCATGTCTCCACCCAAAGACACTCTAGCTGAGAATCAAACCGGACAGCGTCTTATTATGAGGCGACAACGCTACTGCGGCACCACCACCGCATGAAGATTCCTTAATATCTTAGTCATGCTCGTATATTTTTCCTATGTAAAATGATAAACACTTGTCACACAGTGCTATGTACACCAATCCACTTGTACTACAATTTGCAAAACTTCTGCTGTTAATTAATCACTTTATCTCTACTAGCCAAATACATAGTTTCCCCTTTATGTATAAATGTACATGTGGGCAATAGCCATATTTAAAAGTGCCCACCTTACCTTTCTTATATGTTTTACAACTGTTGTTGTTTTCTAGAATATTCTTTATATTCACTCCTTTTCTATAAATAAATTTAAAAGGTTTTTAAAAATAGCCTCCAAATCCAAAATACTGTTAAATCTATCCCACTCTTTTTCTATAATACCCCTTATCAGAGCTGAGTCACTGTTATAATCGGTGACAAAGGCATCATCAAATTCGTTCTTCTTAATATTTACTCTGTCTTTTGTCCTGACAGGTATATTCTCATTCCCTAGAATAGGTACAAATCTACCTTTTCTACCATCTAAAATTTCTTGTTCTCTTGCTTTTATTAAGCTGTCAGGGTATCCCCTCTCTTTAAACATATAGGTCAAAAATTCACATTCTTTAAAACAAATATCAGTGTCTTTTGTGATCATTCTACAAGCTCTCACAAATTGTCCCTTTACTATACCCCTTTTCTGATATAAGGGGTGGGCACTAGTGTAAAACAGACATAAATTTGAGAAAGCATCCTTCTATATACTGCTGAGAGAAAACTACCATTATCCTTTCTAATGGTAGTATCTAGATAATTCATCTGTTCATAGTCTATTTTATAAGTGAATTTTAGAAAAGTAGTAGTCCTGGAGATACAGTTAAAAATTCTAAAAATCTTACCTCCATAACTAGCCAAAATAGACAAATGTCATCCAGTTAACGTTTATAAAAATTCCAACAGTATTTTTCCTCCCAATGGGAAAGAATAATATTGGCTTTTACTGTGGATTTATTAAAAGTATTTTTTGCTCAAAAGTTTGGTGTGGCCTTTTGAAGTGCTTTTTTAACATTTTTTGAAGTTGAAGTTGTTTGGGTTTGAGCACTTTACTTCTTACATTTTTTGGTCTATGACATTAATAGAACTTGTTGGTGGAATAGATTTGTGTCTCAGAGACTACCCCTTCAGTGGAATAGACTCCCTCTCCATGTTAAGCAGAGTACCTCTTTAGCCCTCTTTAAGAGGAACCTGGAGGACTGGATGGGAAACAGAAAATACATCCCTGGGATCCCACCTGTGTCCCTGCTGGACAAGAGAAACAGGTGCTGACTTTGTGAGAACATGGGTGAAATTCTTGGCTCGGCTTATAAGGGCCTCCGGGCCAATAGCCTAGTATCATCCTATGAATCTATATATATATATATATATATATATATATATATATATATATATATATATACACACACACACACACACACACACACACACACACACACACACACACACACACACACACACACACACACACCACCCACCCTCATGTTTTTCAGGTTTTAGGTTATATTTTTTGTGGAGAATGTTTTTAATACAATGAGTTTTCATTGTGATGAATTTTCAGTGAAATGGGTAATGAGTTCAACATTTTCAGTGTTATGAAGTTTTAATGTTATGACATACAGCCATATCATTACATCAAAAACTAGATCAACACACATGCCTTGTGAACATATAGAGCTACCACATACCCTGCTGCAATGGTGTGTGCAAGATTACGATGATCTTCCTTGGGATTTGTGTTAAACAAACCTTGCTACGGCTGAAGCCACTAATTTTAATAAGCTACTCAATGTGCATACCTGCTTGAATGCATACATTTAACTAGAATTGTGGCTTGTCAGTCACTTACAGTAAACATTATAGGGCTGGGAAGCTGTTTGAAAGGAAGATTGGGTTTACCTTTAAACCTCATAATTTTTAATTACTTACTTATTTCTGCTGCCCTTGTACTATATCTGGAGATGGATTTTAATGTTTAATGGATGTATTTTGATTTTTTTTGGAAAACGCATAGACATACATGTACACATACATCTTTATACATACATGCATTCCGTCACGTGTGTGTGTGTGTGTGTGTGTGTGTGTGTGTGTGTGCATGTACACATATGTATATTACACATATATACATGTATGTGTGTGTGTGGTTGTAAGACAATGTTCAAATGCACATAAGGGTGAAAGGAATACCGGCACTCAGAAGAGAGTGAACAGAAATAAGGACAAGTGGTGACAAGTGCAAATGGCAATAATGCCAAATCGCATTTTGTATATAAATTTAGTTGTTTTCTGGGGTTATATTTATTAGATGGTTGTTGGTGGGTTATGACTGTTTCTTTGGGAGGGTTTCGTTGTAGCTTTTCTGAGGTGTGTTGCATCATGTGACATTTGCCGGTGTAAGTATTTATGCCCAGAGGCAGTGATTCCCATTAACAGGGATGTGTATGCCAAACAGCCAGAGAAAGTGGTTACCCTTTCAGAGTTATTTCCAGACAGGATAATCTTTGAGGAAAATAAGAGTAGAAACTGGGTATAGGAACATCTAAATTGCCAGAAGGTTGGCTGTGAAATGAAGGTCTGAGCATCAGCAGGGTAGCTCTCTTTCTGTAAGGGATAGTTGGCAGAGCTGATGCAGTGGTGTGTTCAACATGGCTGATTCAAAACCATATGCCACAGGGAAGAAACAGTACCTATTGACTCTGCACATGCTGACTACATTTTGGATTGCTATGCCACAAGAAAGAAGGTTGTCGCAGCACACGCCAACTATCTGATGCACAACCATGCCACAAGGAAGATTAAATGCCTAGTGTCATTGTAGATAGTAGATTCCTGACTCAGTACCATAAATACAAGGCAGATGCAATGCCTAGTGTCATGGCACATACAGGCAACCTAACATATTACCATGCCAATAGACAGAAACCATGCTTAGTGTCATTGAACATGGGAGCTCTCTAATTCACTATCACTTAGCAAAGAAAAAGTGTTCTTGCACATGCCACCTATGGCAACAAAAGAAGTGGGGAAAAAATAGCATTTCCTCTGCTAAAGTAAGCTGACCCCTCAACATCACAAGGAACTTGGACTACAGCTCTGAACACTAACAGCTACCTGAGGATCTTCAGAAATTATGATAAAGGCTATATTTCTAGGAGAAGAGGTCCCCACTTGTTGGATACAATTAAAAATGACCAAAATTAACCACAGTGTCTATAATACACCAAAGAAAAATATCCCAAAGCAAACACTGTCAGCAGCAGGAATCACTTATAGTCAGCCACCTCTTCAATACAAGCTGTCTTTATTTTTCCACATAGAAAACATAGAGCTTGAGTGCTTTTATCTTCTAAATTGGGGACTTCATCAGAATCTAATTACACTTTATAATTAATTCATTTAAATACTATTTGAGAAATCTCTCGTACTTTAGATCATGTTAGAATATATAAAAATGCTTATGAAGTTCAACATTTAAAATGTTTTAAAGTTTATATTTATTAATGTGTATGCAATATAAAATGCTTTTTACTCAGAGTTGTTTGTGAGCATGTGCTGTACAGTTTTTACAGTTGCATATATTATTTGGGAGACTTAATGCAGAGGTACCTTTAAATGAGTGTCAATGGTGGTGAAATCATGCATTTCAAATAGTATTTAAATAAATTCATTATGGAGTGCAACTAGATTCTGATGAAGTCCCCAGTTTAGGGGATGAAAGCGCTCAAAATGCATGTTTTCTATGTGGAAAAATAAATGCAGCTTGTACTGAAGAGTTGGCTGACTATAAGTGATTCCTGCTGCCAACAGTGATTCCTTTGGGATGTTTTTTTTATTGGATACAATAGTATTGTGTCTTATTATGCAGCTCTAGAATGCAGCAAAGTATTTGAAAAAAGGTGGCAGGCAGAGCAACAGCTGCATCTGAATAAATTATCCTCTAGGAGCTCCTAGACAGAAGCAAAAAGAAGCAAACTACAGATAGTGCACTGGACCATTCTTTCTACTTTAGTCATCTTGTGACATCCCCACCCTGGGCCAGTAATCAAGGAGCTTGAATCCTCACCACTAACAGTGGAGAGTGATGTGCACTTAGAATACAAATGGATACACTTAGTATTTCCAGATGCAGACCTCCCTACATCAACCATAATTTCCCTTAAGAGCACACAGGGAACACACACAGCCCTGGGTCTGGATTTCTCTATATCTGTCTATATCCAGGTCCCCGAAAAGACACCCCACTGGTAAAGCTGCAGGATTAGGTGCTCAACCAAGTGTCCAAGCCAAGTCCTCCAGCACCCTCTCTGTAAACCCAGTGCTTCATGTCCCTCCCCCAATTAGCTGACATCCACACACTGAGAGATTTGATTTTTCACATTTACACACACATACATACACATACACACACACACACACACACACACACACACACACACACACACACACACACACACACACTTGGGAAAGGCTGGCACAGACTTACCTGTTGTGCCCCCTTCTGCCAAGAGAATAGGGTAATTAACACTGTCACCAGACACTCCACAATCAGCTGCTCTAAATACCTTAACAAAGGGTGTCTAATTACACTGTGTAATATTCATACTAATACAAACTGCAGTCTACAGCTAGGCCTTCTGGAGTGTCCCACAAAGTGTCACAAAATAAATATAAGAACTCTTAAAGGTTAAATACTTTCTACAAGGACCAGCCACAATAAAAGTTTTAAATATATTTAATAATAAATAATACAAGCACATGAAAATACTGAATATATCTTCACAGTAAAACACAGACTTCAGATCATAGGAAATATTGAAAAGAACATTGATGGACAGACTCAGACAAATAAAGAAAAACAATATCTAAACTAAACTTCACTATATTCCTGACTGAATCTACGAGAATTACTATTCCCTAACAACTTACCTGATAGAGAAAGGTACAATGAAATACCTGACCAGTCCTCCTAGTCAGAGTCCCCAAAACAGAATACTCCCTTATCAGAGATTACTCCCTGTAAAATATAATATCCAAGATGGCTTGCAGAATGACCTCATCTGGTCACCTGACTCCAGGTTCTCACAGTAACCCCGTGTGAAGCTGAGACAGGAATTTAGCATAAACGGCTACACTACAAATCTTAAATGTTTATGGCAGTGCCTGGGACTTCCCCTCTTTTTACTGAGCTAATGAACAAAGGCTTCTTCCAGACCCATCTCCAGTCCTATTCAGCACTATGGGGTGCTGTTTTAACATGTGGCCTGTTTTCCATCCATTAAAATAGGATACAAACTCCGGTAGTACATTTTGTATCCTTGTTGTCTCCAGACAACTTACCATTGGCATTCTGTTATTTCCACTTGCTGGCTCCCCCACCTTATGTTCCTCACCTTGCCTCCGTCGACATCTATATTCTACTTGGCCCCACTGGTTACATTCAAAACATTTAACCTTGATCCTAGCCATGTATCTGAACTAGTGGCATACATCCTAACCATCCCAAATTACTCAGTTTTTACCAAGTTGGGGGGGTCCCAATGAAGGGGTGCCACGATTCCTGAGTGGTACCCCCTTCATTTCTGATTTTTAAGCTATTTTTTAGATTCCGCACTTTCGGAGCTGATGTCATCATTTGCGCGATGATGTCAGCTCCTTCAGCCTGTTGGAATTAAGCTCAGACACGCGTGTTGCCATTTTGAATACTCACGCTCATCTGTTTGAGTTGCCTGTTTGAATACTCGGTTCATCCGTCCGGGCACTCGGGCAGATTTTAACGCAGTTGCTTTCATTTTAATGGAGTTGCTTGCCTGTTAATGTTGTATTTTAATGCCGTGCAGTGAATTTTAATGGAGTTGCCTGTAAATGCTTCATTTTAATACCATGCCGTGAAGTGAATACTTGCAGTTATCTGCATCTGCTGTGCTGACTACTCCATGCATCGGACTGCCATGCCATTTAGCTGCAGGTGCAGGGTGATTAGAATTGCTGAGAGGTACTGCAGATTCTTTCTCTTGAGTGTGTTTGCTCATGTGCTATTTAAGTTTGTTTTCATTTGATTATGAACAAGTGTAGTTTGCTACCAATGAATTTTTAGAAGTCGTGATTGTGTTATGACAGTTATGTACATTACATTTAGTTTGCAATGTCAAAGCACTCTTAAAATCTTTGGTGCTTTTTACATTTGTGTTTTCTATTTCTTAGTCAAGTAGCATAGTTCCCATCCAGTTTTGTAAGTATCGGTAAATGGAATAGTTCTTACTTTATTCAGTCTGCTTAAAATATTTTTTTTCCTACATAAATCAGATGTTTTCCTTGTACAGCAGTGTTCAGTGATGCTTTCCTGCTATTTTACAGACTGGGTTATGACAGATTAATGGCAAACACCCGAGCATGTTCCTGCCAGACATTTGTTTGAATAATCATCAGGAAGGACTTGACTTAACAATAAAATGTTAATGTTCTGAAGTACTTCTGAGTGAGTGACCCTTGAGAATGCCACTAAATGTATATTGTTAGCAAGCTTCTTCATTTTGCATTTCAAAGTTGGTATCCCACAATTCCAATGGAGTGGGTGGGGTTTAATTATATATGCAAATTGTATGTTAATCAGCGCATAGATTTGTACCTATTATGACTAGTGGCTTCTCCTGTTGCTGGTTTAGGCTGCCCACCATGGGTTCCCTTTTATCCATGTGCAGTACTGGGTATCCATTTCCTGTGCAGTGATGCCCTGCTTGCTAAGTAGAGATCCCATTTTTTCCACATCTCATCCGCAGAGTTGTATTCTCTGCCTGCCAACCAGATTCTCATGCCTTCAGGCAAAGTGCTAAGGGCTTGTTCCCCCACCAAAGGGTCTGCCAACTCTTGAAAAGTGCTGACCTGGCACCCACTCACCCACCAATGAAAATATGTGCTTAGTTCAGCCATATAATCACAAACACTTTTATCTACCTTGTGTTGATGCTCAGGAAACTTTTTTGTGTAAGCTTTAGGTGTTAACTTAAAACATTCAAATAAACAACTTTAACACTATCATAGTTTAAGCAATCAGGATAAGAAAATTTAGAAATAGGTGTTACAGCGTTACCATGGAGTAAGGGGACCAGGAAGCATATAGTACAGTTTTGTAATTACCATAAATGCAGATGTTCGAGTGTATACACTTGTGTGTGGTATGTCCTTGTGCAGAATTTTTCTAGTTGGTAGTTCAGAGGGGAGGCAAAGAGATCTATGTCTGGGCTCCCCCATTTCTGAGTTATCATACTGAATACTTGTGGATTTAGTTTTCACTCATGAGGATCCATGATGTTTCTGCTTAAGTCGTCTGCCAGTGTATTTTTCTTTCCTGGCAGGAATTGTGCTTGTAGATTAACTTAATAGGTCAGTGGTGTATTCCACAAAGTCATTGCTTGTCTGCATAGGGGGTAGGAATGTGTGCCCCCTTGCTTGTTTATGTACCACATAACTGTGGTGTTGCCCATCTTTAATAGCAATTGTCCTGGCTGTAGAAGGTCCTTGAAAGCTGTCAGGGCATTTTGTACAGCTAGCATCTCTTTTTGATTGATGTGGAGATGCATTTGGTCTGTGGTCCACTTGCCCTGGATACATTGTCCTGCCATGTGTGCTCCCCAGGCGTAATCCGATGCATCTGTTGTTATTGTCTGCCTGGCTGTGGGTAAAGTAAAAGGCTGTCCCATGTTGAGGTGACATGCCTGAGCCCACCACTGAAACACCTGTTGAAGGCAGAGGATGTGTGGTATTACTGCTTCCAAACTGTGACAGTGCTGAGTCTATACACTTTTCAGATATGAGTGTAACTTCCTCATATGCAGTCTGGCATATGGAATTAGTAGTATGCAAGATGCCATGAATCCCAAGGGCTGCAGAATTTTTCTTGCAGGGAGTTGGGTTTTTGTTGCCATCAATTGAAAATATTTAGTCAGTTGTCGTTGTTTGTCTGGCATGAGATAAGCCATCTTGGCCGCTGTATTTAAGTTGGCACCCAGGAATATTATCTCTTGTGAGGGCACTAGTTTTGACTTCTTTTCGTTTACTGTGTACCCTAGGCAAATTAGCAAACTTTTTACAAACGCCAGATGCTGTAGAAGAATATCCTTGCTTTCTGCTTGAATAAGGCAGTCGTTTAAGTATGGGTATATTTGAATCCCCTTTTGTCTGCAAAAAGCAATTACTGGTGCCAGGCATTTTGTGAAGACCCTGGGTGCAGTAGATAAGCCAAAGGGCAGTGCAGAGAATTGGTAATGCATTGAACCTGCTAAGAATCTGAGGTATCTTCTGCAATTTTGTCTGATAGGGACATGCAGATATGCCTCCTTTAGGTCTAACGTTACGAGCCAAGCCCTCTTGCCCAGCATGGGAAGAAGCTGCTGTAGTGTCAACATTTTGAATTTGGGAACATCCAGGTAAGTATTTAGAGAGGAAAGATCCAGAATGGGCCTCCAGGCTTTGTCCTTTCGAGGAACCAGAAAGAATATTGAGTAAAATCCTTGTCCTTGCTCCTGTGTTGGTACCTTTTGAATAGCTCTCATGTCCATGAGTGCTGTAATTTGTTTTTGAGCATCCGCCCATTGATTTGGTGGTAGGTTTGGCATTCCTTTTAGCCTTGGCAAAGTGTGAAAGTGGAATTTGTAACCTTGAGATACAATATTTAGAACCCATTTGTCTTGGGTGATCAAATGCCAATTGTGTGTAAAAAGTGCTAGTTTTCCCCCCAAGGGAGCTGCCAAGAGAGAAGTGCTTGGCAGCTGGAGGGGGAAGTCATTGGGACTGTTTCCTATAAGGTTGTGGCCTGTCTTCCCCTCCTTTCTGGGTTGATGTACCCCATTGTCGAGGCTTGTAAAAACCTTGTGGTTGACCTCTGCCTCTTGGACGTCTGTATCTGCCCCTCTGAGGTCTGTCTGTACATGGAAAGGACCAATTTTTAGTTGGCCAATTTCTGCTAAAACAAGGGGGCTGAACCTGCAAGAAATCCTTCACCATTTGCATAGATTTTGCCTTATCCGCCATTTTCTTAATACCTGTTCTGCCTTAACTCCAAATAAAACATCCTGCTGCAAAGGTGCATCCAATAATTTTGCTTTAACATGATCAGGTAAACTTTATTCTTTTAACCAAGCATGCCTTCGAATGACAGACCCTGTAACTGCTGCTCTACAAGAGGCCTCTAATGAATCAAAACCACACTGCAAAGTATGTTTCCCCACTTGTTCTGCTACATGCAATAAATCCTGCATTTCCTTATAGTCAGGAAGATCTGAATTTGGAAGCATATTTTGTTTTAGTTGAGACATTAAGTATTGCTGATATTTCAGCATGTGAAACTGGCAGTTTAAGGCCCTCATTGCTAAAGTAGCTGAAATGTATACTTTCTTACCCTATCTGTCTAATGCACTAGAATCTCTGTCAGAGGGTACTGGATTGTTAGCTGTAGAAGCCTTAACCCCTTTGGGACCCTGGGAAATAGTTTCAGGGTCAGCAACAGGGCTTTTGTAAAGAAATTTGTGAGAGTCAGGGACTCTGTAGTATCTGTCTGGTTTGACTGGAGCTGGAGGTAAAGAATCAGGATTTAAACTGGATTCAGAGTACACATCATCCACAATGTCTAACACTGGCGGAATAGCAAGGGGTCTGTGTTGAGGCAATAAAAGGAATTCTTGGAACCTTTTCTTGGATTCTCAGTAATCCTGGCCCTCCCAGTGGAAATGCTCCCTCATAGTATGCAAAGTTTCCCCAAAAGAGTAGTCCTCTGGAGAAGAGGCTGAAGGAATTGATTCTTCAGCATCCGAATCCTCATATGGGGATAAAGAGTATCCCTGATCTGATGAGGAATCTGAAGAAATGGAAACCTGGTCAGATGAGTCATAGTCTGCATCCTGTCTAGGCCTTTTATCAGGAGGGGGATAGGAACTCCTGATCAGAGTAATTAAGTCTTCGGCCATTTTGAGCATATGTTTCTTAGGCATGGGGGCCTGTGCTGGTGAATGCTGAACTTGCTTCTTAATTTTTAAAGGGGTTTTAGACTTAGCATAAGATTTGATGGTTAGTGTAGTAGGTCTGAATACACCCTCTGAAACTGAGGGCTGTTCAGTTGCTCTGTATCCCTCTGGAGGGATAGTCTCGGTAGGGCCTAAATCTTGAGTATCCGGAGGCCCAGCTATCTCCATGTGGGGGTCGGAGGCAGCATGTGGTTCTAAAGCAGTGGTCATCAGGAGCTGCGAAAGCATCTCGCTGAAAACCGGAGAACCGGTGACTGGCCTAGAAAAGGCCTCGTCATCCAGTTTAGGCCTCGGATGCCTGTCCTTGTCTTTGCGCTTTTTGTGTATCCCGGTCATCGGTTGCTCCGACGGCATGGTATAATTGAATTTTCTGCCAAAATAATGTCGGGCAAAATCAAACCGATGTTTAATAGTACGCTTGTTAAACCTAGCACAAAACTGACAACCAGTGACGTTGTGGTCTGGGCCTAGGTATGGAATACAGTAAGAATGAAAATCCTTATGAGGTATTTGCTTCCCACAAGAAATACAATTATTAACTTTTACTGACATTGGTCTGAGGCAAGAAAAAGTTTCTCCAACGGGATACTTAGCTTTATAGAAGACTTCAGTTCTGAAATATGAATTGAAAATCTCAGGAGACGGCCGACCGGCACTTGCGAACTGCTTCTGCTTCGGGCACCGCGCAGCAAGAAAGACTGGAGAAAATGGCATCGGCTGCATTTTATATACCCCTGGCGCTCTGACGTAAGGGAAGAAGCGACAGCAACTGAAGCCGGACCAAGACTTTGGAACTCTGGCCGACTGCGGGACCGCCTGACGGCAGGATAACCCAAGTGTAATGACTGCAGCAGTGTAACACGATGAACATCCAGAGCCCTTGGTCAACATTATACTGTTTGCATATCCTTTCAAATATATAAATAAAACTATCAAAATTATCACCCTCTGTAAATTGTGGAAATAATTTACTGACCTTTATTGTTTCTGAGGTTTGGTTATTCCCTTCCTCATTACCTCCACGACCCTGGCAAATAGTCAGCATCTCCCTCTCATGTTGATGCTACTTCTCCTTTTCTTCAGCCTCCAAATCCCACAGTCTCTCATTTTCTTCAGTCTCCAAATGCCACAATTTCTCCTTTTCTTCAGCCTCCCAATGCCGCAGTCTTGCTGATCATTCTATTTCCAAATGTTTGGCCTCCAGTTCAAGTTTCTTTAACTCCAGATGGCTTTTTAAGTTCTCTGAGGAAAAGCTGAATGGTCCTGTTTCTGAGAGTTGTACATCCCCAATGCCAGACTGGTTGTCTTTCTGGTTGATGGTCAGTGCTGCAGCTGTGATTAAGGCTGCAATCATTTTCCCTTTAGTCAGGTTGCCACGCACCAGTCCACTGGCTTGGCACATCTCAGCCAACTGGTTCATTGTCAGCTTGCCATAATCCTCTGCTGACATCTTTGCCTGCTCTCCCTGACTAACTAAGCTAACAAAAAGTAAATAAATAAAACTACTGTGATATGAAACTCTGAATTTCTACTTTGTGGCTGCTTGAGAGTACAGTTTTTTTAGTGACAACTGCTTACAGGCTACAGGAGTTCAATTAATATCCACACACTGCTAACCAATATGTGATGCATGATGATCCCACCACTCCCAACCAATATGTGACGTCCCCACACTGGGCCAGTAATCAAGGAGCCTGAATTCTCACCACTGACACTGGAGAAGGATGTGCACTTAGAATACAAATGGATGCACTTAGTACTTCCAGATGCAGACCTCTCTGCATCCAACATAATTTCCCTTAAGAGCATACAGGGAACATACACACAGCCTGGGTTCTGAATTTCTCAACATCTGTCTCCCTCTGGGTCCCCAGCACACTCCCCACTGGTGCAGCTTTAGGGTTAGGTCCTCAGCCAAGTGTCCAAGCCAAGCCCTTTTTCACACACACACACACACACACACACACACACACACACACACACACACACACACACACACACACACACACACACACACACACAAACCCATGGGAAAGGCTGGCACATATTTACCTGCTGTGTCCCCTTCTGCCCAGAATATAAGTTAGTTACCACTGTCACCAGACACTCTACAATCAGCTACTCTAAGTCCCTTAACAAAGGTTGTTCAATTATACTGTGTAATATTAACACTAATAGAAACAGTAGTAGTTCACCAAGATAGCTAGGCCTTCTGGAGTGACCCACACAGTGTCACCAAATAAATATAAGCACTCTCAAAGGTTAAATACATTCTATGAGGACCAGTCACAATAAAAGTTTTAAATATATTTAATAATAAATAATAAAAGGACATGAAAATACTGAATATATCTTCACAGTAAACCACAAAGTCCAGATCACAGGAAATATTGAAAAGAACATTGATGGATAGACTCAGACAAATAAAGAAAAACATTGTATTCCTGACTGAATCTAGGAGAATTAGTAATCACTAACAAATTACTTGACAGAGGAAGGCACAATGAAGTATGTGATCAGTCTTTCTAGTCAGGTTCCCCAAAACAGAATACTCCCTCCTCAGAGATTACTCCCTGTAAAATATAATATCCAAGATGGCTTGCAGAATGACCTCATCTGGTCACCTGACTTTAGGTTCTTACAGTAACCTCCTTTCTAGCTGAGATAGGAATTTAGCATAGATGGCTACAATACACATCTTAAATGCGTCTGGTAGTGCCTTGGGCTTCCCCTCTTTTTACTAAACTAATGAACAAAGGCTTCGTCCAAACCCACTGTCTCTTGTCTTAGTCAGCACCGTGGAGTGCCATTGTAATGGTTTAACAGCTCATTTACATTTCCCTTATTTTCCTTAAAGTAGGCTAGCTGGTTAACCTTTGCTGTCCCAGTGTCCTCTATCAAAACATATCATAGGGAGTTACTAGGTTAATGGCCCTAGGGCCCTAACAAGCCTAGCCAAGTTCTTAATCTTATTTCTATAATCAGCGCCTATTGCCCTTGTCCAAGAAGGACACAGGTGGAACCCCCAGGTTGAATTTACTGTCACCCATCCAATCATCCAGACAGGGTTTGAAGAGGGCCAATGAGGTGCCCTGTTTGACATGAAGTGGGAGTCTGTTCCAAAAGTGTGGTAACCTCTAGGAGACAAATCTGTCCCTCCAGCAGGTTTTATTAATGTCACATACCAGGTTAAGGTCTTTACAGCAAGTAATCTGTGTACCATTTGACTTTCGGATATGAAGCACCTCCAATAATGCAGGGTCGGCGACTGCCTTATATGCAAGGCAGACATCACCTCTGAGTAGTCTGTATGAAACAAAATAAAGTGACAGAGATTTCAGATGATCCCCATAGGACAGATGGTGAAGACCTTAAATTTTCCTTGTGAGGAACCGTTGTGGTTTCTCCAATTGCTGCAAGTGCTTTGAAAGGTATACACCAAAAGGGGCAGTGTACTCAATTATTGGCCTGATGAGGGAAGAGTACAGGGAAGTTATAACTTTTTTTTCTGGAGGCAATGCCCCTACTTATGAGATGAGCAATATAGAATGCCCTTCTTAACACTGTGGAGACATGGTGGTCAAAGGTAAGCTTGCTGTCAACCTGTGTGCCCAGGTCTCTCACCACTGACTGGTACTTAAGGTGCTGCTATTGATGTGGTGGTTAGCAGGAACATTGCTTCTACCAAGAGGAGTGATAATACATTTATTTGCATTGAGATTAAGGCCATGACTTTGGCACTGATCATTTTTGCGTAAGACCCTCTTGTAGGATGTTGGCATCATTTGGAGATTCTATGACCACTCCCAGTTTGCAGTCATCAGCAAACTTTGTCAGCCACAGACCTTTAGTTTTTGCTTGTACTTCAAAGAAATAGATTCTAAACAGTAGAGGTTCCAGGACTGATCCCTGTGGAACACTACTGGTTACAGGTCTGCTGTTGGAGGTGGGTTCCCCTATTTTGACTATATGAGTTCTATCCTTGAGCCAGTTACAGACCCATCTAATGATATAAGGGTTGATGCCAGTTGGGTGAGTTTGTGAATGCCTGAGTGGGGGATAGTGTCAAATGCCTTTGCTAAGTCCAGGTAGGCTGTATGCACAGATCGTCCCTCGTCCAGGGCCTTGGTGACTGTCTCAAAGAAGCCCACCAGGTTTAACAGGCATGATTTTCTTTTGACAAATCCAAACTGAGTAGGGGCAAGTGTTTGGAGATTATCTATATCTTTGTTGATAAGGTCCATGATGATTCACTGCATGGGCTTGCACATAAGGCTAGTCAGGCTAATAGGTCTATAGTTCCCAGGGATCAGTGGAAGCACCACCTTTGTGCAAGGGAATAACGTTGGCTGTTTTCCATTCAGCTTAGACTATGACTGAAAAGAGTACCCAATGGTGTTGCTAATTCATGTTGGAGACCATGTAGGATGCAGCCTGGGATGTCATCAGGTCCCATAAATGCTGTGTTTTTGGCCTTAGAGAGGGCATTTACGACCTGCTCTTTAGAGATACAAGGTAGGGGACAGGTGGTAGGGATGTCATGGGGTACATGTGATGGGGACAGGGGAGTGAAGTTTTCACAGAACCTGTTGGCCAACAGGTTAGCTACGTCCACAGGCTCAGTATATGTGGTATCACTAACTACCAGTTCTGTACAGATCTAGGCCTTATATTTTAGGTTATGGATGTAACTATAGAATGCCTTGTGGTTGTCCTTTGTTAAGGAAGCTAATCAGGGCTCGTAGTTTGCGTTGGAGGACTTCACAAGAAGTCTTATTTGCTTGTTTAAGCTGAGGCGGGAGTGTTTCCAGTTTAGAAGGGCTCATTCCCTCTTACTCTTAGACAGCAATTTCTTCCTCTTATTGTTATGCCTGTTAATGGCAGTTGTCCACCATGCAGGTTTGCTCTTCCTTGAGGAGCCTGTTTTGGTCCAATCAGGTACAGTGGAGTCAATGCAGTTATGCAGATGTTTGCATAAAGCATTGGTGTAGAGCTCAGCATAGCTGCCAGTTCCATCTGAGGGAGAAGGTGCAGTGAAGCTATTTATACCATCCCATAATAGGTTATAATCTGCTAGGAGAAGTTTTTTAGTTTACTTGCTGCTGGGGGGGGGGGTGTTGGTGTGATAGTTATTTCGAATGAGACCAATTTGGAGTCAGATTTGATCAGGGAGGACCTCACAGTGGGGGTGCTATAGTGGTCCCTGATATTGTTGAGCACCAGATCCAGGATGTTGGCACTCCTTGTGGGGGTGTCAACCAGCTGGTCCAGGGCATTGGTGCTAACTAAGTCAAGGAACCTTTGGGCAAGTGAGTTTGAGCATGAGTAATTTACTTAGTCAATGGAAGGGTAGTTAAACTCACCCAAAACCATGGTGCTTGGATGGATCTTGATAGACTCAAGTAGATCTGAATAGGCAAAGTGTGTGTCATGATTCATGGAGGGGGTCCTGCAGCTGGAAATGACTTGAACAGGTGTCCTACCAACAGTTAATTTCACCTGAAGTGTCTCCAGGGAGTCATACTGTTAACCAATCTGGTGGTGTATTTATATTTAATGAATATTGATACATCGCCTCCTTTTGTTTTCATACTTTCAGTTTGAGGTCTGAATGTGTGGAAGGAGGTGTAACCCAGTATGGCTGGGGTGCTCTCCATAGCCTTGAACCAGGTCTCTGTGACTACACAAATGCTGGCATCTCCCAAGGTGAGGACAGCTTCCAGTAAGTGCAGTTTTTTGTTGAGACTCCTAGTATTTAGCAGCATAACCTTGATGTTGTTTTTAGATGGAGTATTTACAATGGGAATTTTGTTCTTGAGACGCTGCCTAAAAAGGCACTATGGGGGTGCCAAGAGCCTTAACCAGTACCTAAAATCCCAGGGGTGACAGATGAAGACCATCTCTGGCAAAGCATCAAGGTCTGTCAATCATGTCGTCCCATGCTGACAGATAGTGGATCCCCATGGAATGACACCAGGAGCTAAGCCAATTATTGAAGTCAATCATTTTCTGTTTGTATTGAGGCATCATTCTAGGTGAAAGTAAAATGCTGTTTAAGGATAGGGACATACTGGCCTGAGACACATACTCAGAGAGCTCAGTCATGTCTCTCTTCATATAGTCCAGAGAGGTACATCTCAAGTCGTTCACAACAACATGGACTATGACGGAGCTATAACAGTATCTGTTGTTGAGAGACATGAGTGCATGTATGATATGGCGTATCATGGCATCTGACAGACAGCTGACCCTGACCTTTTCCTTATCCAGCCTGATGAGAGGGACGTCAGTGTTGCCTCACAATAGAATCACCTATGACTAATACATTTAATTTTGTGTTTTGCCTTGAGGGTTTGACCAGTGAGACACTGGTGTGTGAGCTATTATGTGTAATGTGTTCTGCAGAGGAAGTATTATGTGTAGTGTTCTTGTGTTTGTGTTTGGGAGGTCTCTGGTGTTTAGGTATGTTTCTGGTGAGGACCTCCACATATGTAAGTATGTGTGATGTGGGTTGGGTGGAGCAGGATGTGAGATTTGCATGCTGGCAACCCACTCATTGTCACATGTACTGACTAGTGTGTGTGAAAGCATGGATTCAAGGATGTTCTTCGTGTTTCACTGTTGTAGTCATCACACTTAGGTTATCTGCCTGCAGGTAGCCCTCAGTCGGCCCAAAAACCAGAGTCTTAGTATTTCTGCGTCGGTTGCTGTTGCTTCTTCCATGACGTCAGCCAACAGCCAACACTACATCAGTTTTTCTTGCTGAGGAGGAGCCCAAAGCAGAAGCAGTTTGCAAGTGCCGGTAGGCCGCTACCTGAAATATTTGTTTTCGAGTTTGTAATCCTGAAGACTTTTAATGCGAATTACCCCATTGGGGATCCTTTATTCTTGCTCTAACCGATGTCAGAAAAAGTTAACAATTGTCTTGCCTGTGGGTAGCAAATACCTCACAGAGATTTTCATTTTTACTGCGTCACCTGTTTAGGCCCAGACCACGACGTCCCTCGCTGTCGGTTTTGTGCCTTAATGCCCGAACCATTTGTCATTGGGCTATCTTTGTCGCTAAATTCTTTCGCTCTCGTTCTCAGTATTCCAAAATGGCTTCAATAAGCCATCTAACTACCGATCTTCTGAAAAAAACGTAAATATAAAGACAGAGACAGAGAGCATAGGTCCAAAACTGCCGACGACGCTTCCGTTAAGCTAGTCGCCAGCCTGCTGGTACTCAGTGAGGCGCCTTTGCAGCCCCTGATGCTCACCTCTATGGATTCGCAGGCCTCTGCTGACACCCATTCGGTGTCCAGTATGCCACGAGATACTTCTTCGACTATGGAACTTGAGGATGTCTCTAACTTGGATGGGTCCGAAGCCGCTGTGCAGGCACCAGCTTCTGAGGGTGTATTCCATCCTACCGATGTTCATATCAAAGCGATGACTTCGTTTTTAGCCAAAACTACCGAGTTTCTTAGGCCCAGAGTGCGCACTACACCTAGAAAACCGATGACCAAAGTGCATGTTCAAGTTCCCATGCCACAAAAGCAAATGCTTAGAATGGCTGAAGACCTTATTACCCTAATAAGAGGAAGCCAGCCTTCTCCTGCTAAGAGACAAAGAATTGAGTTTCCTTCTGATTCCACTGACCAGGAGTCCAATGACTCTGATCCTCCTGATTATCAGGACATGCCCTTATCAGCCTATGAGGATTCAGATGCAGAGGAATCCATTCCCTTGCCTCCCCTCCAGAGGATTTTTCTTTTGGTGAAACTTTGCATACTTTAAGAGAGCATTTCCACTGGGAATGCCAAGACTACCCTCAGTCCACAAAGAGACTCAGGGAATTTTTAGAGTTGCCTCAACACAGGCCTCTGGCTATACCCCCTGTCCTGGATGTTGTTGATGATGTTTTTATGGAATCCAGTCTAACTCCAGATACATTCCCCCGGCCCCTAGGAAACCTGACAGGGACTACAAAGTACCTGATTCCCACAAACTTCTCTTCAAGAATCCCACTGCTGGTCCAGAGACCATTTCACATGGACCTAAAGGTATTAAGACTACTACAGCCAAAAATCCTACTCCTTCGGACAGGGATTCCAGAGTTTTAGACAGATGGGGTAAGTAGGTATATACCTCTGCAACTCTTGTCATCAGGGCACTGAATTGCCACTTTTACATGTTGAAGTACCAGCAACATACTATGGAACTAATTAAACAAAAAATGATATTATTGCCAGACTGTGCAGAAAATAAAGATTTACAAGAGCTAATGCATTCTGCAAACCTAGTTGGTAAGCATACTTTGCAGTGTGGCTTTGATGCCCTAAAAATATCTTGCAGGGCTGCAGTCACTGGGTCTGTACTGACACGGCATGCTTGCCTGAGGGAACAATCCTTGCCAGATCATGTCAAATCCAAATTACTAGATGCTCCTTTAAATCAGGATAGTTTGTTTGGCTCCAAAGCAAAAGTTGTTCTTAAAAAGATGGAAGAAAAGCCAAATCTATGCAAACTTTCAAAGAATTCTTACAAGTACAACCACCTAGATTCAGTAGGCATTGGCCTTCAAAAAACTGGTCCAGCTCCTGCCGGGCCTTCCCAGACCAAGAGGAAACAGGCCACCCATACTCAGGGTATGCAGAGATCAAAACAATGGAGTGCTCCCACATCAAAAGCAGGGAGTGTTAAGCTGCCCCTTATGGAAAACGTTCACAATGACTTCTCAATTATCCTTCCCAGCCCTGCCCAATTACTTGTGCCCCTAGGAGGAAAATTTGCCCTTCACGCAAAAAACTGGATGTCCATTACTCAGGACTGATAGGTCCTAAACATTGTATCCCAGGGGTACAAATTCTTCCATTTACTACCAACCCCAAGTGGGTTTCCAGACCTTCCTTCAACCAGTGGGCAGAGGCTCAAAAGCAAGTACTGTCTCTCCTCAATAGCAGAGATATTCAACCTGTTCCAGTAGAACAAAGGGGTCAGAGTTTCTACTCCAGACTTTTCCTGGTGCCGATAAAAGAGGGCTCCAGGCGCCCAATCCTGGATCTTTCTATTCTTAACACCTTTCTGGTGGTCCCAAAATTCAAGATGCTTGCCCTGCAACAGCTTCTCCCCATGCTAGCCAAGGATGCCTGGTTAGTCACTCTAGACTTAAAAGAAGCTTATCTGCACATCCCCATAAGGGGGTGTATATTATAGCCCGAAAGTTTACTTCAGCGAACGCTCACATGAGCGAAAACTCTGGTAAACAAAAGGGTGTTTGTGGGGTCATGGTGCAGGGAGGAGTGGGCTTTTTGCCCTTTCCTCACTGTAGTGCAATCTCGGAGTTGGAATATATATAGTTAGCGGGAGGTGTGGGGGGTGCAGCAACCCACAATCAGCAGTTCAATTACCGTTTTCTCTCATGTGAGCGTTCGCTGAAGTAATCTTTCGGTCTTCTAATACAGACCCCCCATAAGGGAGTCATGTAGGAAATAGCTAGGTTTCAGGGCAGGCTCTATGCACTATCAGTTCTCTGCACTTCCTTTAGCCTTATCTACTGCGCCCAGGGTATTCACAAAGTGCCTGGCTCCAGCCACTGCATACTGCAGGCAGAGAAATATTCAATTTTTCCCATAGTTGGACAATTGCCTGATTCAGGCTGACAGTCAAGAATTGCTACTTCAGCACCTGGCATTTGTAAAAAAAGCCTTCTTACTTCATTGGGGTACACTATCAACAAAAAGAAATCACAACTGGTGCCCAGTCAAAAGATTGTATTCCTGGGAGCAAGCTTGGACACAACTTCCCAGATGGTATTTCTCACTTCAGAAAAACAGGTCTGTCTGACAAATTACTTCAAACAAATGGCCACCAAAACCCAGCTATCTGCTAGAAAAATACTGCAAGCCCTAGGGTTCATGGCCTCATGTATTCTGCTAATTCCATATGCAAGACTGCATATGAGGAAACTTCAGTGGTACTTAAAAAGTCTTTGGTGCCAACATTCTCAGGACCTGGAAACAGTCACTCCTATTATACCTTGTCTAAGGGCAGAGTTCCTTTGGTGGGCAGAAGCATGCTACCACAACAAGGGACTGTGTTTCACTCAACCCCTCGCTGCCCAAACCCTGACAACAGATGCACCAGACTATGCATGGGGGGGGGGGGGGGCTCACATGGCAGGAAAATGCATTCAGGGCCACTGGAGCCCAAGCCAGATTCTCCTGCACATCAATCAAAAAGAGATGCTAGCTGTACAGAATGCTCTGACTGCCTTCAAATACCTAAGCCTTCCAGGACAACTGATTATAAAAACAGACAGCACCACAGTGATGTGGTATATAAACAAGCAGGGGGGGGGACCCATTCTTACCCTTGGCCCTGTGGAACACAGCCCTGAGCAACCAAGTGCACCTACAAGCTCAATTCTTGCCATGAAAACAAAATTCACTGGCAGATGACTTAAGCAGAAATCTCCTAGACCCACACGAGTGGAAATTGGAGCCCAACACCTTCAACCATCTGATCCAAAGGTGGGGGACACTGGAGGTGGACCTCTTTGCCTCCCCAGAGAACCATCAGTTGCACAAATTCTGCACCTGGAACCCTCACAGCAGGGTCTGGAAGGTGGATGCCCTAGCCTTTCAATGGGAAAACCTCTCAATGTATGCCTTTCCTCCTCTGCCCCTTTTCTCCAGAGTACTACTCAAGATAAAACAGGACAGGCCAAGGGCAATTCTTACTGCCCCATACTGGCCACGCCAGCACTGGTACCCACTCTTACAGCCTGACAACAGTGCCACCCTGGCACCTTCTCCAGACTCCTACCCTGCTGTCTCAGCAGGAGGGACAGATTTTACATCCTCAATTGCAAACCCTAAACCTTGCAGCCTGGCTTATCCCTTGAATACCCCACCAGCAGCCCTCAGGAAACAGGTGCTGGACATCATTTTTGAAGCCAAAAGGCCTAGTACTAGGAAATACTATTCTGAAAAGTGGAAAAGATATTGTTCTTGGAATTAGTCTCAAGGGAAGGACACAGCAGTGCCCTCCTTACCTCTAATCCTGGATTACCTAGCAGAGCTACTCCACAGAGGCTTATCCTTCTCCTTCATTAAGATTCATGCCTCTGCCATCTCAGCTCATTATAATACTGAGCCACCTCTATTTTCTCACCCTCTCATCAAGCAGTTCCTGAGAGGGGCTAACAACTTAAGGCCCCCTAGGAGAGCACCCACCCCTGCCTGGGACCTTAACTTTGTACTGGAAAAGCTCACTCTTCCTTCTTTTGAACCTGCTGCCTCAGAAGACTTAAAAGTCTTCTCTTGAAAAACAGTCTTGCTTTTAGCCATAATTTCAGCAAGAAGAGTGTCTGAGTTACAGGCAGTAATGGCTGTGGAACCTTTCATTATTTTCCATGCTGACAGGGTTTCCCTCAAAACTAACCCGTCCTTTATGCCTAAGGTGGTGTTCAGTGTGGCTATAAACCAATCCATCCATTTGCCAACTTTCTTTCCTAACCCTCAGAATAAAGGGGAAAGGATCCTGCAATCCTTGGACATGCACAGACAGCTCAGGTTCTACCTTGACAGGAATAAGACTTACAGAAAATCTGACAAGCTGCTAGTCAGCTTTGCTACAGGGGCAGAGGGTAAGGTAATTTCAAAACAAACCACTTCCAAATGGAGAGCACACTGCATCCATTTCTGCTACAAGCACCAATGTAAAGCTACCCCACAGGGGATCAGACCACATCCCACTAGAGCTACTTCCACTCTACAGCATTTCTCAGAGGGAGTCCCTACCATGGACATTCTGGAAGCTGCAACCTGGAGTTCTGTTCACACCCTCACCAAGCATTATCACTTACCTATCTTTTCTAAATCCAGGGCTGGAATTGCTACAGTATTCTTGCAAGGCCTACTAGCCAGCTCTAACACTTCTTGACTGCCTCCACCCCTACTAGCCAGCTCTAACACTTCTTGACTGCCTCCACCCTTCCTCAGCTTTGGGAATCAACCCAAGTGTGATGACTGCAACAGTGAAACACAAAGAACATAGTACAGTTGTGTACACTTACCATAAATGTAGATGTTCGAGTGCATTCACTGTTTCAGTCCTGGTTTCCCTCCCTCCAGCCCCCTGGTTTTCTCTATCTTTCTATCTCTACTCTCTATGGCCATTCCTAAAGGCATTGGTATTTGCTTTTTAGTGGTGGTGTTCCCCACCATATACTAGCTCCCTATTTGGGGGGCTCCTGACATTTGGGACAAGAAAAACTGATGTAATGGTGTTGGCTGCCTGTTTTATATCCCTGACGACCTGATGTCATGGAAGAAGCAACAGCATCTGACGCAGAAATACTAAGACTCTGGTATTTGGGCTGACTGAGGGCAACCTGCAGGCAGATAACCCATGTGTGATGACTGCAACAGTGAATACACTCGAACATCTACATTTATGCTAAGAGTACACAACTGTACTTTCTTAATACATTTGCATCCCTCACACACTGCATTTGTGTGGACTAGGAGTAGAGGGTTTT
Source organism: Protopterus annectens (assembly GCF_019279795.1). Classification (NCBI taxonomy): domain Eukaryota; kingdom Metazoa; phylum Chordata; order Ceratodontiformes; family Protopteridae; genus Protopterus; species Protopterus annectens. Next base: position 695,623,049 of record NC_056743.1, read on the forward strand.
CAGTGAACATGAGACAGTTGCTACACTGCCTCAGGATGCCCATGTTGACCAAGCTGACTGGAGAAACTGTGGGAAACTATCCATCCACAGTGACAAGTACATTTAGAATATTCAGGAAACGCGGTCACACTTAGGAGTTGCCAGTGAGTGAGAGGTGTATTGGCACCTCTGAGGCTAGGCTTAGTGTTACACCTGACAGTACAGCAGATCCGTGAGAAACCTCTGGAGGACCACATGCAAAGTGCTAAGGGAAAATTTAACAAACAAAATATTTGGATCTATAACCACCAATGGTAACCACCACTACACGTCCATGCGCGATGGAGTGCCACACACAAACAACTGCAAACACAGGGCTTAAATAAAACAAGAAAATACCCTTTTTAACTCAACTAGCCAATAAAAATGCTCTCTCTCTCTCTCTGAGCTCTAGTCCAATCACCCTCAGTACGATGGAATCCAGACAGCACTCTCCTCAAACAAGGGTGCAGAAGGGCCTTTATCAACAAAGGTGGCTTGAAGTTGATGCTCAGATGTTACAAAACAGACCGAGAAACAGCAAACTTGGAACTGGGCAGTGCTACAGCTGAACTAGTACAGTGTAGAGTAAAATGTGACCAAAAATAGTTCAGGCAATTCAAACAGACAGTGGAATGCAAATACACATTAAAAGTGCAATATTAGAGCAAAAACAGGCATTTATAATTCATTGGAAGCAGCAGATGCCTCATATATTTCAGTATCTCAGTGAAGAGCTGGTTTTAGTGCTCAAGTGATACCAAACAGTCCAGATTCAGCAAGTCTGAATCTAGCCTCTGCTATAAAACGTAAAAGTACTAGGAATTCAAAGTGCATAAAATCATAGTCACAACAGCAGAAGGCAGTTTAAATAATGCAGCAATTCTCATCATAGAAGGGTGTAGGCCACACTCTCCCGCCACAAGTGTCTAGACCACAAACCTTTCTAATGTAAAACAACTGGTTTTGGAGCACAAATGCTTAAGACAGAACTAAGACACTTCAGAATAACAGACACAATAGGCCTACAACCAGCAGTTTCCAGCCAGAAGGGTGCAGGCTACCCTCTCCTGCCCCAAGAGTTTAGACCACAAATCCTCCTAATGTAAAGTAAGTGGTTTGGAACCCAAGTACTTACACCAGAATAAATACACTTAGAATAACAGGCACAATAAGCCTTCATCTGCAATTCCCAGCTTAGAAGAGTGTAGGCCATACTCTCCCGCCACAAGAGTCTAGACCGCAACCCTCTCAATATAAAGTAATTGGTTTGGAGCCCGGGTGCTTAAATCAGAACTAAGATACTTTCAGAATAACAGACAGCAATTCCAGCTTAGAAGGGTGCAGGCTATACTCTCATGCCACAAGAGCCCAGACCACAACCCTTCCAATGTAAAGTAACTGGTGTGGAGCTCAAGTGCTAAAACTAGAACTATGACACTACAGAATAACAAACACAATCCTTCAACCAGCAATTCCCAGCTTAGAAGGGTGTAGGCTATACTGTCCTGCCACAACTGTTTAGACCACAAATCTTCCTAATATAAAATAACTGGTTTGGAACCCAAGAGCTTAAAACGGAACAAAAACACAGAACAACAAGCACAATAGGCAGTCTCCCACCAATTCCCAGCTCAGAAGAAAAGAGGCTACCCTCTCCTCCCACAAGAGTGCAGACCGCAAACCTTTTTTAACATAAAATAACTGGCCTGAAGCCCAAGTCCTTTAACCAAAACTAAGACACTCAGAGTAATAATTACAATTTAATCAGGCTACTAACAAGCAGGATTAAATGCAGTAGAATAAATGCACTTGAACACTATAAGAACAAGCAGTATAAGCAAAATAAAGTAATGAAGTAGGAAGAGACACAAAAACAATAAAAGCTGTTGAATAAAGTTTTTTTATACATTAAATTCAGTTACAATAATACATGTACATTTCTTTGCATTCTAGCAGGGTGCACTGTTGATACATTTTAACATAAGCAAACCTCACAAATACATTTGGAGCATAAGCATCTGTACAAATCAGTTTGATATACAAATGACATATAATTATTTACAAATTCCATCTAGCTGTGTTGGCCCAAATCATACATCCACTGCCCTACTTTTGGCATGACTGGCAGTACCTCCTATCGTCACACAACTATATATTGTTTTCTACTAGAATGGGTTTGTCCCTTTCCCACCTTTCTAAACACATACAATGTTACTCATGCCACGTGTTAATTTTCATTTGGCATCATAAAGCTGAGTTAATGTTTTTGTATTTTTACCTTCACTGCTGTACAGCATGTCCACCTTGATGAATCACAGTTTACTTCCTGGGAAGGTACTCCCAACACAGGAAGCACCACATGACAGTTGAAGGCAACAAGAATGGTAAGGGATGCAGAGATGGATTCCTCCAAGGTAACCTACTGCATCTGTGTAACTACATATAGTTCATTGAGCTCATATATTTTTTTATCCTATACATTTTAAGCACCTATTCATTGCGATTTTATTAAATTTCTGGTACCCACCAGATACACTTACTTGCACCAGGAATGTCTCATCCCTTCACTGATCTCAGGAACAGAAATCCAGTCACTGGGCCACTGGGTCATCACAAGCATAATCATTTAAATATGCCCCCCTTGTACGACTTTAATAACTGTTTTACACGTCCTACAGTAGAATACCTGCAACTCTTTTCAGTACTTCTGTACTGTTGAAACTCTAAAACAAAACAGTGTGATCAGAGCAAAAGTGAGTGTTTGTGATTTTTTAGCAAGCAAGTCCATTCTCGATGTTACTACAGAAACCTTATGACCCAGACTTGCATCAGAGACTCACAACACAACAGCTTTCATTTCACTCGGGAAATGAAAGCTCAGAAAGTGGTAATGAGAGTCTTTTAGAGAGCTACCATCATGCTCCCAAGTCATTACACTGCAAGATAAACACTAAAAGGACAGGGTAGTGGAACACAAGCCAAAGGAACTGATGTATGATGTGTTTTGATCTTGCAGTCATTTAACAAATTTGCAGGATATGAATAATGGATATATTTTGTATGCTTTTACCTGTCTTAGTGGACTCAAAAAATCCAATCTCTTGTCTCACCAAGGAACTGAAAAGGAAGTTTCGGATTCTCTGGTTCAGCCTGGAGAATGTAAACATAAAAAGGCCACCTCGGAGTCCAGCTGAAATGGAACTAGAACAAGATTAGACAATGTTAATGAACAGCAAGGGACAGTATGGAAACCAGACTTCAATGAGACAAGCAATAGTGTCATGTTAAAAAGTTATATATCACATTCATTGAGTAACTGCACTATTAACATATATAAAAAGTACAAATGCAGAAAAAACAAAAAATAGCTCAGCAAACATTTGTGGCTCACAACAAAGAAGAGTCTGTCTTTTTTTTCAATTCTGAAACTGGTAAATGGGAAAGGTGCACTAAGTCAAGGCTCCCACTGGGACATGCAACAGAAGTCCACCCTAGTAAGTAAGATTACTTTAGAACTTGAGATTAGAATTTGGAGGTATGAACTAGTAAGGTTACTGTTTCTAAGTGTTTTTAAATCTTATTCCACTCAATGTCAAGACAATGTCTTGTGATTATTTCATTTACTAAATTATAGTAGCTGCTTAGGTTGTTATTTATATCCATTCAGCTTTTAATGGCTTCTGTACAAAGGTAAAGAACCAATAATGTAACAGATAACAAGACTCTTATTTATTGCATTGCATTGGCTGGGTAGATTTCAGCTGGCATAGGGTTGGTTTTCAAAAGAGATGCCAGATAGTACACATACAGAGGAAGATCTGTCCAAGCACCAAGGGAACTCCTGTGCTCTTATCTGGAGGCAGATCCAATGTTACACAGGAAATATAAAAATCAAAGAGGAAATAAAGCTATGATTTGAGTTGATCTCATACTATATACCAAGAACCTAAATGTCTTTTACTGGCATCAGGCAGCTGAAGAAACATAATTACATCAAGAGGTCATGCATGCACAACCTGGTGGACTTGTTTGATAACATCACCAAATCAATGGACAAGGGAAAAACAGTTCACACTGTGCCTACATTGACCTGGCCAAGGCATGACACAATACCACAACTGGGCATTGGAGACAAACTTATGATGTTATGTATAAACCCTGATACCACCCAGTGGATAGTCAACTGGCTCACAGACAGGGCCCAGAAAGTTAGAATTGGGGAGACCACCTCTACAAAGAGGTCAGTCACCAGCGGAGTCCTTCATGAATGGGTCCTGGGCCTGCTCCTTTTTGGCATTTACGTCTCTGAAGTCAAGACCAACATCAAGTCTCTGTGGCTGACCAGATTTGCAGATGATAGCAAATTAGGAGCAGTCATAGAATCCCCCACTGATACTAATGTTCTCCAAGAGGGGCTGACACAGACAAATAACTGGTATCAGAGCCACAAACTAAAACTAAATGCCAGGAAATGCATAATCAAACCCCTAAGAGTTGACCCAATAGTCAGGACTTGGGGATGCACATAGACAGTAATCTACTTTTGACCATCACTTGTATACAGCAGTGAGAAAATCATTTTATGTTGCACAACTTATAAACAAGGGTATGGCATCTAGGTCAAATGAGGTCACTGTTGCACAGTATTTGGCATCAGACCGGTTATTGAGTATAATGCCCCCTCTGACATGCATCTAACCAGGCTTATCCAACAAATGGAACGTACACGGATGGATTTCCTACATATCTGCAAAAAACAAAACAGCACTAGAACGACCCATTCTAAAGATTTAGGACCAGATTCAATAAAGCCTGCACACTAAATGTCCACGATATGTATTCAGTTTCTTACTGCATTTTTTGTGCTTAGTAGTCACTCAAAAAGATTACACTAAGTGTACATGTAGTCTACACTTTGTGGTAACCTTTACGAATCCCTGTCAGTATTTAAAGCTGCAAGAATATCAGTAGGAAAACTAAAATTAGGAGGAAGAAGGTGTGTGTGTTATGTCTGTGTTGTCTGTTCACTCAGAACAGTTTACACTTACTGTAAGTATTATTAAATCCCGGGGTTAAACTTTTCCTGTGATATAAATAGGACCTACTTGAGAAACAAGTATGTATCCCACAGACTATCCATTCTCTGGAGTAGGATCCCCATCTATATGAAGCAGAGTTCCTCCCTAACCTAATTCAAGTGTAACTTGAACTTCTGTTTTCTTGTTCAAGTTTAAAAAAAGAAGATATTTTCACTTCACTTCATGCAGGGAGTGAGTAAAATAAGTTGCCTGAATAATTCTGGTAAAGACTCCAAAGGATGACAGGGCACCTTAATAGTGAACTCTATCCAGGTCATATTCCTGCAGTCGCACACTGTCCTGCTAGGGGGAGTCCAAAGTCCTAATGCAAGAAACCAGCAGAGTGGCCCCAGGACATTGTCCTATAATGTCACCCTCACTGCATGTCAGGACATTACTCATGACACAGAGTACCTGTAACCTTAAGACTGACATTCTTTACCTCCTGTGTCATGTGTGTGTGTGTGTGTGTGTGTGTGTGTGTGTGTGCGCGCGTGTGTGTATGTGTTGACAGTCATGTAATTGTGTCCCAGCCATTTGTGCTCATGATGATGACTGTGGACCACTACACCTTCCTTTCCTCCTGAGTCAGGTAGGTGGGAATGTCTGACTGACAGTGTAGTCCAGCCATGCACCGACCAGCATAGCTTAATGTTAACATTGCGTGCATCACACTTGTTCTGTGTGACATTGCACTGTCAGTGCACGCTCATCAGAGCCCATAGTTTTGAACTACACATTATACCTCTTCACCTCCACTGCCATGTACTGTGACCATCGTTCTTGGAGAAGGAGTTCTACAGCTGTCTGTGAATGCTGTTCCACCTCACTCTAACTGGACAACTGAGCTCTTGCACCTACTCTACTGACCACTGGTGTACGTAGTCTTCTATAACATTATTATGGGACTGCCCAGCCTATTTCTCCAGCATCATGTTTTGCAGCATGCAGCAAGCTAGGAATATTGCGTGGGCTATGGTAGAATCACAGCTGAGTGCCCCCCCAGACAGAACAATGCAGCAGAAGCAGGCTCTGAGGAGACTGAACACATGATATGATGTCACAGATTTGTTTTATACTGGAGTCTGGCCAAGGTTTGTGGTGTTCATACAGGTACATAGGGCTATCCTAGACTTTAGCAGGTATCCAGAATCACCTGCAGCACAGTATCACCATTTGTGTGTTTGGATGGATTAATACATTTGGATACACTATAAATACACTATATATTAATGTTAGCCATAGTGTCTGCACTTACCAACTAGTTCTCACGGGAAAGAGCAATGGCTGATACAAGATGATACTAAAGAGAATGTGGCACAGGAAGATGTTCTGGAACTTTCTGCAAAATGCCCACAGGAAATGTTCCCTCAGCTTATTAAAAAAATATCTAAGAGAAGAGTTGCTTGATTTAATAGAGATGGACAGACATATTAAGATCAATGAAAGAAACAGATTACCAAAAGTCGATAAAAACCCTAAATTAGAAGTTTGATAAAACAAATGAACATTGTCATTAAGACTGCCCATAAAGAGTCATGAGATATAACAGAAGTAAGTAGGATACATTACTGTGCAGCTAAATTAATAACAGATAAAGTCTTACCATAAAAACAGACAGCAGTAAGGGAAAGGAAGGGGAGAAATCAAATGCCATCATGGAAGTCTCAAACAGAAAAAAATTATAAAGTAATTAAGACAAGAAGTGTCACTGTTAGAAGAGTACAGAAGAGGGAAAAGATCAACAAAAGTACTCAGAAAGATAAACATGATAAAAGCAATGCGCAATATATGAACAGATCAGGATCTATCATACACTATTGCAAACAATAAACTAAAAATATCAGCACAGGCAGAAAAACTTAGAAGATGTGCAGATAAATATAAAAGAAAAGTACAAAATAAGCAATTTATTAATGACCCCCCCAAAAAAATTATAGAGAACTGGGAAATAAGGCAAAAGGAATTGAAACACCATCACAAAAGAAGAAATAGATACATTTTGGAGAAATATCTATAAAGATCATGTGGAACATAAAGATGCTGAATGGATAAAAGCAAAAGAAAAAATAAGAAGTTCAAATATGCAGGATATGAAATGGGATGAAGTAAATACCAGAGAGATCGTAGTTAAGAAAAACCCTAATTGGAAAACTCCAGGCCCAGACGTAGTACCTAACTTCTGGCTAAAAGTATTAACATTTTTGCTTGAAGATTTAGTCAGGATTAAGAACTACTTCTATGTGCACCCCAAACAGGCAACAACCTGGTAAACAACAAGAAAAAAAATACTCCTACTTAAGAGCGAACCTGCAAGCTGTCCTAAAAACTACAGACTGATAACTTGCCTGCCAACAGAATTTACAGTTATTTAGAAGAAAATTCAATCATGGCAATAAAACAAAAGTGTAATAAAAGAAAGTCATATGGAACAAAGGATCATGTGTTGTTAAAGTCATAACAGAAACATGTAAAAAGGGGAAAATCTAAGTATGGCATGGATATATTAAAAAAAAAGCATCTGATAGTATTTCACATTCATGCATAAAAGAGTACTTAAAAATGTATAAGATACACGCTACACTGATTGATCACATTACAGCGACCATGAGACAGTGGCAAAGCACTTTACAGCTAAGCCATGATAAAGGACACATTATTATTTCAGGGATAAAAATTCAAAGGGGGATATCCCAGGGTGACTCTGTCACTGCAACTCTTTTATCTTGCCCCTAACACATTAAAGAGCACTGTCTACTTAACAGATTATATCATGGCTACAATTTGGCTCCCAGAATAGAACAAAGTGTGAAGACTTCTCATCTTTTTGTGGATGACTTAAAACTGTATAGTTCATCAAATGAAGAACTGAAAGCACAACTGCAAGTGGGCAAAACTTTTCAAATGATATAAGAATGTCATTTGGTCTTGATAAATGTGCAAAAGCAACCTTTAAAACAGGAAAGCTGCAGCACCAAGAAAACGTCACTTTGGGACAGGAATGTGCTATAAAAGAACTTGAGCAAGAGGGGGTGCATAAATATTTGGGAATTGATGAAGGATCAAGAATAAAACATGAACAAATGTGAATAAAACTTAGTAAGGAATACTTTAGAAGACTAAAATTAATATTGAAAACAGTGCTGACATATAGGAACAAAGTCCAAGCTATAAACCAATTTGCTCTTCCTCTCCTAATGTATAGTTTTGGAGTGAATGACTGTCCCCTAAAGGTGTTGGATTGGTTGGACAGGAAAACAAGGATGCTTCATGCTTATCAAATGATTTACAAAAATCAGTGTACATCAAGACTAAATATTCCCCGTTCTGAAGGAGGTATGGGCCTCCTCGAAATCGATTACATGTATAGCTCTGCAATAGTAGGACTACATTCATATCGGCTGACCTCACAATAATCAATTGTAGTGAAAGGTTTAAAACATGAGGAGAATGTCTAAGATGACTTTACTGCTTAGTTTAGCAGAAGCATATCAGCATCAAGCCAAAATGGAAATCAAATCACAAGTAGATAAAAATCAGTCAGTAACTGAATGTGCTAAAAAACAAAAGAAAGAATACAAGGTTAAGGATCAGATAAGAAGGCAAGAAATGTGGAAAATGCATAAATATAGTTGCAAGTACAGAAAACGCTTGGGACAACTTCATGTTGATCAGGATCGACTGTAGGAATAGTTAAGGACGGGTGAATTTAAACCAAAAGATGAAAGGTTAAGATTGGCGGCCAAACATAGTGGACTATGTACACTTTGATTTACAAAGTCCACTGAAAATGTAGGAGAAACAGACAAATGCAGGTTTTGTAAAACAGAATTGGAAACGGTTGCACACCTTGCTGCTGGTTGTGACATACTAATGACAGAAGGACTGTATACTGAAAGTCATAATAATGTGGCAAGACTGCTGCACTAGGTTTTGTGCAAACATAATATTAAAGTAGCAGAAAAACACTGGAAACATGAGTCACAAGGCATTGTAGAAAATGAAGTTTATATCACATGGGATCACCCACTAACAACAGTTCAAAAAATACATGCGAGAAAACCAGATAAAGTAGTCCATGAAAAGAAGACAAAAGTAGCATTGATTATTGAAATTGCTACACCCAGTGACTACAATGTCTTATGTACAGAGAGACACAAAGTCATAAAATACCAAGATTTCCAGACAGAAACAAGGGCAATGTGGAAGGATACCCAGACAGTTCCAATAGCAGTAGGAGCAACAGGTCTTATAAAAAAGAATTTACAATCGAACTTTGATATGTTACCGATACTTGTAACTCCATATGAATTGCAGAAGGAGCCATTACTGGGCCCACTGCGGGTGCTGCAAAGAGCACTTCTGGCTAATATAAAAGACTGGAACAATACTAATTTCATGAACTTTAAACATACTTTGACTTAGGAATGGTATCCATTCCCAACTTTGTATTAGAAACCCAAAAGACTTGGAGAATTTAAAAAGAGAAGACATGTAGAAACACATCTACCATTGCACAGTCAGAATATGCAGATGTTGCACTGGTGCATGGAAGTTTTACATTATTTCTTAATGCCTACTATTGTTACTAGGCATTTTTATGATAACACATAAACTCACCTTGGCACTATCTTAGACACTCCAGTCTGCTGCATTGCATCTGTTTTTTGTATTTAGTCTCTTCAGGAGCTAGGGACAGAAAAAGAGCATAATGAAATATCTGATGATGGCCAGCAGTGGCTGAATATTTGGGTAGCTAAAATAAGTTATACTTAAAGTACAGAAGTAGTGACTGCATCTTAACTTCTTCCCTTTATCAGCAAAGTTGGTCAAGGTTGAGATGCCTCATATCACTGTAATGGTGATGGCAAAGATCCCCCATGTATGGAATGCCAATAGCAAGGGTGACAGCTTTGCTGAAACCATTTCATGTTTCAGCCTTACAGCGTGACCAAGTATAGCCCTCCTTCAGGAGCCTCTGGCTGTACTCGTTATGGGACATAGCCATAACAATCTTGGGACTTTTTCCACTGCCGCTGTGCTTTAAACGAAGCACTACCCTCTCATTCACCAGCCATTATGTCACCCCTTGAAGACTCATGGGAAAACAGCAAATAATCAACACCCAAAACAGTTCTTGGCATGTCCCATCTGCTGTGCAACAGTAGGCATTTATGAGCACCTCATATGCCAGACTGATGGCAAACTTAGAAAATGTAGGTACTGTGTTACTGTTTCCAATGGCACTCTGAAGTGTGAAACATGGCAGCCCTCCATCCCCGTGTTGAGAATATATGCTGCAGAGTGACTTTATCTGATGATGGCTGATTAGGGACTGACAAGTCTCTCAACCCTAAAATAACTGGCCGTATGTGCACAGCATCATGCAGAAATCTGCACAATGTTTCTCAGGTCTGCTCGTCAAGCAATTGGAGTGACTCAGAAACAATAATGACATTAGTCCTAAATAGCATAATCATTGTGCCCAAAGGGATAATTCTACATTACATTAGGGCAACAGCACACAGCCTCATCGCTTTACAGAAGAAAACATTGGATTAATGAGTTTGAATCCTGCTGAAGTCCTTCTTTCTGAGTGAAGACATCTGCTTATGTATGGTAAGCATACCTCTCAGCCTGGAAACATCAAAAATCTGGACAGAGGCCCATGAAAAATAGGTACAAATCTGTACGCTGATTAAAATAAAATCTGCATACATAATTATGTAATCCCACCCACTCCACTGGAATTGTGGGATACCAACATTCAAAACGCAAACTGAAGAACAGATAAAATATTATATTAAACAACAACACAAAATATAACCATCAGTTCCTTTTTGCTATCCAGCAATTTATAAAAAAAGTAGTTCTGGTACCAGGTGTAAACTGTAGAGAAAAACATCAGGCATTAATGCTTTACTATATTTTCTAGCTACTACCCTAGCCTAGATGCTCTAGCCTCTAACTATCTCAAATAGTCAAACTGTAAGAACAAAGAAATACATCAGATGACAGCATTGATAAAAAAGAATGTGCTCCATTGATGAACATGTTTATGAGCAACTAAGAACTAAGTGACTTACTGGTTCTCAAACAAAAAATAAACTGGGAACAGAAATATAAAAAGACTACAGTCGCAACTCAACTGAAGCTGATCAACATAAAACAGTCTCCAGGATACATACAGACACACATATATATTACTACATCTTACCATATCAGATTACTTTTAACATGGCCTTCTGCATCTCATGGTTTATGTCACACCAACTACGCTATTATTACAGACACATACTGTTGCTTCAGACCAAGCCATGAATGACACTGATACACCTCTGCTAAGTGTCACAAATCACATTAAAAATACTGCATATTTAAAATTCCACATTGCAATACCAAAATCAGTCCTATATGATGGTTAAGAGATTAGTGGCATAAACTATATTGTGGAGATGTACTAAATTTTGGTGATGCTGGAGACTGTAGACCAGACTCTGTTCCAGACGACCGAGGTGAAACATCACTGGAGCTCAGAGTAGAGTCTGCACTTTTGTCTGTTTCTCCTAACATGAAGCACATAAAAGCAAATGTGTTTTAAGCAATGCTATCATTTCTGAAACAAGATAGTAAAAGGACTGAACATAGAAATCTGTCTAACATGCATAGGATAATGTGCATCTTGTAGGAGCTTTACATTTACTTAAATTCCTTAAAACGCAAAAAAAAAAATGCTCTCTAAAAACACTACCCAAAACATGGTTTTCACAAGGTTATGAATTAGAGCAATCGTATAGAGAATTAGAGCAAATATAAAGCCATTAGGAAGCAGGTGAACACTAACCTTGGTTCAACATAGCTTGTAGAGCACACATCATTACCTTGGTTCAATAAAATCACAGTGGCAAACTTAAGTACTGATTAAAAAGAAAGGACATATTTCTATACAAAGCATGACTTTGCATAAAAAGGAGTGACAGTAGTTTATAAAGTACACAGACTGTAATGGGGATATTGTAATTCTCATTCTGGATTAATTTGGGTTATATTAAACCAGTACAGGAACCTTACTTAATTTCTGTAACTAACAGAACTTAGATTAGCTGACCTTGACATGCCTTTTTTATTCTACTTGAATGGAAACACGGTAGTTAGATTCCTAGTCCGGTGCAAGCATCACCCCTGATAAGTATGCTTTTGTAAATTACATTTTACCTCATACAACATAAAGCTTGCACACTTACCCAAAGGGATAAACGAGTTGAGCAGGTAAACCTGAAACGGCCCACAAAACAACAGATAATGCATACGAACATCTCAGCAGCAGATAAAGTTTTCCAAACACAGCTCAGCAGGAGATAAACTTGCACATGCACACTTTCCCAGTAGATAAACTGAAATGGGACTTACGAAGGCAAACAGTCCAGCTCAGCAGCAGCAACTTGCCCAGCTGCAGATAAAATAAAGAAAAACTAAAATGGCCTGAGTGCATGAACTTATGATAAATTAAATGCACGCTGAAAGCTTAGGGACCCGTTTCTTACCTGAAGGCTGAGACTTGATGTGGGCAGATACGGCTGCCATTAGTGTTGCTGCCTGGTTCTTGCTGCTGTATTCCTGCACGCAGCCAGCTGGAAATAATGACGTGAGCTCCTTGAGCTCAATTCCGACTGGCTGGTAGCACTGACGGCGCTGACGTCAACGCGCACGTGATGACGTCAGCTCCAACAGCGTGATTTTTTTAAAAAATTAAAAAAAATTGAAGCAAAAAAAATCAGAAATGAAGGGGTGCCAATCGGGAATCATGGCACCCCTTCATTTGGACCCCAAAACTCGGTAAATACCGAGTAATTCAGTATGGTTGGGAGGTATGATGGTAAGTGGTACTTTTTTTATACATCCATTCCTTTGTAAAATGGTAGCTTTTTACTGATCTGTACCATGATGCTTCCAAGGGATGTCAGTTTGTAAATATATTATTATTTAATACTGCACACACAGACAGAATCTTACACTCGACATGGGGTCATACTGCAGGGCACTACCAGATGAATCCAGACAGAAAAAGCATTCCTTCAGCAGCTCATTCACATGCTGTATAATGTTTCTGCTTTGTGACAGCTGTACCCTGCTCTGTTTCAGTGCATAGATTTCCTATGGATGTCAGGAGCCAGGGTTCCAGGTTATATCTGGCATCACCAACAAGATGTCCCTATCAGAGATCACCCCTCAAAAGCTCCTGGCAAAGGTCACGTGTACCTGATGTGGGAGTGGTGATAACTGCCCGAATGACCTACACACGCACTGTAGATAATACTCTGTGTATTACAGATCACCTGGCAGTTGATGGGATGCTACCTTTTGCAGTACATGTACCTCCTTCCCAGATCATCAGATAGGGTCTTTATTTCTATGTAGGTACAAGTTATAGCCCCTAGTACCTTAGGAAATCAGGCTATATTACAAAACTTCCACATGGTGTTGGCTCTCTCCTCTGGGTAAGTCACAATCACCCATGCTCCTCCCTTATGCTGATATTGAGAAACTGATAAAATACTCTGCAGGCAGACACCTGTGATACCCCTCCTGTGCTCCCAATAGATCGCTAAAAGGTCTCTGTAGTTAATATATAGAGAGAGCCATATATACCTTTGTATCAATTGGGATAGTTACTCCATGACTCATATAGGGCTGCAGTCAAGGATGACACATGTCCACAATTTGCTGCATCATGTCCCTTTCAACACAGTACTGGCTCATTATATCAGTGTAGCAGAAGACATGAACTCTTAAATATGGTCAGATGACCCAGTGCTTTTGAAGGCAATACTGCACATACTGTGCAAAGCCACTACAGTGACAGCCACTTGCAAATAAACATTTACTACTGCTGTGGCAGCCCATAGTACAATTAAAGTTTTCTGGCTGAACAGGAGTATATGGCCAAGTTCAACTGTAAAGTTGGCACAGCATGTTTTTACTCAAACTCCATATATTAACATAGTATCATGTTCATACACAGAACAAACACATAGAAAATCACTGATGAGAACTCAAGTGGCTCTTGTTTACATATATTAAACTGAATACACTAACTCTGTGCTTTTACCTTAAAATCTCAACAGCTTATTAGAAAACACAATATTAATGCAAAGACTTTCCAGAGGTTAAACATTTAGTTACTAAGCAATACAAAAGGAGTGCCATCTGGATAGTCTAGGTACACTAGCACATGCATTCAATTTGGTCTAATTAAAAGGGACAGCAGTGACTGGGACAAAACACTCCTAGTTCACAACTCCATAACAGATGTTAAAACAACTATCTAGTCCTCGTGAGAGACAGGTGACACTCACATAGTGGTAACTGCTCTCCACAGAACCTAACTAGCCATATGTCACACTGACAAACACAGGTAAAGCTTTAAAATAGCTCATGTTTGTTTTCCTACAGCTTGCATTAAGTTACTCTATTTGCAGAATAGCCCCCACAATGAATAGAATACAGATCCATACTCCACACTCCACTAAAATGAACATCACAGAAGTATGCTGTGTAATTTACCATAAAGGCTACTTAAAGGTAAAGAAATGAAGCAGCTTGTCTAAAAATTTATTACTGCCAATTTGCCACCTTCATTGATATGTACATGGCTATTTCATCAATTAAACAGCACATCCTTCTCAATACCCTTTCAATTCCCATTCACTCAGTGAAGCATACCTCCACAAACCTGCTTATGTAGCTTAACAGTCTTCAAGGAAGACAGTGATAAAGTGCTTAGTGAAAGATGCAGAAATAAAAGTTAAGGGTACTGCGTCCCCCGGATTCATGAAGCTTGCGCCAGGTGCAGGCGTAGCATAGGCGGCATAACGCCAAATATGTCCGCCGAGCAATTCAGGTATGAACCAATCCCACATGCACT